>NC_134871.1:57637329-57937329 GCF_049852395.1 Peromyscus maniculatus bairdii
GTGTGAGTTTGGGCAAGTTCCTTAACTTCTCAGGGACTTTATGTAATCTTAACACTGTGTGCCTACATCACCACCACAGGTGCCCTCTCTGGAACAGACCTCACCACATCATCAACCATGCTTCACACAGAACCTTTATTATAACCCCTACTGATGAACTTTGACTATTGGCATCCAGAATTAAAGTAACCCTGGAAACCAACAGGTCTCATAGGCCATTCCCAATGTTCTTCAACTTTCTGGTGCTATAATAAAATACCTGAGAAAATCAACTTACAGGATGCAAAGTTTAGTTTGATTCATAGCTTAAGTCCACAACTGCCTGATCCCATTTAGGCCTGAGGCAAGGCAGAATGTCATAGTAGGGAGCAGAGCTGATTGCTTCATAGCAGACAGAAAGGAGAAGAAAGTGAAGAAGAGGAGGAGGAGGAGGAGAGAAAGACAGACAAATGCAGGGACAGAGGTTAGAGCAAAGCTCAGCCTCAAAGCTGTCCTCATTAGTTTCTGTTCCTGTGATTAAAAAAAAAAAAACGCTGAGCAAAATCAAATTTGGAAGGAATAGTTTATTTCATCTCACAGGTTATATCCTGTCATAAGGGGAAGCCATGGCAGGAAGTCAAGAGAGACCACAGAGGAACACTTTCTTGCTTGTTCTCCACACCTTACTCATCTGCACATTTTGCTTTGTTATACAACCCAAAACCACCTTACTAAGGGTGACAACAACCATATTAGGCTGTACCCCCAACATTCATCATTGATCCAGAGAAGA
The DNA here is from genome assembly GCF_049852395.1 of Peromyscus maniculatus bairdii. Classification (NCBI taxonomy): domain Eukaryota; kingdom Metazoa; phylum Chordata; class Mammalia; order Rodentia; family Cricetidae; genus Peromyscus; species Peromyscus maniculatus. Next base: position 57,638,102 of record NC_134871.1, read on the forward strand.
CCTCCACAGACTTGCCACAGGCCAGTTCTGACAGGCATTTTCTCAGCTGAAGTTCTTTCCTCCTGGATGACCTTAGTTTGTGTCAAAAACTAACCAGTACACAATCCCATTACTGAACAACTCATTTTGAGGTCAGTTCATTCATGAGCAATCAGCATTCCACATCTCCACCTCTGCCCACAGGTGCACCGGGATTACACATGAGATTTGGAGAGACCAACTTTGTCTTCCATGTTCATTCATTTCCCTACTTATTGACCTATTACAAACCATTCGATTTGCCATGGTGGTGCACACCTTTACTCCCAGCACTTGGGAGGCAGAGTAGGTTGGATCTCTGAGTTCAGAGCCAGCCTGATCTACAGAGTGAGTTCCAGGACAACCAGAACTATACAGAGAAACCCCATCTTAAAAAAAAAAAATCATTTGATTCACATGACTTGAAGCAGGTATGGGGAAAGAGTGTGGTAGCCAACATCGAACAGACACCGCTTCGTTATCCCTTAGCCTCAGATGGCAGCAGCTGTGTCTCCAGAAGTCATTAGGCAACAGCTAGAGATTCTTACAGTTGTGTAGGGGGAGGGGTTCATCTGGCATCTGGCAAGTATAGGCCAAGGGATGTTGTAAACAACTAGAGTACAGAAGACAGCCCTCCCACCAAGGGGAAGGATCCATGTGCCATAAGCAAGGAGCCTTGTGTGGAGCCCCCAGGTCACTAATCCAAGACTATATGTCCCAGCATGGTTGCCCTCCCTGTTCCTGAGAACATGGCTTATGATGGATGTGACCCTTAAACATAAATTCTCACAGGCAAGTGAGACAATACTCAGGCAACTTGCTTCTCACAGGTTCAAGCTACTTGTATTGGTCCCCTGAAAACCCCATTCCCAATGTCTTTATCCTCGGTACCCACCTTTTCACCCTTCAGTGTCTATTCTCTATTACACATCTTCCAGAAGGGCTGTTGCAGTTGCATTTGCTTCTGTGGAGAAGCAGAACCTGCACCTGTCAGTGTTCTTGTGCCTCCAGCCTCTTCATCTGTCAGCCACCCAGGAACAAAAGCCCAGTGACAGGCGACAAGGCTGCATCATGATCCACACTGCAGCTAGCCTCCTCGGTGAGCCTCTCACCTAAGGTTTGATTTTTGAGTTTGTGGTGCCTGGAGCCAGGGAAGACCCAGCCTATTTTTTTAGAGGTCCTTGAGTCCAATAAGAGAGCGGTGAGGCCAAAGAGAGTCATGACTTCAGACTTTTTTTTTCTATATTGTGGAGAACGCAGACATCCATGGCAGGTGGTCCCTGGGTATCCAATAACTGCTAAGACCACCGAGTGGCTGCAGTCTGTGGCTACCACATGGCCCAGATGACACAACCCAGAATCAGGGTGCTCAGACTCCTCCTCCCTTTCTCCATCCTTCCATTTCCTTTCCCTCTTTCCTGTTTCTGTGGCTCTCGCTCTGGAGCCTGGCATTACAATCCCTGAAGAATGCTGGACAGTTCATTTGGCTTTCAGTGAAGACTTGCTGCTGGCTCTCACCGTGTCAGCACTGACATCTGAGCCAGGCCCTGGAAGCTTGCTGGGATTTTTTTGTTTGTTTGTTTGTGGTGCTCAGGATGTCAGGCCTTGGAATGGTCTGGCTGTCCTCCATTGAGCCTCAATACCACATGATGTCTCATGCCCTGAAGCTTTGGGCATCTGTATCCCAGCCCCCGAATTTCCCACCGGCTATGCCATAGGCAATCAAAACATGCCAAGCTGAGCTTCTGGATTTCCGGAGCCCTCTCTCTGATTACCTTTCATTCTCAGGAGATTTCCTGCTCTGGGTCCTTAAACTATCTCTAGTCCATCCCTTCAGGGACGCTTGGTTTCACTTACTGACAGAAAACAGAGTGTTAAAAGGCAATTAGGGGGCTTCTAGAATGCAGTGTGAGGAACCCCAAGGATCTATTCCCCAACCAAATAAGCAACATCAGTGAAAAATTTTTTAAACAACCAATTAAAGCTTCTGGAAATTGTCCTAAGAGAATTAAGCAAAAGAAGACACATTTATCCACAGTACCTACCAAGTATCTATACCAGTAAAACGTCTATAATATTTAAAAGACCACCCACCTGGTCTTTCCCATATCAGTAAGATAGAAATTCCATTTCAGATATCTGTGGCCACAAAGATGGGCCTTTAATCCCCCAGGTCACATATAGCACATAGAGAAGGACAGTTACAGGCTGCAGGAATTTCCCAGCCCCACTGGCTCCAAGTTTCATCAGCTAAATTATCAGAAAGTGTGGCTAAGAATCAAGGCATTCCCCATCCTCAGCCCCACCCAGAGGGCAAAGGCACTAACCCACAGAGAAGGCTGAGGATGTTGGGGCTTCAGAATGAGCTCACAGGGTTGAAGGTCCATACCAAAAATGACCAAACAGAAGGGAAACTTCGGATTTCCCATGAAGAAAAATAATCCATGAGATTGTAGTCCTCCAAAGCTCTCCCAAAAGAGGCTAACTCCATTTAAAGCAAAGGGTTGGAGCCTAAGGTGCTCTTGGGAATAAGGAGAGATCTAGTACTAAGTAATAAAAAGCCCCACTATTTCATCAGACCCATGTGCTAAACATGTTTCATAGAGCAAGAAGAAGAGACAACTGGGAGGAATCCTCCTTGGGTCAGCATGAGTCTTGAAGGCTCCTTAAACAGTATGTCTTCTTGAATTTATTGTATCAAATAGTGAAACAATTTATTAACCAGGGCATGGCAGGGCATGATCCCTGTGGTGGTTAATCTTCATTGTCAACTTGGTGCAATTTAGAATCACTCAGGAGACACACTTACATGCAAGCCTGTATTAGTTTATCCAAGAGGGGGTTCACTGAGGCAATAAGACCCACCTTTATCTGTGGATGGCTCCATCCCATGGGCTAGGGACTCAGGTGTAATGAGAATAGAAAATAGAAGTAAAAATGAAAAAAGTAAGTGAGCTGGGTACCAGCATTCATCTCTCTCTCTCTCTCTCTCTCTCTCTCTCTCTCTCTCTCTCTCTCTCCTTCCTGACTACAGATGAAAATGACCTGCCACCTCAAGCTCCTGCTGTCATCACTCTCCTGCCATGGTGGGCTGTATCCTCAAACAGGGAGCCCAAGTCAATCCACCCTTCCCTAAGTTTCTTTGACCAAGTATTTGATCACATCAATGAGAAAATTTGCTAGCACCATCCATGGCCTCTCATTGCTGTGGGCCATAATAAAAGCAAAGGCATCTTAGCAGAGACTCAGAGCAGAAGCCATCAGACCCAGTCCAGAGAGAGCCACCATCACTGTGGAGTAACACATCAAACCTGCAAGGGAGTAACAGGGGAAACCTCACACTGCATGGAAGAGGCTTCATGAGGAAATAGAGCTACATTGCAAAAAAGTAAATAAGAAACAGGAAAAGTAAACCCAAAGGGTAGTGAGGAGGTTGTCTCCTTTGCTTTCTACTATTATGGAAACACTATGACCAGAAGCAAGTTGGAGACGGAAGACTCTGTTCCACCTTACAGCTTGTAGTCCAGCAGGAAGGAAGGAAGAGTAGAAACTCAAGGCAGGAATCCGGAGACAGGAACTGAGGCAGAGTCCCATGGAGGAATGCTGCTTACTGGCTGCTACTCACGGCTTATTCAGCCTGTTTTCTTGTACAACCAGGGACCATATGCCAAGGGGTGGCACTGCTCATAGTGGGCTCGGATGGGGAAAAAAACTAACAAAATAAATCTGTTAACAATAAATATCACTGGAAACTTACAAAAAAAAGTATCCACCTCCACACTAAAGAAGCTGCACAAGCTTTAAGTAGTGTGAAGGCAAAAGACACACATACACAGACACGCCACAGTGAAACCACCCAGATCAAGACAGGGACAGATCTTAAAGCCATCATGTCTATGACATGACATAGACAAGGGAGTCTCAGTGATGGTGATGCAGGGATTCTCAACACAAACAAGACGGATCAGAAAGCAGAAAAACACAGTTCAATAATGGAAAAATAAACAAAGGTAGCCAAGAACACCAAGTCCAAGAAAACTGCCTTCAAAAAATAAGTGTTGGGTAATGGAGAGATTGTACAAGAGCTCTTGGCACTTTTATAGAGGACTTGAGTTCAATTCCCAGTGTCTGCATCAAGTGACTCACAACTTCCTGTAATTCCAGTTCTAAGGGCCCTGACTCCCTCTCTGGCCTCTCTCTGCAAGCACTACACTCACATGAACACACCCATACACATAATTAAAAATAAAGCCTCTCTATAGTATTAAATAATAAGATATCCAGTTACATATGCTTATGTCTGTTAACGTGTGTATGTGTGTGTGTGTGTCTGTGTGTTATATTGAGAGATTAGAGAAAACACTGTATAAAATGATAAAACAGCAAAAGATGTAAAAGGGATGGAAAGAAAAAGTAGAAAAAAATAACAAGTCAACGGATAGAAAACACTAACCTATATGATACTAATCCAATAATCGGCATGAAAGCTGGAGGTCTTAATTCCAATTAATTAAAAGATAAGACGGTGTGAGCAGATCAAGAATCGGTATACAATTATACATTAAATATATGAATCCCACTTTAAACACCAAGTGTATGTAGATTAAAAGATAGAAGAAAATATACTATGCTGACTATTATCAAAACAACGCAGACATAGTCCAATCTCCCACTGAGAAAAGGCCAAAGGAAAGAAAGTTACCAGGAATGGGAGATACAAAGTCAGCTCTTAAGTGGCGTATGGTGACATATGCCTATAATTCTAACCCTTTGGAGGGGAGAGGCTAGACTGTAAAGCACAATGTGATTGTCTCAAAAGTCAAATCTTTTATAGCAATGCTCAACATGTGTACAACTACCTGTAAACTATCAAACTGTGTGGGCAAAAACTGCACAGAGAAGCAGATGAACTGATGAGTTATAGGCAGAGACCTCGGTATCGCCCACACATGTGGCTGATTTAGCAGGCAGGAAGTTGACAAAGTTGAACTTAGGAGCAATGAGTAATTGAACATAACTGACATCTGTGAACTGCAGCAAGACAAAAAAAAAACCATACATACTTATCTTGCCAGGAGTAGTCACCCAAACAAACCATATTCAACACCATAAACACACCTGAACAACTTGAAAGAATAGATGCACTTCAAAAACAACAACAACACATGAACCATGTTCAAGTGGGGATTTATACCAGGCAGGCAAGGTTAGTTCAATACTCAAAAATCACATAATGTACTTTACACTGAAAAGGAAAGCTGACGTGCCTGCAGGAATGCAGGAAATGGTGTTTCGCATTCTCTCTGCCCTCTTTCACATCAATCCCTGGGAAGAGTTGAGGGAGGAGGGACAAGTGTGCTTAAATCGTAGTACATGAACTTCTCAAAAAACTGACGCTTATTTTTAATTAATTTTTAAAGAAAAAAAACTTTTTTAAAAATACAATATCCTTTTCTGATAAAAAGCTCCCAGAAAACTAGAAATAGAAGGGAATGCCCTCTACTCAATGATGAATATCTCATAAAGTTCTACAGCTATCTTCATATTTGAGGGTGAGGAGCTTGGGATTTCTCAGTTAGATCAAGAACAGGCTGAAGATACATTTTCTCATCATTGCTTTTCAATGTCATACCGAAAGTCCTAGCTTATGCAATACAAAAAGAAAATAAATAGGAAATATGTGGAAGAGGAAGGAAGAAATCAAACTGTCTTGTTTTCAGATTACACAATTGTTTTAAACGGAATAAAATGTAAAGGGACAGATTAAAACATTTAAGAAACTGATCTAGAAAATGATAGCAAACTTGTTAAATCCAAAGCTAATGCACCACACTCAACTGTTTCCCAAAATATCTGCAATGAAACAAGGAAATGTTGAAATTCAAAATATGGGGCATTAAATTCCACTGACACCTTGAGATAGTAGAAAACTTGAGTATAAATCTAGCAAAATATGTACAAAAGCTACCACTGAAAGCAATCTACGTATTTAAGACAGCCCCATCAAAACTCAGGGGTGTTTTGTTTTGTTTTAAGAAATAAAGATCCTTTTAAAGGACATGTGGAGCAGCTGGCAGGATGGCTCAGTAGTTAGGAGCACTTGTTTCTATTGCAGAGGCCCTGAGTTCAACTTACAACATTCACATAGTGACTCACAATCATCTGTAACTTTAGTTCCAGGGGATCCAATGTTGTCTTCCTCTTTCTTCAGGCACCTAACATTTTTGTGGTGCACATACATATATGTGGGTGAAACACCCATACACATAATTTTAAAGGACTCATCAAACCTTTTATAAAAATTGTTTTAGTTTTTTTTTTTAAATTGTAGGCACGTGAGTATTTTTCCCTGCCCATGCCATGTAGCCACCACCCATCTCACAGCTTCAAGCGCTGCCTGTGACAAGCTGAGGCCCAGTACCCATGATCACTGTTTCTGTCCCAGTGGTCCTGAATGTCGTGTTTTTGACATCTCTGCTAAGGGAGCTCATAGGCACCTTCAAGTTCACATGCTGAAAACTAAATATCAACCCCTGTTTCCTATCACAAAGCTGTTCCATCAATCTTACTGATTCCGCTGCTAGAACCCTTGTGCATTCAGACTCTTAAAGAGACAATTTGAAGTGCCCTCAGGGGCTCTTTATCTCAGCCGCCCCCCATTTGATCTACCAGCCAACCCCATTTGTATCTTCCTTAGATACATATCTAGTGTATAGCTTATGATCTATTACATTTCTAATTAAGTCTGGGCTGGGGGGATGAACACAAGAATGCAGGTGATCACAAAGGCCAGAGAGGGCATCAGATCCCCTGCTCCTGAAGCTGCAGGCAGTTGTAAGGTCTGGATGCTGAGAACTGAACTTGGGTCCTCTACAAGAGCAGCATGTGCTCTTAACTATTGAGCCATCTCTCCAGCCTCTTAGTATGTGTCGTAGTATCTTCTTGGTGCTCCAATAAAGCCACCATCACCTCTTCCTGCATCATGGTCTTGCCCATAACTGAAATTTGTGTCTCCCTTCATTTGAAGCCACACTATAGACTCAACCTTAGCTGAGCATCCTGCTTCCTGCTTGCAACTCTAGCACATTTTCAACAGGATGGCCAAGTCACCCTCTTAAACTCAGGACTAACAGCCAGCTCCTAGGAGAACCAAGTTCTGACTTTCTGCCCATTCTCACCAGAAGATGAGTGCATCAAATGAGAACAGAGAGTGACCACATGAAAGAATGGGATCCCTCCTGAAGGAACCAGGGTTGGGCCCCAGGATTAGGTTGCAGGCAGAAGGCAAAAAACCAGCTTTTCAATACGTTCAGCACCAAAGCTGTGGACAGTTCCTAGACCCACAAGCCGTGTGGGGAATAGCTTCTACTCCAAGTGGTAGCCGCTGGTCTACTCTCAGCAATCTCCTAGACGCAAATGCGTCTAAAAATTATTTTAAATACTACATGTTTCCGCCACCCACGGTTTAACCTGTTTCATTTGCAACCCCAATTTCCATGCTAAAGCAGAGCATAATAAGTAGCAATAAAATCAGTCTTACTGCATTTGTTTTTCCACGGCAAGCCGCAATCAATTACCTGAGAGGTGTTCGCGGCTGCAGCTAAACAGTGACCCAGCAAGGTGCAATTGGCGAAGTGTCACTTTTATTCATGGCCTCAAATCCGAGAATGGGCTTGTCTGTGTTTTAATTATCGGAAAGCACTTACCACCCTCGCTTTAATGAATTGTATAAAACTTAAACACATGCAATTATATATTTTATAAATAAAAAGCAGTGGACACGGTCTGAGGTAGCTGCCTCTGTGCAGAGCTGTACTTTCAGTCACTCACGTGCAGCCTGCTCGTCAAGATCTCCTACCTCTTACCTGGAGACCGGCGAATCCCCTCAGCTTCACCTGGACTTACCCCCCACCTCAGGCTCACTGTGGGCATCTAATTATGAGGCAGACCCATGTTCTTTTCTACCCAAGCTCTGAGCACATTGGGGAGCTCTGGGAGCAAGATGGCACAGATGGGGCTTGCCCACAGGGCTGCATGGAGATGAGATGACCCTGCAGGGATCAATCATTGAGCCTTCCTCCCCTGACACCATGAGAAGTTCTGCCTTGTGGGAACACAGAGTGACAGCCTGACCATGCTATTTGCCACTCAAGAGCTGGAGGAGGCCACACATGTGCCTCCACACACCTCTTTCTTGGAATGTAGGAGAACCACACAGATCACTCCTTGGACTCCCAGGCAGCACCTTCTGATGACAGATGGATACATGCAATTATGTGAATGATTTCGTTCAGTAAGATCCAAGACACCAAACACATCACGTTACCATCTCTCAGTTCCTGAACCCTACATCAAAGTACTTGTCATCTAACTGGGAGAGCTTGGCTGGGCCCCACAGCAGGGGTTTCCGGTATGGCAGTCAGAGAATAAACCAAAGCTCTTCCACAGCCGAGGCTCAGTCTCTAGGAGAAGGGACCCTGTCACCAGAAGAAGGACACTTCCTTGTTGAGGAGACATGGCTACCATGTGAACTGTGCCTGAGAAGAAGAATGCTCAGCTTTAGAGACTCACCTCATGGTCACTGGTGCCCAGGCCCTCAATCCTCATCTCCTTAGGACTGAAAACCACCAGGCACAACAGAGGTGGAATAGAGAAAACGGTCCAGGCCTTGGGTGTCTAATGTTCTTTTTCTGTCTCCAGGATGAGGGCCTCTACAGGTCACAGACTTCTCTTTGCTCAGAACTCACTGGAGATGCATACTTCCACTTTTCGCTACACCAGCAGCCTCAATTCTACTACACAGCTGTCTGAATTTCCAGCTGTGGATACACAGTGGCCTGTCACAGCTATACTTATTCTCCAGTCTGGCCACTGACCAATGTGATGGGGAGAAAAATCATGCCCTCTGGCCAGGACCATGGCTCTGCCTCCTGATTGGCTCGTGCTGGAGAACATCAGCTTCTGGTGTTATCTCATCTTTACAGTTTTCTACTGTAAGAGAACACAGTGTCTTTAAAATCATGTCAAACTGAAGGGGGGTTGCAAGGTTTAAGTCAGAAGGATTGCCAGTCTCTTTCTAATGAGCAGCTGACTTCCGGGACTCTACTGCTCTGGGAACTCATTACCTGTTATGGTTTGGCAAAAGCCAAGGCTACTGAAGCCATTAAGAAAATTATTGGACATCTAGCCACATGTGAGTTCCAACCTCCCCCTTCTTCTCCTCCTCCTCCTGCTCCTTCTCCTCCTCCAGGGGTTGCCAGGATGGGCCACTGTTCACTCCTGGCTCCTGAGAAGCAAATATGAGCTGGGTCTTAACTGGGACAAACAGCACTGTGAACTGGCTGGACCTAGACAGAATACCTGCTCCAAGGACCAATCTTTGTGCCATGTGTTTCCAACCCCGTGCTCTCCACCTGTTCTAAGAGTTGAAACAATGGGTGTTTATTAAGTGATGGCCTGGTTCAGGCTCTGCCTTACCTTTTACATCCACCGCCTGAGCATGGGGAGAAGCCAGCCAAGCTCTCAGATGGTGACCCACACTTAACATTGCTATTGAGAGACCACCGTAGAAGGAGCTCCAGATGAAAAAGGGTGGAAGAAGGAGGGGGTAAGTCTCAGAAAGAAGGAAAAGACAGAGAAAGAGAAAACAGACCAACAAGGAAAGACACAAGTAGAGAGATAAAGGAGACAGAGACTAGAAGGGATGGAACAGAGAGGCAGAAGGAGACAGAGACTAGAAGAGATGGAACAGAGAGGCAGAAGGAGACAGAGACTAGAAGGGATGGAACAGAGAGGCGGAAGGAGACAGAGACTAGAAGGGATGGAGCAGAGAGGAGGAAGGAGACAGAGACTAGAAGGGATGGAGCAGAGAGGAGGAAGGAGACAGAGACTAGAAAAGATGGAGCAAAGAGGTGGAAGGAGACAGAGACTAGAAGGGATGGAGCAGAGAGGCAGAAGGAGACAGAGACTAGAAGGGATGGAGCAGAGAGGAGGAAGGAGACAGAGACTAGAAAAGATGGAGCAGAGAGGTGGAAGGAGACAGAGACTAGAAGAGATGGGGCAGAGAGACAGAAGGAGACAGAGACTAGAAGGGATGGAGCAGAGAGGAGGAAGGAGACAGAGACTAGAAAAGATGGAGCAGAGAGGCGGAAGGAGAACGGAGACTGGAAGAGATGGAGCAGAGAGGCAGAAGGATACAGAGGTGGGGGAGGGGATGAGCAGGCTGTGTGCACCAAGCCCATCTGTGTCCCTTTGACTTGGAACAGGTTTCCTTGCATCTTCCAGAAACAGCTTCATTCTCCAGCATCCCTGGTGTGACCCGGCCACTTTGTTGGTCCAAAGAAGAAGGTTGCCTCTGTGGGTCTAGCCCTGGTCTATCACAAGTCAGTTTCTTTGCTCCCCCTTTTGAGGGCCCCAAGTGGCTTTGAGGTTGTCATAACATCACTCCAAAGCCAGGAATGAACCCCATGGCTCTGAGTTTGCAATAGAAGCCCTAGGGCTATGCTGTGTGATTGGCAAGCTCTGTGGCTGATGAGTTCATGGCCTGTCCTCCTCTAGGGACACCAGGGAGTAGCCGCTCAGGAGATACCACACCATCCCATACTATCTGAATGGTCCCATTTCACCCTAGCCAGTCGGGAACTCCCAGACTTGGGTGTCACCACATCTTCAGAGGGAGCAGGAAACAAATAAGACACTTGGAATGGTGCAGCTGACAGCCAGCAGAAGACTCCTTCACCATCCCACTGCCTCTGTGGTGTGTGAAAACCTGGAGCTAACATCTGGCAGCACTGTCTTCCTGGACACACAAGGCCTACAAAGATAGCCCTCCACCAAGACATAGACCCACCATGATATATCAAGAGGACAGTCCCAAGTCAACAGGAAGGGCTTGGGCCTGGAGGGGACAGTAGAGAGCATGCTCAGACCCAACTCAGAGGTGCCCACACTGCATAGATAATCATAGAGACATGGCACAGGGACTGAGGTTTTGCCCCCAATGCCTCCATGATGCTGGACTGTCTACCTTCCATAGAGGTCACAATGAGGTCTGGGGATAGAGTGTGAGAAATGTCTCCTGGAAAAGTATTCTACATACTACAGAGATGTTAAGAGTTGCCTGTGGGTCAGAAAACCCTAGACCCTGACTATGGACATAAGGCCCATGGGTCCCCTAAGAGTCTCCCAGATGAGGACCACAAATTCACCAGCCTGATATACACAGGAATGGGGAAACGATTTGGTTCCAGGTCAGCCGGATGCCCAACCCTTCCTGTTCACTATCCAGACACGGAATTACGTGAGTGACAGGGAGCATCAGCTAAGAAGGTGACAGAGATGTATTTCAAAAGACAGCCTCAGAGAATGCTGGCTGCAAGGGGTAACTGTGCCCATGAAAGCTGCTGGGAAGGGAGCCTATGGGGAGTCACGGGAAGCTGGTTATGCATGAAGACAGAGCTTGAGGAGGAGCAACATCCTCAGCAGACATAGTGTCAGATCCCACCCCTGGGCAGCTTAGGCGGGGCTCACCAAATCTCAGCAGTCCTGCTTCCTTCTGTTTTTCCACCTTTACCAACGAAATGATCCCACGTGAGAGTCATCCCTGAGAACGACTAATGAACTTCCCTCACCTTGAAACTCCCAAGAACGATGTCCAAGTACAAAGGCAAGTGGTGTAAAGAACTCAGATCTTCAAAGCTGTGCAGACCCGACTCCACACCAGCAGCACAAGGTTCGACACCTCCTCCCCAGTAACAGCACGGCAAACCTCTAGTCACACACTGGAAAGCTGGGTTTGCTTCCCTAAGTACCAAGAAGTCTCCTTCGTCATTTCAACAAATAAAACAAAGACAGGCAGGAAGCAGAGAGTGTGGCTGTGGGCCTCTCAGCCTCTCCCATCATCCAATTTACAAAATGCAAAATCAGCTCCAGCCCCGCTCCACTGTGCTGCAGAGGCATGTGCTGTAGCCACCTCATTGGAGGCCATTAGATTCCCATTTTTCCTCAAGTACAAGGGTTGCTTATCATTTATTAATATGAACCCAAGTGGAGTAGCATGATATTACAGCAAGCTCTCTGATGCCTTCTGTATTCCGGCGAGGTACGGTGTCTGTACACAGCATCTCTCATTAAGCATTACTGCTCTCACAGGCCGTTACCAGTGAAGCACACTGACAACGCAGCATTGTGTTTCATTTCAGGGTTTCCTGATCACCAGGGGCCAGGAAGCCTCCAGAATGGCAGGGCTGCAAAGGCTGTTAAGTCTCTCAGCTCCTGGTAACTCCTCGGGCCTCTAGTGGATGTCCAAAGAGTGACTGTCCATATTGTCCCAAACAGACAGAGGCCAGGAAACGGAAGCAAGGGACTTCATTGGTGGTGCTGACCTGTGGGAGCCTTGTTGAGTTCCAAGATCCGGGCAGACATCTCTGCCTTCCCACTGCTAAGTACTGAGAGATCAGTAAATGGTTGTGCGTAATGATGGGGCAAACGGCTGTGAAATAAAACGGGGACCCTAGGACAGTCTGAAGCAGCCCCATCACCCAAGAGGGAAATATGTTAATCAGTTTTCCATCACGATATCAAAATGCCTGAAATAGTTAACTTAAAAAGAGGAAAAGGTCTTTTTTGGATCACAGTGTGGGAGGTTCTAGTCTGTGGTCAACCTGCCACATTGTTTTCAGGCTGTGCATGATGGCAAGGTAGCACAGAAAATCCTTACATGTTATAAGCCAGAGAGAAGGAAGCTGACAGCAAGAAGGGCCCCACGGCATTCTGCAGGAGCATAAAGACCTTTCAGCAGGCTCCACCTACCTCTTCAAGCTTCCCCCTATGGATAGCACACTAGCCTGAGCTTTCAGGCTGTCCTTCAGTCTACTGCTGTTCTCAGCAGCACTAGAGGACCAGGTGTCTAAGGCCAAGCCAGGGTCTTTATTCCCAGCATGCTCCAGCTTTGACCTCCTACCTCTCCATAAATCCCTCTGAGCATCTGCCCCACACTGCTCCTCATAAGGACGTTTGTTAACCCACTTCGCGGCCTTCATCTCAGACCTGCCAGGTCTACACGGACCCAGACAGTAAGTCTGATTAAAGATATCTCACCATGACAACAGTGAATTAGGAAGAGACCTCTGCCAAGGAAGATGGTGCAACATGCAACGTATTCAGTATGAGGCACACCTTCGGTTTTGAGTTTTCATCTCGCTCGGGCTAGGTTTATGAGGAGGTGTTCTGGAGCGGTGGTGAGTTACAGCCCCTGGGAATCCTCGATGCTGTGCTTAGCATGTTGAATGTGGTTCTGACCTGCAAGTCTTACAACTTCTACACAAGTGAACACAGAGGGGACAGTCGGGGGGGGGGGACCAGAGATGGCATCTCAGGACACCCGCACCAATGACAGCTGCACAGAAGGAACCAGGAGTCATGAAGTAGAGTGCAGCTCATTCCTGGAGCTCTTGGCCAATTTATAGTTTCCCATTTTCCCATCTCAGGAGAAATCAGTTGAGAAATGAATGAGAGAGAAGCCCGTTCTCTGACTCCTGTAGGGATCTGAGAGAAACAATCAGTCAGCCAGCTCCACTCCCTACTGAGAAGGAAGACCCAGCAATCCAGAGGCCAGCAGGCCATTATTGGGGAGGGAAGTTGAGGACCCATTTCCACCACAAGATGGATGTGTACAGGAGCCTGGTTCTTGGTAGGTACTACCACAGGCATGGGGCTGGTCTAAGGACCCATCAATACACAAGTAAAATGAATATTCCTCTGTGTGGGCGTGGACTGCCACAGTTTGAATCTCAACGTCCCCCACAGGCTCCCTTGCTGGAACACTTGGACTTCCAGCTGGTGACGCTATTTGAAAGGCTGTGCAGCCTACAAAGGTGGAGTCTGGATGACAAAGATAGGCCACTGGGGAAAGGACTTTGAAGGTCATTAACTACCTCTGGTCCTGGCCTAGCTCTCCCTGTCACCCATCCAGCCTCTCTACCACCATGTAGACAAGCCTCCAACACTTGTGCCCATCGTGAAGGACCTGCTTCTTAAACCACACCAGGCCTGCTACAAAATGTTCTCAAACCCTGAAACCAAATAACCCTTTAGCCCATCAGGTGGTTTCTAGCATGTGTTTTTGGTTACAGGGATGCAGAAGCGACCTATCCCAGGCACTTCATGTACAAGCGCTAGGAGCTGTCCAGCACATAAACGCTGAAAGCAAAATAAATATTCAGATCTGCCATTTGAGTAAGTGTTGCTAGGTTTCCCTGTTAACCTCATTAGAGTCAAATGAAGCAAGGTTTTTAAAATATTCACTAGAATTTTCCAGGGTTTGAATATTCACTCCAGGCCACAACTCTGCAAATACTTTCATTTAATGCATCAGAAGGCAGTAATGCCATGGAAAGTGGAATCAGAAACATGTCTACCGTCTGAATTACCAAAAGCAATGTCAACCGTATCAATATCAACCACGTAGCAATACCAAAGTGAGGACAGAAGCTGGCATGGATGGAGAAGAAAGAGAGCCCGGACAACGCCATGATTTACCCCGTCAGCTGCTGACCTGGGGAGCCATCAGCCACCTGAGTGGTGACCCCAGGATGCCCAGGTATGCATGACTTCAGGGCAGCCAGCTCTCAGCCTCCCCCATCAGACCTCCTGTGGCTGTTGCTTTGTGCAGCCCACATGACTTCACTCAAGGTCTTATCCAAGACCCAGCCCAATTCCCATCACTTCCCAGTCCTCACCTTGGTGCCTGCTGAGGTGTTTCCTGACTACGGAGAGGACTTAAGGTTCACGCGGGGGTGTTAAGGTGACTGAGACTGCCAATGGGAAACTTCCTCTGCCCCTATCTCTCCCTTCCTATGTAACTCTAGTCTTTAGGGCTTTGCCTCTGGTTCTCCCCTCTCATGTGACTCTGGACTCCAGCTCCTTCCTTCCTTCTCCCAAGCTGAGCAGGGGTCATCACAGCTTCCTCACTCACTGCATGCTCTTGACTTTCACCTCTGTACCATGGAGAAAAATGTGCCTGTATTCTGCACAGTCATGGACTACAGAAAAGACCACAGCTTGGTACATAGATAAAATATCAGTAGGTGACAGTGAGAGGTTAACACACCCATGACCCCTCCAAAGGGAGCAGAGGTTGCTCCAAGCACTGCAGCTTTTCAAGAGAAGACGAGAACAGATGAGTTTGCAGGTGTGTGGTGCTGCAGGATCCTACCACAGAGGGAGCCCTCTGTGGCTAAGCCAGACGCTACACTAACACTGCCTCAGTCCTGATAAGCCACCACAGGTAAGGGTGGAGGGGCTAATTACAGAAGTGCAATGACCAACATCCTGGAGGCTAGGCATTTAAGGTAAGGCATCTCAGAGCTGGCCTCTTTTGGGCCTGCAAACACCAGACAGACCCAAAAGAACTGTCCATCTCAATTCAGTTGAGTTAGTCTCAGGCTGAAATGTGGATTTGGGCCAGAGGGACACACAATGAATGGCATGTTTCTAACATAGAAGAGACCAGACGCTATGACATCAGATAGTCAGGGACAGGGTAGGAGGTCCTGTGAACCATACAGAATGCAACACTGAGTTTCATGTTAAAGTGAGATAAATTGGGTGAAAGGCTCATTTTTTCAGTTTGGTGAAAGGAACAATCCTGTAGCCCTGACACTGTAAACCCCACGCATGCACTCCACAGGAAAGTAGCACTGGCGGTTCTGGGGTTACAGTTGACCCAGCAGAAATCATGACTCTCCAGGGTACAGCCCCAGTATCCTAGACATCAGTGGTTACATGTGACTCATGTCTCACCAGAAGATCTAGCAATTTCTTGCCTGAGTAACAGAACCTGGCATATTGGTCCATTAGCTGAGCAGCTCCTGTCCATAAATCACGGAACCAGAGATGTCTTCAGGACCTGTGTTTCTGTGAACCAAATCCAAGTGGGAAACCTCTTGTTCTTGGGCCCAAGACTCCTAGCCCAGTTTTGGAACCCTGTGATGAATCACCCACCTCCTGAGCGATGGGTGGGATCACACATGGCTGATGGGGAAACATTAAATCTCTGCACACACAATGGATGCTCAGCTCAACCCTGCACCCAGAAAAGGATATATAAGGGAATCACATGCCTTTCCAGCTCCCACTCTAGGAGGGCCTGGAATAGGAAAAGGGAAGATATTCGGAAGCCCTGCAAACTTCTGTTCCCTGTGGCCTGGATGCTCCCAGCAGGCTGCTCTTCTTTGCCTCTCAGGACCTTCTTTTTTCTAACCCCCACACCAGCTGAGGGCCTCTAGGATAGGCCTTGTTGGCCACAAGCAGACTTGTGAGCCTGGAGCCCTGGGCTATGACTGGGTCCCTTTCCTGCCTGCCAGCTCTGCCAAGTGGCTTTCACCATCTGTATGAAGAGGTTCCACGTCATGCACTTAGCTTCCTTATGCATTTGACCCACACCCACAGGGCCTTGCTAAGGGGCGGGGTCAAGCTCTGAGATTCCACCTGGAGGTTCCCACAGTGCTAGCAGGTTCACAGTTGCTGGCTTCAGGTCTCCGCTTCCTTGTTTCCATTCCTAGAGTCTGTTTCATTCTGGTCACGTGGCCACT
This sequence comes from Peromyscus maniculatus bairdii, assembly GCF_049852395.1. NCBI lineage: Eukaryota > Metazoa > Chordata > Mammalia > Rodentia > Cricetidae > Peromyscus > Peromyscus maniculatus. The sequence continues at coordinate 57,654,712 of NC_134871.1, forward strand.
CTGCCTTGACCCCAGAAAGAACAATTCACTACTTTGTCCTCATCCTGGGGATGGCTAGTTCCTGTTCACACTCTGAGTCTGGCTTTATTTTCTTCCATTCCATGGAGAAGCACTATGATGTAGAAGGATTCACACTTGGCATGGAGATATCACAGACTGTAAGGAAACTATAAAAACACATCAGATTATGGAAAAGAGAAAGCCCACCCACAAGACCCTCTCTTAGCTTTCCTGGGCCTTCAGGTCTCAGCTGTGATAGAGCCTTTGCTCCCTGGATTAGGCCATGGAATGCTCCAGATATTGGAGTCAATATTATTCTGAGTACACACTGTACTGATGGAAGTTTCTGTGTGGTGACCTTCAGGAGACATTTTTTACAACCTCCCACAGAACCTGTACCTAACCACCCACCTTGCATGTCTGGGAACATATTGGCCTCACAATGTCAGGGGTTCATGCCTATGATAGATCTCTGCGTTAGTCAGAGTTCTCTAGAGGAACAGAACTGATAGAGTGAATATATGTTAAAAGGGAATTTGTTAAATGGGCCTACACGATACAGTCTGTAATAGCTGTCTTTTCATTTGGAGACATTGAGGGCCCTGTAGCTGCACTCAGTCCATAAGGCCTAATGTCTCAGCAGTCCCAATCTGGTCTTTTAAATGTCCAAAGTCATTGTTTTATCTGAGACTCAAGGCTTAACTATGAGATCCTGTAAAATTAAACAAACAAACAAACAAGTTACATAGAGTGAATATTTGTACTCACAAAAGGAAGAATTTGGAAATCCAGTACTGTCATTTAGAAAAGAGCTGCTGAAGGCCTAGAAGGATACATGGAGAGCCACTGGTACTCAGTAAATGCTGGAAGGCTGAAAAGGCTGAGTTCTAGTATCAGCAAAGGATTGCAGTGTCAACAAGGTAGGGTAGGTGAACATGCCAGTAAGAACAAAGGCAAGCACTTAAAATCAAAGCTCCTTCATCAGGCCTCTTTTATCTGGTCTGCCACTGGATCAACAGAATATGCTAAAGAGAATCCTCAAGCTGGCACTGGACAGTCTGAAAGTCACCTTGAGCATAAACCCTGCCCATCAGAGGCTACACTTACGGTGATGTAAATTTATTTGAAAGAAAAATCTAACCAGGCATAGTGGCACATGCCTTTAATATCAACACTGGGGAAGCATAGGTGGGCAGATTTCTGTGAGTTTGAGGCCAGCCTGGTCTACAAAAAGAGTTCCAGAACTGCCAGAGCTGTTACATAAAGGAACTGTCTCAAAACAAAACAAAACAAAAAACCAAAAAAAAAAACAAAAAAAAAGGAAAGAAACAAAGAAAGGAAGGAGGAAAAAAGGAAGGAAGGAAGGAAGAAATTTAAACTGAAAGTATTTCATGTTCCTCATAGGTATTTGCTGCCAGGTGGTGGTGGCACATGCCTTTAATCACAGCACTCGGGAGGCAGAGTTAGATGAATCTCTGTAAGTTCAGGCCAGCCTGGTCTACAGAGTGAGATCCAGGACAGGTACCAAAACTACACAGAGAAATCTTGTCTCAACACACACACACACACACACACACACACACACACACACACACACACACACACACACACACACAGGCATTTGCTTCAGGAAGTAGTTTCCCAGAATCAGCATGCAGAAACTAATATAGCTGTTGTCCAAGAAGGGCAGGCTGCATCTTAAGCTGGCAGCAGAATTTAACAAAGTCAACCATACCCATTTGGTACCCAAAAAAATGCAAAATTGAGGAGGGTTATAGAGTTTTATGTGGTGGTCCCAGAGAGCCACTAAAACCAGGCAATTGGTGGCAAAGTCCAAGTCCCTATAAAGAGACCCTGGGAGGTCATTGTGTGAGGTTGTGAAGGTGAAGCCTAAGTTGTAATGGAACCCTGCAGAATGTTGGAAATGACAAGACCACAAGATGTTCATTGAGGCAAGCTGTAGGCATCTTATACAATTAACCCAAGAGGTGTTGTGTGTTGCAGGCAGTAGAGCTGGAGAGATCAGGCTACCCATGCTCCTGGACCCCAGATGATTACAGTGTGAGATCAATATGCTGAACATGGATCTGTAGGATTTGGTATTTGCCATGCTGGATTTTGGTCTTGCTTTAGTCAGATCATTTCTTGTTATACCTCAATTCTTCCCATTTTGAATAGGAATGTTTAATCTCTTTCATTATGTATTGGACATGTGTAACTTTGTTTGTTTGTTTGTTTGTTTGTTTGTTTGTTTGTTTTACAGGAGCTCATAGTTGAGAGATTGCCTAGAGTGTCAGATAAGACATGGGCTTTGGACTTTTAAGCTGTTGGAATTATTATATTATAATTATAAATTATAAATTGAAGTTGGATTGTGTTTTGCATTATGAGATAGACATGAGCCTTTGGGCATAAGGGATGGAAGATTGGGATTTAAAGTACTGTGTTTGGGTGTCAAGTTGACATGAGATAGAGTTGTGCTGATTAAACTTACCTGGGAATCAGGCCTCTTGGCATGCTTGCGAGGGTTTATCTTTACCATTATGGGCATCATCATCCCCTAGGCTGGGATCCTGAACTGTCTGAAAAGGAGAAATTTAGCTGAGCAAAAGCATCCATCTCTCTTTGCTTCATAACTACAGCTGTAATGTGACCATCTACCTCAAACTCTTTTCACTGAATTCCCTGCCATGATGGACTGAACCCTCAAACTGTGTGCTGAGTTAAACCTTTCCTCCTTATCCTCCTTATCCTCCTTATCCTCCTGTCAGGGTATTCTATCACATTAGGAAAATAAATTAAAGCAGTCTTCCTGTACTTGTATATCTAAACAGGGCACCATCTTGAATCTTTTTTCTTTGGAGAGAATTGATTCACAAGGGTGTGCTCCTTAAAAACCACAGGTCACATGCCCTTGTCTTCTTGAAGACAAGTAAGGAGAGGGTAATGCTGGCCCCAAGACAGCAGCTCCTCCATGTGCTCTGGATGAGCCTCTCCCAGGAGGAATGTTGAGTCCCATTCCGTTCAGAAGATGATATTCTCATCAGTGTGTGGGGGTGAAGATTAGACAGGACTTTGGTGGAAGCAACTGAGATATCAGCATCATCTTGAACCTGTCCTGAGTAGTGGGAAGGAACAGCCTAAGGAGGTCTTTCTCTCCAGCCCTGCTGTTGCTCTCTACCCTCCAAGGCCTTCAAATAGATGGCACCAAATGGAGCAGACTGCCTAGGAAGAGACCCAGGGCCCAGGTGTGGCCTCTGCTGGCAAAGAAGGAAGTAGCCCTGTCAGCCAACCCTGGGAAGATGCAGGCACAGGCTGAGCTCTGATTTGATGCCCAGAGTGAGCCAGAGACTATGTGCTGGGTCATCTTTCAGGTGGCCATCCTGAGCTATAAGGATGTAGGCTCCACAGCTCTGCCGGTGCAGACAGGCTGCCTGAGGGGCACTGATCAGCTCCATGTCTCATAGGTGAATCTGATTAACGTCCACAGGCTGCCCTTGTGCTCAGCCTATAAAGCAGCCTTTCCCACTGGCCCCATTCATGTTCTGCAGAGAAATGTCCTATGATTTTTATCACCAGACAGTACACCATAAGGAATTCTCCCATAAGGAATCCAGGAGTTCCGGGAGGAATCCAGATACTACCAGACAACCTAAATTCAGTGTTTTGTTGTTGTGATTTTGTCCTTTGTCAAATGGGTCAATTAAGGAGAAAGTGCTTTTAACATTGGGGGTAGTGGCTACTTTGCCCATTTCTGTCTAAGGCATGTCACTGTTGACCTGGGTTAGAGACAGAAAGATAGGTTTCCTCCTGGTTTGGTTCTCTGTTCCTGACCTGTGAGGTTAAAACCCATTGTCAACTTGAGAGGATCTAGATTCACCCAAGAGGCAGAGCTCTGGGCCTGTCTGTGAAAGAGGTTCTAGATTATGTTAACTGAAGTGGGAATAGCCACCACGAATAGGGATAGCACAGTTCTGTGCTCTGGGGTCCTAGATTAAGTAACAAGGAGTACTAGCATTCACCCATCTCTGCTTCCAGACAGTTAGTGCAATGTGACCCACTACCTCATGCTCCTGCTTCCATTCCCTTCCACTATGATGGTCTGTACCCTCAAACAATAAGCCAAACAAATCCTTCCTTCAGCTGTTTCTGCCTAGGATCTTGTCACAGCAGTGAGAAAAGCAACGAATACCCAGCCAGGCCCACACTCCAGAGGCCACAAGCCCTTTCCTGGTGATGCCCAGAGCTTCTTATGACATACATCTATCAACAATGGGGAAACTCAGCTATTTTGCAGTATGTATGGGTACCCACACTCCTGAGAAGCACAAGTGCTTCTGTCATACTGCAACTAGAGTTGGGCAATACAAAGGGCATGGGGTGCCCTGGCAGCCCAAGCACTGACTGACACATTTATGCCTAGATTGTAATGGTTACCAACTGTGTCCTCAAATCAGACCATTTTTTACGAAGATGGTAATGGGCTCTGAGGCCCTCCGTGCGAAATAGTCTTCTGCTCTGGCCAGTTTTGCATTGGTCCCAAAATAGCCGCGCACTGGTCATCGCTCCCACGCTACCGTGTTCATCTGGATTCAATTACATCTCTGCATATTTCTGGGCCGCTGGTTTATCATGTGAGAATATAATTTAAGAGTGATCTGCACCTCACATTCCATATTTAGGAAAAAATTAAGTCAAAAGTAATGGATGCCACTTGTCTCTCCACGGCCATGGGCAAGGCATTTGGGCCCTTTAAATTCTTTATTGAGGGCAGAATGATGAGGCTGAGGGGACAAGAGACATTAGTGGGTCTGTGCTCACATTACCGGGCCAAACCCTCCATTACCGTGGATCCCTGGATGTTCAGAAAAGCTCCTGGCTCCACCCTGGCCTGAGATAATGTACCCACAGTTTAAATGCATTTTCAATTTGAGATGTATTTTAAAGCAATTCCCAACTTAGAGACAACTGTAAATCAGAGCATTAAATTAATAGCATAATGAATATGGTGTAGCCAGCTTTTTGTAATGCAGATGAGTTTATTTCCCTTGATTTTTATGTGCTAAGCAGACCCTGCACTTTTGAAATGAATGAAAAACTATGTTTTTAAAGGACCACATCTCCACAGTAGGTGCCAACAAACTGCCTCTGTGTAACTTAGTCCCATGATATCTTTGCACCAGCAAGCAGCTAGAGAGAAGGAGCAACTGGTCTTATACCTGAGTGAGGTAGGCAGTTGGTCATACAGCTGGGAGAGGAGAGCAGCTGGTCATACAGCTGGGAGAGGGGGCAGCTGGTCATACAGCTGGGAGAGGAGAGCAGCTAGTCATACAGCTGGGAGAGGGGGCAGCTGATCATACAGCTGGGAGAGGGGGCAGCTGGTCATACACCTGGGAGAGGAGAGCAGCTAGTCATACAGCTGGGAGAGGGTGCAGCTGGTCATACAGCTGGGAGGGGGGCAGCTGGTCATACAGCTGGGAAGGGGGGGCAGCTGGTCATACAGCTGGGAGAGGAGAGCAGCTGGTCATACAGCTGGGAGAGGAGGGCAGCCGGTCATACAGCTGGGAGAGGAGAGCAGCTGGTCATACAGCTGGGAGAGGAGAGCAGCTGGTCACACACCTGGGAGAGGAGAGCAGCTGGTCATACAGCTGGGAGAAAGTACTTAGTTACACACCTGGGCAAGGCAGCAGTTGGTCACATATCTGGGAGAAGGAGCAGCATGTCACATACCTGAGCACAGCAGCAGCTGGTCACACACCTCATGTTTAGGTCCCTTTAATGGCAGGGTGGCTGGTGCAGCTCCTGAGAGGTAGGGGCCTGGTCAAGCCCTTTCTTGAACAGAACCTTGTCATGTCTTTGTCATGAGGAAGGTGGTGAGCTTGGAGGGACCTGGATAGTTTGACCACTGAGAAATATGGTGAGTAGCATGAATGAGCTTTCCTGGCTGCCAGTGGGCAGCAAACAGGATGATGGATAAGGGTGGGTGATTTGTGAGAGTCCTTAGTTTCCCAGGTTGGGAGCTTCTATAGCCCGATGTCAAGTCCTCCTTGAAGAGCTGACACCACATCAGGATAAGAGGGTCCTTCAGGTGCTGCTGTGGACTTTCCCTGTTTTTACAGTGTAGGCTTTATTTAGCAGGTGCAGCTTTCCATTAACCTGTCTGTATCCTCCCAGCACCCCAGCTGTTGTGGGAACCCTATTACTTATTAGGGTATCAACACACAATGTTGGCTTCAAGACCAGTGAGCTTATAAAGTCTTGTCTCAGAGAAGCCTGTTTGGGGTTCCTACTTTCTCTACCTGTAGTTTTAGGGTTCCTGGTGGCATCACAATGACATGCTAGATCTCAGCACCTGACCAGCTCTATTTCATGGGCACTGTCCCTTTCTCCATTTTCCATTTTTATGCATATCAAAGAACATATGGCCATGAACTCCAGGCCCCTGGAATCACTGTCCTCAGACAAGAGCAGGGAAGTAAGCTGTTTTGGCTGGGTCCGGGCTCCCTGAGGAGGGCAGGCGCTGGTGTCTGTAAGCTCCTGTATTGCTCTACACATGGGATGAGGCTCCTGCAAGCAGAAGTGTTCTTACATAGGAAGAATCAATAGTAGGTATTCAATGACATGTCTTTAAACAGAGGGGCAAGGCTGTGATTGACCCGTTGTCAACAATGTGAGCAGAGCTGGCAGGAGTTCCCCAACCTAGTACTCAGCAACTTCACGACACTCTGCTCTGAACCGTGCAATCAACTGTGCTTAAAACAGGTATGTTCCTTCCTGGAGCTCCCTGATTGTGGTAGTTTGAATGTAATTGGCCCCCATAATCTCATAGTGCGTGGCACTGTTAGGAGGTATGGCCTTGTTGGAGAGTATGTGGTCTTGTTGGAGGAAGTGTATATCATTGTGGGGCCAGGCTTTGAAGTCTCATATACGTGCAAGATATCACCCAGTGTCTTAGACCACTTTCTGTTGCCTGCAAGATGTAGGACCTTTAGCTACCTCTCCAATGCCATGTCTGCCTGCATACTGCTATGTCCCACCATGACGATAATGGACTGGACCTCTGAAACTGTAAGTGAGCCACGCCTTTTTAAGAGGTACCATGGTCATGGTGTCTCTTCACTGCAATAGAAACCCTAACTAAGACACTGCTCTTGATGTCAGCATCCAGACCAGAGGGGCGTGGATTCCAGACAAGTCCACATCCACGAGTTCCATGTGGGCTCTGTGTGCTGTGAACCGTGAGGTGGGTACCAGAGGTCTAGAGGACAAGCACTCAGACCAGCTGCCTCCAATTCCTGCCTTAGCCATATGACAGACCTCCCTTCTGCCTGTGACAGAGTGCCAATGCTGGGAACCTGCTCACTACTATCTTCTCTGAAAACTTCCCAACCTCATCTGTAGCCATGGCCCTCCCTAGACCTGAGCACCGGAGTGTCAAGGGTGGCAGGGATCTGGAGGTCAATCTTCCTAGTATGTCCCTACTGTGATGGGCAGGAACCTGGAACTACCCCAAACCCAGTATGTGTGGCCCCCAATAAGACCTCCACTTAAAGTTTTCCCCAGGGGTCTCCTTCAGTGCTGGGGTCAGTACCTTCCAAACCCACTACAGTATTAATGCAGATTTGTTCTACATAGGATCACGTGATGAGCCTCCCTAAGTGTAGGGAGGTGCAGCCAGTCAAAGCTGAGCAGAGCCTGGAGGTGGTGTTCATTATGTATTTCTGTCTAATGGATATTCATTATTTTATTCATCTCCTCATCTTGAAGCTATGTAAATAACTGCACCGTGGCTCTGGTCCTAAGAAAAATGAATTATGAAATAATGACTCAAGGAAGAAACATGCATTCCCCAAGCGGGATCACCTGGGGCAGACAGAACTCCTGGGCCACCTCTGATCTCCAAGGATCTGGGAGGACAGAGCGTCTGACCTCTGTGCAGCATGACAGGGGCAGCCATGGCCCTTCCACACACTTCCAGGTTCCCTTGGACCATAATATGGAGTCCATGGAAGCTACCAGTAGAGTCCCTTATCTTTACCCTTTGCTGAGTGGTGCTAGCCACAGAGAGAAGCAGAGACAAGCATCCCAACCTCAGACGTTCATAGACTTCTGAGGACCCTTATGTGGATGTCACCTGTGCCTCTCCTTCAGTTGTTACACACTGGGGTCACCTGGACACAGGCAATTGTCCCCAAGGTCAGAATCATCCAAGCAACCATGTGATTCCAGCATCCAGCATAGTATTGGACATGGCAGAGGCACCTGGGGGAAAAGAGCATTTGTGTATTTGAGTTGCTTGGTGACTGTGGGAAGGGTGGATCCTGGAGCTAGCCATCACTTGGAGAGCGATCTCTCAACCCAGAACACGGGAAGCAGGCCTGGTCAGGATGCTGTACAGACTGTGGGCACTCAGAGCCCCTCTACCCAGTCCTGAATTCTTAAGTAAACAAGGGTTCAGCTAGGAGTTCAGCTTAGGCCCAGGTTTCAGGTGAGGAAGAGCTTGTGGTGAGGATTCACAGAGAAACTCAACCAATAGCAGCTGACAACATGACTTGGGTCCCAGCCTGCTCTGTCCCTTTATGTTAGTTCGGCTTCCCCTCACTTCAGTTAAATCATTTGGAAGAGAGGATGAAATTGGAACTCACTTTGTAGATGTGTGGACCGAAGTAAACCTTCCATAAAAACTTCATAGACCCTGAGAGTCGGTAACCACTGTGTGTAAGTGGAGCAGGACACACTGTGTGCTGTAGATGAGATATGTGTGGCAGGACACACTCAGTGCAGTAGGCAGAGCTATGGAACAGAACAGGGCCTGTAGTCAGTGGGAGCTGTGGTTTCCAAGCCCCTCACTGCTTTAGTTCACCAGGGATGCTAGAGACCACAGCACTGGCTGGCAGCATAAACACCAGTCTAGGGTAGAAAGTTTGGGGCAGTAGTTGGCAGCATCAGTGTTCAGTAAGGACTTTCCTGTGGGCCAGACAGCCATCTCCTCACTGAGAGTTCCCAAGGCCAAGCACGCTCTCATGTTTGATGGAAATGCTAGTCCTAACAGGCCAGAATGGCACCACCCCCTCTCAACAACCATGTTCACTCTCCAGAAATGGCTGTGACAAATCAGAGGTTCAATACTGAAATGGGGGGAGGGGACCAATGTTGGGTCTAGAACACTCTTCCAGGGATGTCAGTTTCTCAAGCTGTTGATGAAGGTGAGAGAAGAGAAGATGCCTTTGGAGAAGAGAAAGAGAGAAGGAGGAGGGTCAGAGGGAAGGAGAGAGAGAGAGAGAGAGAGAGAGAGAGAGAGAGAGAGAGAGAGAGAGAGAGAAGAGAAGAGAAGAAAAAAGGGGGCGGGGGAGTGAGAGTGATCGAGAAAGAAATGGAGAGAGAGGGAGAAAGAGAGAGACTGGTTACCAGCAGTGACCATAGGAGTCATATGTTCAAGAGGTAAAAGACAGACCATATAGCTATGATACAGAGCACCAGAAACCTGACAATAGTACGTGTGGTGGTTGGCTTCAAATGTCAACTCGGCAGAACCTAGAGTCACCTGGAAAGAGAATTATAATGAGGAATTGCCATCAGTGGGTTGGCCTGTAGGCATATCCGTGGGGGGGGGGTGTCTTAATTAAGTTGGCTGATGTGGGAAGATCCAGAAGATCCATGAGCATCCTTGTGTTAGTCAAGGAACAGAACTGATAGAATTTGGGATTTATTAGAGTGTGGTTGGGGTAATCTAACAACGGCTGTCTCCCAACCGGTAGACCAAGAATCCGATACTTGTTCAGTCCATGTCTAGTCTGGTGCTAGCGTCCCAGGGAAGTCCTAGAGGGCTGCCAGTCCTTGGTCTATATTGGAATCCAAATGAGCATGTTCCAACACCAGTGATAGAATGTCTCAGCAGAAGCACAGATGAGCTTGTTAGTGAGAATGAGGGCAAGAAGAAAAAGCTTCCTTTTTACATGCCTTTTTATGTAGGCTACCATCAAAAGATGTGCCCAGACAGAGTAGGCCTTCCTACCTTAAATTATCCACTTAAGAAAATCCCTCATAGGTGTGCCTGTCTCCTTGGGTCTCAGTAGCTTACAGATGTAATAAAATTGACAACCAAGATTTGCCATCACAATACCCTACTCAGGGGTCCCTGAGCTGTATGAGAGTGGAAACATGGAGCTGAGCACAAGTAAGAAAGCGAGCACACACATATTCACTCTTGCTCTGCTCTTGTGAGGGTTCCTGCCTTGTCTTCCTCACAATAATGGACTGTACTCTGGACTTGTAAGTCAAATGGCTTTCTCCTTCAAGCTGCTTTCATTCCATGACAGCCACTGAAATGAAGCTAGAACAGTGTATGTGGCGATGGACGTGGCCAGCCAGTGGATGTCCAGGTGGGTTTCAAGCCAACCTGTGAGCAGCAGGAACCACGGGCCAGGTGGGAACAGCCGGGAAGAGGGAAGTCCCAGTCGGTCCCATCCGCTCTGAGCCAGTCATGGCACCAGCTATTTCATGATGACACTGGCCATGGAGTTTGCATGCTGGGTGGACCTCGAAGCCCCTACAGCTTAGGGGTTGGTGATAATTTTATGGGCAATATATCATATCACACATGAGAAGAATTCATAACAGGGAGATGAAGAAAAACAATTTATTAATGTTAATAAATCCTCCAATAAAACTTCCAGGAGGACCTATGGTGATAAATTGAATAATTACGAGTGTAATTATGACTAACTAGAAGTGTAATTTCATGCTAATGCAATAATAATGACACAAAAGTGTAGATCATGAATTTTAACTGCTTCGTTATTTCACATTTCCACAAGTATGGACCAAAAAAAAAAAAAAAACCACTCAGAAATCTGATCAAATTATGGTTGACTGAGAAAGAGAAAGTGCTCTAGGATTAAATAGACATGGCTTTGATTATCTTTACTGGACTGCAAAATGGTCTTATGCTAATTAGGATCTTGAAGACACTGAATGCTGGAAGCAGGTGATCCACAGAACAGCAGTTTTCTCAATCAAAAGCCCCTGATTACCACAGCTCTCAGTGTCGGGGGAAGGATGCAGTACCAGGCAGAAAGAAGGGATAAAAGGAAAGCTACATTTTACCTTGTAAAATCCTTAGAAGAACAGAGCTCTGGGAGCGCACAGGGATGTGGCCACAGGAAGCATAGCTCTGCAGGGCCCATTAGAGCTCAAGGCACCTGACCTGGACAGTGGAGAGGGGGAAGGAGATTTGTGTAGCTCTCTGTAGGCTGGGGACGGGACTCAGGCAGCAAGGTTTCATGTCTTGGTGTCTGTTCTAGGGTCTCTCATTCTTTATGACAAAATAAAACACTAAGAATCACGCTTGGACCATGAGAGTGCCCCATTGTAGGCAAAAGGCCCTGGATGCTCTTGGACTTTGAAAGCTACCTGCCCCCCACAGTGGGTGAGAGGCCAGGCCCAGGATGACCGTTCTTAAGCCAGTTATGTAGGAACACTGGGTGCATGTATCCTGACCCAAAGGACTCAGGAGGTCCTGCTAAGAGCAGTCCCACTGTGCTCTGCCACCTCTCCTGGTGGTTGCATGCAAAATCTCTTGCCATGGGCACACAAGGAGTCAAGCTTACTTTGTTCAGTCTTGACCCTGCTACAGCAGAAGAGATTTCCTCCTACATAAGGCTTGATTCAGGTGGGGATGAAAGCCTCCATGAGCCCACTTCAAGAGCTGGATGAATGGCAACCCACATTGATACACTCCCCTAGGAACTTACAAACCCCAGTTGCCAGGCTTCCTCCCTAGGGTACTCTCAGACTTTGGTCACAGCATGCCCATTCTGATGGAGGGCCGTGGCCTCACAATGGCTCAGCTTGCTTCTCCCCAGTGGCTGGGATGGGAACCACTTGTAATGTGCTGTTCACTCTCCATGTATCTTCTCTATTGAGCAGTTTGTGAATACCTTGTTCATTTTGTGTGGCGCTGTCTCCTTATTGAGCTGTGGGGGGAGGGGAGACTTCTACATGCAGGCTGTGTGCATTTCCTCAATAGGACGCCTTGCCAATGTTTCCTCCTTGTCTGCAACTCATCTCTCAATTCTGTTAATGATCTTTTGGAGACCAGAAGTTTCCTTATTTTAATGAAGTTCAATCCATCTATGTGTTCTTCGACAGATTTTACTTTTTAGTAATGGAAGGTTTTTTTCCCCTACATAAAGTTACAGAAGTTTTAGTCTACCTTCTGTATTTTAGGCCCTGACCTATTTTTGAATTAGGTATAGATGGAACTCTTGTTCCCCCTTTTTGCATGTTTATGCCAACTGTCCCAATACACCGTGTCTTGGAAGACAACCCTTTACTTACTGAATTGTTTTCGCAGCTTTGTCAAAATCTTCTGTTCACATATGTCCGGGTCTATTTCTGTACCATCTGCTCTGTTCTGTGCAGAGATAGATCTATTTCCATCACCGTTATTCTCCTGCTCAGAGTTGTTTGGGATACCCAAGTTCCTCTGCTTATGTGAAATTGGAGATAAACCAGCCAGTTTCTAGGAACAGGCTGGCTAGGACATCCTCTGGAGCCCAGTAGGATCTAGAGATCAGCAGAATTGACGTAAGAGCAATCATGAGACTCCTGAGTTCATTATCTCTGTGGCTCTTCTCTGGTTTCTCTGAGTGGGGCCAGTGAGTTTGCTCAGTGGGTAAGGTGCTGGCTGCCAAGCCTGAGGACCTGAGTTCAGTTCCTGGAACCTGCACAGTGGAAGGAGAGAACCTACTCCTGCAAGTTGTCCTCTGGTCTCCTTATGCATGCCCACATGTGCTCACACATGTTCGACTGTGTTCTTTCTCTGTGTGTGTCTCTCTCTGTGGCTCTGTCTCTCTGTCTCTCTATCTCTTTCAGAGAGAGAGAGAGAGAGAGAGAGAGAGAGAGAGAGAGAGAGAGAGAGAGAGCTAACTTACTGACTTACTATAGGTTAGTGTCTGCATTTGGCACTTTCTAGCTTGTAGCCTTGTGAGTTAACTTGACTCTTCTAGTCTCGATCTCCTTGACTGTAAGATGGAGTTGACAGTTAGGGAAAATTAAAGCCACTGATCACAATATAACTAGTTCAGAACATCAGAGTCAGACCTCACCTCTACCATTCAGCAGTGTCATCTTCTTTTGCCTTTCTCGGCTAAACACTGTGCACATAAAGCCATGGGCTAGAAAACCCTACTTGATGCTGAACAGAAGTGTGGGTGTGAATGTCTATCTTACTCTTAGGAGGAACTCATCGTACCTTTCACTCCAGCATTAGTTTATGTTGAGCTTAGAGGCCTGTTTTCAGTTTTCTGTTTCCAGCTTGCCAAGAATCTTCTTCATGGAGATGCCTTCAGCTCTAGCGGGGGCTTTCTTTCCTTTTTCATGGTTTAATAACATCATTGTGCACTCTCACCTTTATCCACGACTAATGTGGTGAGTTCCATTAACTGGCTTTCGAATGTTCAACAACCTGAATCCAGCAATGACCTACTCTTTGTTTCCATTTGTTAAGACTTCCATTTGCTAAGACTAAAATACCTTCGTATCTCTCTCTGTGTGTCAAGAGCTGTTCTAAGCATCTCTTTCTCTTGCCTGGTTTCCTTCAGATTTGTGTCACCACAATGTTGGTCCTTCAAATGAGGTGCGGTCCTTCCCCTATAGTGAGGAGGAAGAGGGTAGAATGGGAATTCCTGGGAATCTGTGGGGTTTGCTGGGGAGGCTGTCTGTTCTGGAGCTCTCCTTGATGAAAATTTTTTCATAGTAGCAGAGGGGGACTCTGTTCCTTCTCTGTATTGTCTGGTCCATCTTTAGTCTACCCTACTCCTAGGCGGCAGTTTGTTTTCTTCTGATTCATTAGGCTTAATTTTATCTTCTGCCTATAGTTTCTAGAAGTCACGAAAGAAGATAATTATTTTTCAACAGGATGTGCATTGCTGAGGTTCCCCTTAAGACCTGTTTGGCACCATAAGGACAACAGTGGTCTATGATATCTACATTCTATTAAAAATACATTCCAAATTCCCCTTTAGATTTTTTCCTTTCCTAGTATAATTTTATTTCCAAATATTTGAGAAATTTTGAAGAATGTTTTTCTTGTTGGTCTCTAGTTTAATTTCATTTTATCCACAGACAGCTTTTGTATGACCTCAATCCTTTTCAGTTTACAGACGTTTTTTGGGATCCATAACATATTTTGTCTTGGTGAAGTTCCAAATTTCAAGAAAAACATGGCTGTGTTTTCAAATGAGTATTTTCCAAGCTGCCCCATTTAGATGTCTGTATTGATGCTAACTGTGAAGTTTCTTGATGCCTATTAAGAGAATAGTTTTGAAATTTCACTGTAATTGTAGCAGGTTTAAAAAAAACTGTATTGCACTAGCCTTTTTTTCTATGAGACTTGAAGCATCCTATTCATGTGTGCAGAAGATCAGGCTTGTTACAGGGCCTGGAGAATCATCCTTATCCTGACGAAATCACACCATCCAGGTCATGTCTGTTGTATGCTGTGAACCACACCAGAGCTGGCATGTATCATCCAGGATTACTGTCCCTTTCAACTATAACAGCTCTGTGTTTGAAGTCTTTGGGTCATGCGTTTTAAAGATTTATTTTTACTACTTATTTATGTGTATGTTTGGTGTGTGTGTGTGTGTGTGTGTGTGTGTGTGTGTTCACATGAGTGCAGTGCCCATGGAGGCCAGAAGAGGGCATTGGATCCCCTGGAGCTAGAATCATACATAGTTGTGAACAATCCATCATGAATGCTGGGAATCAAACTTGGGTCCTCTGCAAGAGCAGAACTTGCTCTTACCCACTGAGCCATCTCGCTAGGCCTGGATATGCTCCTTAAAAGCAACTTTTTTCATTCTCACCACTCATATTTACTGTCAATATCAATATTTCTTGAATCCATCTTTCCTAGGTTTCATTCTTTTTACTCCTTTCTTGTTTCTTCGGTGTTAGCCGATCACCTTCAGGTCTTTGACTGCCTTGCTGTCTGCAATGGAGCTAACACTGGGAGAATCTGGCTCTCCCCCACCCCATCATGGCATATGCTCTGTACCCTTCACAGACAGTATAGAAACACACAGTTCTTTGCCAGCAATTTGAGCTTTAGTCATAAGTGGGCCTTTGCATTTCACCCGTGCAAGGCGAAGATCACACCTGTGAATTCACAACATCAGTGAGGAGCCTCAGCCTGCGCGTGATGACTCATGCCGCCTTCCACTCCATGCCTGATGCATGCTAAATTGACAAGGACACAGCACCAGGATGGCTTGTGCCGGCTAGGTTCCACGCAGTCCTCTAATTTATCTTTAACTATGTCCCTCCTCTCTACACTACACTCGTGATTTTTCGGCCATGCCTCTTACCCACAGAGCCAGAGTTAAGTGTCCTGTGTCACCCTACAAGCAAGGAAGGAAACGGTAAACCCAGCTTGAAAGCTTGCTAAGATGAAGACTCCGTCCTGTCCTGGAGACTGACTCTGTACCAAACAGGTGCTATCATACAAATGCCCCGTGTCTGTCAAGTGGGTCAGATGATGGATGAGAACAGATCTGAGCAAATCGGGCAGCATCTTCTTCCATAGGAAAGGTCTCCCATACATCACAGTCTATGCTCAAAGCAGTAACTGTCTGATGCATCATGTCAGATGCTTCTGCCTGCCCATTCTACCCCCATTTTCTTGGGGGGGGGTCCTTGAAACAATATGCTGTTGCCCAGAGCTGGCCTAGGAGACCACCCATCAGTAGCTCTGCAACAGGATTGCTCTGCTTTGGTGGCTTTCTCATTTCTTCTTGTCTCAAGGAACCCTAGTGTCAACCCTGTCAGCAGTTTTCTGGAAGTTGCTCTCTATGCTGTAAGAAGATTCACAGAGACACTCATTAACAAAACCTGTGAACGGGACTCAGCACGTGGACAGCTCAGCTGAAGCTCAAAGCGGTTGACAACCACCAACACCAGTTTACAATGCCACATGTAAGCACAGTAAAGAAAAACATCACAGACAAGTGGGGACCTTGAAACTGCTACCTGTGTCCTTGATATCAGATCACCCAGACCCTGCTAATGATCAGTAACCTGGGGCCTCTAAACCACATAAAACACAAGCAAAATCACAGAGTGCTAGCTAGCCTGTCTGCACACTATCCCAAGAGCCTTAAGTGTGTCAATGCTGTAACCGTCTAAGATTTTTTAGTGGGGCCTCCTGCCCAACATTACAGAGATAACCTAGGGTGTGGCTAGTCCTGCTCAGTCACTAGATAAGAACTCAGACACAGGTGCGGTCCAGAGTCTGGGACACAGACATTGTCAAAATAGGCAGACACAGAAAGTAGACACCACTTGAAAGAAAACAGCCCTCATGTGAGAGTAACGTATTTAGTGACCTAGAATTTTCAAGATAAAAACTGAGAACGTATATAAGTTCAGCAGAGTTCTTCAGTTTGGCTCAGCACCCAAGAACAACACACTCAGTGAGTAAACAAAGGTTCAGCAGAAACTATATGGCCATCCTCCCCACTGACAATGGTCATCAACATGTTAGCTGTGTGTCAATAAATAATAACTCTATCAAGAGCACACAGAAGGGATTAACATGCAGATGGTGACACGCACGCTTGTGTGTGTGTGTGTGTGTGTGTGTGTGTGTGTGTGTGTGTGTGTGTGTGAAGGTGAGTAGGTGAGTACAGGTCCCAGCAGAGGCCAGAGGTATTGAGTTATCCAGAATTGGAGTTACTGGCAGCTATGAGTCACCAGCAGAGGTGCTGAGAACTGAACTCAGGTCTCCTACAGAAGCAATGTGGGCTCTTAACTACTGAGATATCTCTTCAGCTCCTGGAGACAGGGTTACACAAAATTTTGGGGGTTCAATGAGGTCATAAGGTGGGACTGATTCCTACAAGACTTAGGAAAGGAGGAAGAGACACCACAGCCCTTTGTCCTTCTATGTGGGATGTAGCTTGCCTGTGGTGTCTTTCTTTTACTTTTTGAAAAATACATTTATTTATTTATTGTTTGTTTGTGTTTATGCATGTGCATGCTTGCCCACATGCCATAGTGCCCATGTGGAGATCAGAGGACAGCCCCCAAGAGTCTAGTCTCTCTTTCTTTCTGTGGTTCCAAAGATCAAGCCGAGATCATAAAGCTTGGTGTCGAGCACCATTACCTACAGAGCAGTCTTGTTTGCCTTGTGGTGGTTTTCTTTCCTAGTGCTTACAGAACTCTTCCTATATCAAAACTAGCACTCTGAGTTCCCCTCCCAATTCCTATGCTCTTGCAAAACAGCAAACTGGTATTGACCATTTTTAACTTCTCTTCAAGCCAGGAGGAGCCCTGTTCTTGAATAAATGGGTACACTGACCTTGAAGGTCCAGCATCCAGAGCAATAGGCGGCAAGTATCTGGAGTTTCAGCCATGAACCTCCAGTGTTCTGTTTTGGCAGCAGGAGCCAGCTGAGACAGTTGTGCTATATTCTATTTAGGCAATTAATATTCGATTCAAAGAGTTGATTAAAAGTCAAGCCACAAGCCCCCAAATCCTCGGGAGATTGCAATAAAATATTCAGTGCATTACATTTTGTTTTCTACCCCATGCTGACATGGGAAAAAAGACAGGATGTCTGGATGGTTGCCTACCAGAGCAGGCTTAGGAATCACCTCTTGGGAAGGAGCCTGTCACTCCAGACCCTGTCTACTCCTCACCCAGACTGGGCCAGGGCAGCCTATGCAGACCAGAGGGGAGTCTCACAGGCTGCTTCTTTTGCCAAAGCCTTGAGCCACTTCTTGGCAAATGTCCTCACAGGTATTATGGATCTGTCAGGCACACTGGCTCTTTCCTCTTGTCCCTGTGTCCCATCCTGACACATCACGATGCAATTGTTTTTGCAGAATGTACCCGCTTACAGGATTCTGCAGTTTTCCAGGGGGCGGGGGAGAGGTTCATTTCTGTTACCTGTATTTCTGTGGTGTCCTGTTGAAAGGTAGCATGGGCCAGACCCAGGCTTCTAGACCTGCAGCTGAGGGAGCTGGGGCAACAGGGAATGTCCACCCTGACACTAACTAATAGAGCATATTAACAGCAGACAGACATGAGGACCCATCAGTCCAAACTCGACTCCCTGCAGTTACAGATGACCCGTTTCTATATTCATGTTCTCCTAGAAAAGGCTTTGTCTGACTCGTTTTAATTATTTTCCAGAAATGATACATTTTCCAGGGAAATGTGTATAGAGTTTATTTCATTCTTGGAAGTCATTCATTTGTCATGAAAAATTCCCAGTAATCTGGGTGACGGGAGAGTTAGCTTCACGTGGGCTTTAATCACAGAGCCAAAGCAACTTCACCCACTCTGGGGCACAATCATTTCAGCGATCGACCCCTGCACAGCCATTGTCCTATTTTCCCCACCAGTGAGGTCCCAGAGCGGGGGTGGGGGGTCCCTTTGAAGGGATTTGGGACACGGCCAGCTGGCCTGTGGAAGGCTTAAGCCTCCAGATAGCTCCAGAGAGCTGGCGTGTGTCAGGCTTAGCTGCGGGGTTAGAGCTAGGCAATAAATGCCTTGAGAAAAATCTTCCCAGGAAGAGAACGCTCAGATGCAGCGCAACTCTGGTGGTTGGAGGACCTATTTCTAGTCCCGATTCTACAATTTGGGCTGGTTTTTTTTTTTTTTCCTGTCCTCTCATTTGCATGAAACGGTCGTTACTTCTTACTTAAGGGAATATCTGCAGAGTGTTGTCCTGCGTGTTAGGCACAATGCCGTGTGCTACAGCCAACAGCGCCAGCATCGCCAAAGGCTGTGTCGTGTTCTAACATAGTCCCCACGAGCTAACCAGGCCAATCGCACCTCTCTCTACCCCGCAATTTAGGCGCCTACATGAACAGGCTCGTCCCGTGGACTTCCCATGTGTGCTGAGCGCTCTCTCCACAAGGGCACTCCCCCTAGCCGTCCCTCGGGTCAGGAAGAATCACTGTGAAGTCAGCTTCGCCTCTATTAACAACTCACTCTATAAAGACAATGTCAGACTTCATCAGCAGCTAGGCATGTGGGAAGCTAAATCAAATGGAGATGGAGCCCTCTGAATTCCCCATGCTGTTCCGGGAAAAACAACACCGAGTCGGGGAAAAAACAAAACCACAAGAAAAGCCCAGGCACAAAGTGACATTTATAAGAATTGATGACAGACCTCTGATACGCCCACGTTCAAGTGCCTGCTGCTGGTCCACGTGCTGGGCCCTGGAGACTCTCCCAGGCCTGGTTCCTGTTGCCTCTGTGACTGCAGGGTGCAGACGGCCGCTACTCAGATGCCAACGTCCTGTGCTGACACCTTACACTCAGAAGGTACCATGAGGCCCATGCCTGAGTGCTGGGGATGCTGAGTCTGTCAGTTGCTGCTTCTAATGGGCTCCTATGTGTTTAGCAATCCCTCATGTGCTGAGGATAGAGTATGGAAACCATAGCTGTGTCTTGATGGAGAGAGGCAGATAGCAAGCAAAATGTGTGGACTGTCTACCGGTGGTGAGGACATTGAAAAAGGCAGGCAGGATACAGGCATTGAGAGAGGCCATGCATGATGATGGCAGGAGCCACTTCTTCACCTAGTGGCTCTTGAGCCAGAAGGGCTTCTCAGAGAGCAGCCCATCCCAAGAGCATGCTGCCTTTGGATGAGGGGTAGTTCCCTGGAGCTCAGCACATAGCGTGGGGCACAAGGAGCCAGGCTGCTCTGCTTAGGTGGGTCTCCCTTGGAGGGCTGTAGGAAATAGAGGAGCCTACACTGTGTGGATAGTACTGCAAAGAAAGCAGAGTCAGGGGCCAAAGGGGACATAGGACGCTGGCCTGGAGCCAGGAGCAATCAGGAAAAACGAGGCCATTGAAATAGGTTTGAGGTTTAAGTGTGTCCAGGCAGAGCCTCCCGATTTCCCAACCATCAGCACATGAGCTAAGAAAGGGTTCAGGAAGACCTATAATTGTGCCCCAAGGTCACCAGAGATGCTTGAGCCTGTGAGACACTCTCCTGGATAGACAGATCATGTAGGAAGATGGGCAGAGGGAAGGGTAGCCTTGGTTAGCTTAAGAACTCAGAACTGACGTTTGGATGCATCGAGCTGGAGATGTCTGCAGAGCACTCACGCAGGCTTTCTGGGCAGCTGTGATCTTGGAACCGGGGACCTAGGGACACTGCTGACTGTCTTCATGACCCTCACCCACCTGTGCTCCAGTTACCCCGATGGTAAAACAGAGTAGATAATGCTGCTCTGTAAAGGAGTCCCGACGACCCCAGCCTGGGAGAACTGTGACCACCCAGGGGTCTTGATCCGGTTCATTTTCTCTTATCGGTCAAAGAATTCAAAGGCAAGAAAAATCTTGAGCTCATCAGCTAGCCAGCCACAGAGAAATTTTTGAACACAGCAGACAGAATCAGCAGTTGAAGACATGCTTTTATTGGAGGTGAGGAAACACACACGTACAGCAGGCACATGGAAGGAAAGACCCTCTGTAAAGCAGAGGTGGGACTTGTGAAGCCTAAGCCTGGTCTTTTCTTGAGGGCTGGGGTTTTAAAGGTCTTTGAGAGGAGTCTTTCTTTCCCAGGTTAGGTTTATTCAGCTGACAGGCTTACTAGTTTAAGGTAAACACATAGTGGTCTTGGTCTGAACTTGTCAAACCAGTTCACCGAGGGGAGGCCCTGTTGGTAGGAAGGAGAAAAAGCCTACCTGGCCTTTGTTTGAAGAGGCCAGGCCTTTGTCTGAGGTCAGGAGGGTGAGGAAGCCAGCCATCTTGGAGGCCAACCATCTTTATTTTTTAGCCATGGCCCCTCTCCCTATCTGTCTGCCAATCAAGGAATCTTTCTAACTTCTAGTCCCTTAGAAGGACAAGAGCTGCAAGGACCATATGCGAGCATGAGAGGCAAGGAGATCCACAGGAGGCTCTATGAGACCCCGCTGTGTTGCTGAAGGCCTGTTTGCTGCTCTTATGAATGGTGAGCTGTAGGAATCCTCAATCTACACACACGGTGTCACTGGCCAGTGTGTGCTCGCTCTGAGGAGCAGCTGAGCAGATGGGAAGATGGATGAGGACTAGAGAGGCTCACATGACAAGTCACGAAGACCTGCCCTCTGCTTTGGAGTCAGCACTCTCCCTCAGGTCACAGGAGAGTTTCCATCACTCTGCTCTCTTTTCCAAACCAGAGATCATCTTTTTCCTGTGTCCCTTCTGCTAGCAGAATCCACAGTGTCCTTGTCAACAGCAGCTGAGTTTGGACATCAGCCTGCATTAGGACTGCCTCCAGCCTGTGTGGGACTCTGAATTCACTTCCCACCTCGCTCCTCTTTATTCTTCCTTCCCCACCCTTCCTCTCCTTCTCTTCTTTTCCCCTCTTCTCCACCCTCTCCTTCCTCCTGTTCCTTCCCTCCTTGATCCTCCCTCACATCCCTTCCCCTTCCTCCTCCTCTTTCTTCCTCCCCTGCCTCCCGTTCTTTCCCCTTGGGAACTCTTTCAAAGCATCCTTCTGGGTTCTACTGTAGCTCAAGTAGAAAGTTGGTTTCCCATTCTAATTTTGTTTTTGAATCAGATCTCCTATTTCAAGTTTAATTTTATTGACAAAAGGAGATGAAAGCATTGCTGTTGTTCTGGCCTCTTTCCACTCTGCACGCTGGTAGAAGGTGTACCCAGTCTGCACTGGAGGCCTCCTACGGTTTCATCTTTCCTCTGCCTGCATAACTCAATTGTAGTCTAATTGATTTTTACTGGAGATTTTTTTGGGTTTGACTTTGAGGAGACTTTGCCCTACATTTGGGTTTGAATTTGTTTCATGTCTGTTTGTCAGCTGTGGGAAGAGGATGCTGTAAACTCTGGTCCTGCCAGCCCAATCGACAGTCTTCACGCAGGATTGAGCCCACTGTTCCCACCTGCCTGGTGCTTGCTGAAACAGCCAGTACATCCTGCCTTACATTTGCCCCGTGAAGTGTGTGGTTTGTCTGGACTGAGGAAAATGTACATGCCATGGTGCATGTGTAGAAACCGAAAGACAACTTGCAGAAGTCAGCTCTCTCTTTCTAACTTGTAGATGCTAAGAATATAATTCAGGTCATCTGGATGAGTGGAAAGCACCTCACTAAGCCATTTCACTTGCATCATCGTTATCAACATCATCATCATCATCATCATTTAAGGCAAATTTTTAAACTTTTGGAAAAGCTGCTGCTGTGTAGGCCTGAGAAGTCATGTTCCCCTTTTCTGCAGAGCCATCACTCTGGTGGACAGCCTCCTAGACTCCAGGATTCCCCAGAATGCACATGCAAATTTCTGAGCTCCCTGGCAATGGTCACACCCTTTGGAAAGACTTTTGGGAAGGAGGGACACCACACCCATAGAGGCAGGATCCTTCTGCTGGAGGAAAGGACTCAGACGTGACCTGGGAGAGCTGTAGACAAAGCAAGATGATGGTCTACGGGACTCTGGCCAATCTGACCCAGATGCTTGAAGGTATAAACCTGACAGTCTGCACCCCAGAGGAGAGACTCTCTCTGGATCATGCTGAGCTCTCACCCACTGAGACAGACAGCCTCAGTCACTTGCACTGAGGACCCATGGCAAGGGGTATTCCCATGGATGATAGTCAGTGAGGACCATAGTCAGTGAGAACCACAACCCAAGAACTGCAAGAACTGTACAGGCAGACACGGGACACCTACCTCTCCCACCTCAGACCCTCTTCCCAAGAAAGTGATTCAATTCACAACTAAGCAAAAACCATGACATAAAAATAAATATCAGGAATAGAAGGTCCATAAATTCCTCTGTGGCCAGGCAAATGGAAACCAAACCCAGGACCAGACATCACACTAAGGGCAAACTGCCCAAGACCTCCTCAACCCAAAAAGCAGAGGACCCAGGACAGGGCTGACTCATCTGTCATTCATCAACCCTAACAGTGGGGCACAATGGCTTTGAGGTGTAGAGCCCAGCAAAGCAGAGGCCAGTTCTGCAGTGTTTGGTGGTGTAGAGGAGGGCTCAGAGCATCTCCGTTGATGCAATGGTCAAATGCAAAGTGATGCCAATGTGAACAAGCAAAGGCTGTTTTTCCAGCACCTCCTGTAACTGGGGGATTCTCCATCATCACTGTGCTGAGCCAAGCCTCCAGACAATTAAGGAACAGTTGCTGGAAGGCTGAGGCCCCGGGGAAAATAAAGACTTCCTGGTAGTCTCATTGGAGCTTGTCTCTGGGGATGCTGAGATGACTCACTGGTAGCAAGGACCCAGCATGACTGGTCAAGAAGTATATTTACCTTGCTTTGATGGGTTCCTTCTTGGATGAACAGTCAAAGATGAATGAATCAGGTGATTACTGGCCAGATGCCTGTGGTCCTGAGCTGACTGTCACACTCCAGACAAAAGCTGCTCTATTTGCCATACATGAGGTGGTCCCATCCGTGCTCACGCTCTGCCTCCAGTGTTTATCCTCCCCTTTCATTCCCCTCCTGGAATGTTATAAAGTGTCTCGGCAATTTCGGGTAGAGATTTTAATTCTCGTTAGGTCTGCTTATGATATATTGTTTCGTAAATTGGTTTCCATCTTTAAAAGTATGGATGCTTCCTGTTTTACGAGAGATCCTTCCTCAAAAATCATTTTTATAGGGGTGTGATATTCTGCTTTATGAATATGGGTGTTCAGAATGAGTATAATATAATCCTCAGGTTGTTTCTAATTCCAATTATTATAAACAACACCGCAGCGAACACTCTGAGAGCCGAATCTTGGCGCATCCCATTAGCAGATGCATCGATATTTCCTCAGAATGAAAGTTCTTGAGCATAATATAAGGAGAGCTGCTGATGGCAGGACACTCTCAGACTTTCTCCCTAGAAGATTGCATGAATCTGCACAGCATGGTGTGAGAGGCTGCTCCTCTGAAAGCTACACCACCACTGGGTTCAAAAGAGAATGTGGGAAAGATCGTAGGCATTGGTGTTTATTGCTCACTGAGCTGGGGAAGTGATTACCTTCCATTGCTACTGGTGGCTCCTCAGTCTTACAGCAGTCAAGTGTTTTCCCTGGGCTTCCTTTCCCATTAGGAACGGTTGGACTACTGCTGCTACAGACCTGGTACATGCAGCCGCTTGCCCTCCTACACTCTCATTCATTCTGAACCAGTCTCCCCAGTTACTCCCTGGATTCTACAGCGCTCCTCCCTTCCTCCCCTCTCACTCATCCTCTCAAACCTGAGATCTACATGTCAGCCATTCTCCACATCTTTATTTATTGTTTTCCTCAGCATCTATCATCATTGAGTTACTTTCAGATTGGTTTATTTAGGTATCTCTTTCCTCATATATTCCCCATCCTTTCATGAAATACATACTCTGTTAACTTAGAAGACTGGGAGGCCTGCACTCCAGGATCAGGTGATGCTAGACCAGAGAAGGCACCTGGTGGAAGTTCAACAGGATGGTGGGTAGACAGATGATGGATGGGTGGATGGATGGATGGATGGATGGATGGATGGATGGATGGATGGATGGATGGATGGGTGGGTGGATGGATGGGAGGATGAATGGGAAAATGACTATGAATGGATGGGAGGATAGAAGGATGGATAGATAAACAGATGGATGCATGGATGGATGAATGACTAGATGGATAGGAGGATGGATGATTGGAAAGTAAATGGAAGAACAGGAGAATATATGGATGGATGGGAGGATGGGAGAATGTATTATGCATGTGTGGATAGATGGATAGATAAATGGGAGAATGGAGAGATAGATGAGAGAATGGATGGAGAGGTATATAGATGGTTGTTGGATAGGTATATGTGTGGGGGTAGATAAACACATTGACGAATGAATAGATATGGGTGGACAGAGGAGTGGGTAAATGGATGAAGGATTTCTTTGCCTAGTTCTCTACTAGAATATTAAATTGATCTTTTCTTTTTTCTTTTCTGTCCTCTTTTTTCAGTACTAAGAGTTAAGCCTAGGGCCTCTCACATGCTAGGCAACTGTTCCACCACTAAGCAGCATCCTGAACCATCTTTTCATTTTTCTTTCTTTTTTTTTTTTAACTTTTGAGGCAAAATTGCCAGGATTAGCCTAGAACTCTATAGCCAATGCTGATCTTGGATTTGTGAGCCTCCTGCCTCAAGCCTCCCAAAGTTCTGGGATTGGTTTACCACACTGCCAGACCCATGTTCCTTCTCTTCATCTGGTAATGAGACTTCTCTGGGTGTGAGACAGTTATTTGTCTGTGAGTGGGCTGTCATGTTATTTTGGTGATTTTTTTTCCACACTTTGTTTGCCCAGCCAAAGATGACTTTACCCAAAGTTCACTCATTTCTGCCTCTGATTTCATGTCTAAGAAAACGTCACCCACAGTGACTGTCAACAGTCATGTCTTCCTATGGATTCCTTTGTTCACATCGACATCCTTAACCTTCCAGAATGTTCCTGAGAGCACAGAGGAATTGGTTACCACCTTTCCTGGCCCTGCTTTATAGAACGCTGCTCTACCTGGCTTGCTTCTGTGCTCTTTCTCACGCACTTGGAGCAAAGAAGCTGAAAGAATAAACCACGCCAGCCACCTCAGCATCTCTTCAGAAAGTCTACTTCAGCTGGCTTCCCTCTCCACCAGCCTCTGCACACCTCCCAATGCCCGTCTTACATTACCACTCACCTGACAGCTCAACACACCGTCATTCCTGGGAGCTGCAGTCAGGTTTAATGCCGGTGCCAGTGGCAAATGCTTGAAGGTCCCAGGAACTTTGCTCCAGGTCTGTGGGGTCTCTTGCAGCAAATAGGGGTCCTCGCTTTCCCTGTGCAGGCCCACCTGCATCCCCCAGGAACTTCCTGTACTAGATCAGTGCATCTCTCAGCCCTCTTCAGAGAAACTTTTTTTTTTTTCAGAAGATGGTGATTAATAAAGAGATCCCCGACGGCTCAACATGCAGAGAACAAGAGACTGGAATGCTCAGGTCTACGTGGGATATCTATATCATACTTCCTTATCTGCCTCCCCCAAGCTCAGAGATCATCATGAAAGAAGAGATTGAAAGACAGTAAGAGCCAGAGGTAGTGGATGTCTATGGCAAAAACAGTCATGTTTCATTACATGCATGGGTATGGGGCCATTTGCCAGACATGTTAGGGCCATTGCATACATGAACTCATAGCAGGTGTGACTGCATGCATAAGACCTGAATGCGAAAACCAGCCAAAATCCCAGCATCCCGGCATGGATGGGGGAGGGGCTCACCAAGTTCCACCCATGGAGGTTTGACTAAGAATGGCCCCCATAGGCTCATTTATTGGCACTTGGTAGTTGCTGGGAAAAGGGAGAGTCAGGCTTTTTTCCCCATGGATCTAGCCCCTGATAGGCTGCCCACTGCTCCAGTAGATGGTCCCACACCCATGCACATACTGGCAGCACCAAGTGGGCTTGGTGGTGACTTTAAAATAAAGAACACATGAAATTAGGAGGGAAGAGTGAGCAGGGAGGTAGGAAAGGAGTTGGAGAGGTGGATTTGACTGAACACATTATGTGCATGTATGAAATGCTCAAAAAATAAGAAAAACTATTTTTGTAATTGTGTTTTGTATCTCACAATTGTACAAAAGTTAATTTTGAATGTTACCAGTTGTATAACTGAATTGTTATATCTAAAAATATGTTCTTGAGCTCTACTTTTCTTACCTTGAGAATCTAGTTCATATAATATTGCCTTTCCCCCCCTAACTTACTTCAAAAAGAGAGAGTGTTGCTGATAACTAAGCTACCTCTCCCCTCCAGTCACAACCACTTTCCTGTCTGCTGATCTGCTGTCCCTTCCCTTTCCCGTCATCATTACCCCCTCCAACACAGCTAATGACAAAGAGACTGTCACCTGCAGAAGGGTGTGTCCCTCCAGATGGGCTCAAGAATGTCCTGGGGTCACCGCCTCAGTCCACAGGCCCAGTATAGTTCCCTGTGAAGCAGCTGTGGAGACCCCTGCTTTCTGGACTCTTCTCATTTGCTCTCAGTGAAGCTATCCCAAGCACTCTGTTTTTTCATTAGAAGACCACATTGGCGCTTCCTCACCCTCAAATAGACTGCAATCTATGCTGGTTTCCTGGGAAATGAGCACCTCTCTTGAGGAGCATCTCCAGAAATGCTGGAACACGCAGAAAGCTGTCCCAGCATGCTGTTCGGCTGTGTGTGCAGCCAGGTGTGGCCAAGCCCTTTGGGGTCACATGGGCTGTAGACAGTCCTCAGACCAGTCAGTGGACGAAGGATATTTGGATCAGAATTGGGCTCAGAACATGCTAAATTGTAGATCACAGTCAGTCAGAGACACCCACCCAGTTCTTGAGCCTTGGTTGCATCTGAAATCTTGGGAAACTGGCCTGTGACTCTCGCTAGAGTGAGTCCTTTCACATGCTTCTGACTGCATTGTGTAAGAAGGATCTTCAGCCACTTCCAACACTGGTTCCCTGTCCCAGTGGCAAGAACTGAGAGCTGATGCTAAATATGTCTGAGTGGGCAAATATGGAGAATTCTTCATATGCCTGTCTTACGAATGAATGAGCAGGTTATTCACATCTGAAGCACTATGTGTATATTACAGGAAAAATTAGTAAAACATTCTAGTCTGAAACATTCACCCAAGATACACATCATCCAGCCCTACCATCGCATTAACAGAACGCTCCACAGGAGCCTAATCAATGTGGATAAAACTAAATGAACATCCAAGAAGTCACAGAGAGGTGAAAAGGGAGGCAGAGAGAGCCCACACCAGTGGCCCAGGCAGAAGTCTAGGATCTGACTACACAGAGATCTGACACCTCTGGGGTCTGCCTTGCTCCTGACCTGAGCTCGGGACACAGTCAGTCATCTCCCCATGCAGTATCTCCTGAGCTGCTTCTCAGAGCTTTTGGAAAGCCCTGTAGAGCACTCCTTTGTGTTTGTAGATACTTAACTGTGGTGACCTCTAACACAGTGTGATGACCATGAGTAAAGGCCTCTGGGGTTTCTCAGGCCACACAGGAGCCAGAGACACCCCTCTAGGATCCTGGATTTGGAGGTGGGTTTAGGGCTTTTGCCCTCATAGGGACCGAGAGTGCTTATAAAGACTCTATTCTGGGGATGGAGAGATAGCTCAGCAGTTAAGAGCACTCCTTGTTCTTCCAAAGGACCCAGATCCAGTTCCCAGCACCCACATGATGGCTCTCAACCATCCGTCTCTACAGTTCCCTGAAGATCTCACTTCCCCTCTGACTGGCACAGACACCACATGCAGGTGAGGCACTTATACACATGCACACACACACATACACACACACACACACACACACACACACACACACACACACACATGCAAACACATACACAGGCAAAATATTCATATACATAAAAATAGGTGAATAAATAAGACTCAACCCTAGGAGTGCAAACATTGCATCAGTGTCTTGAGTTTTCTTTTGAGCTGGGATTCTGGTCTCACTGGAATCCTGTTGTCTTAGTTAGGCTTTCTATTGCTGTAAAGAGACACCATGACCATGGCAACTCTTATAAAGGAAAAGCATTTAATTAGGGTGGCTTACATTCTCAGAGGTTTAGTCCATTATCATCATAGTGTGACATGGTGGTATGCAGGCAGACATGATGCTGTAGCAGGAGCTGAAAGTCCTTACATCTTGACTCACAGGCAACAGGAAGTGACCTGAGATACTGGGTGTGGCTTGAGCATATATAAGACCTCAAAGTTCACCCCCAAAGTGACACACTTCCTCCAACAAGGCCATGCCCACTCCAACAAAGCAACACCTCCTAATAGTGCCACTCCCTTTGGGAGCCATTTTCTTTCAAACCAACACAGTGTTCCCTTTCTTCTCCACAGGAAGCGGCCCTGTCCCAATCTGTGGGCACTGGAGGGCAGCTCCTACCTGGGAGGAACGCATATGGCTCCCTGGATGTTGGATTTGCCAGGACCTGGCTTCAGCCAATAGAAAGTGAAGCTACCTTCCCCTCCACTGCCAAAAGAGTAGGGGTGAGTACAGGCCAGGATGCACCCAGGGTGGGAAGTGCACAACAGTGTTCACATAGCAGGACGCACACGGGGTGTTCGGTGTTCAGTGGCATGTGCACAAGGGAGAACATGCACAAAGTGTTCACAGGTGTGTGTGTGTGTGTGTGTGTGTGTGTGTGTGTGTGTGTGTTAGGGCAGTATGTGCATGGGGCAAGTGTACATGTAGAGAAGTGTGGGCCAGATGAGGTGTGCACCAGACAGGATGTGCATAAATGTGCATGGTGTGTGTGTGTGTGTGTGTCCTTCCTCCTCCATAGCTGACTTTCCCATTCAAGGACTACTCCTTGAACAATTAGTTGTGTAGCTGTAAGTTTTCCTGTGTCCCACCTGGTCCTCAGCCACTCAGGCCCAAGTAAACACACAGAGACTTATATTAACTAAAACTGCTAGGCCATTAGCTCAGGCCTACCACTGACTAGCTCTTACACTTAAACAGCCCATTTCTGTTAATCTTTATGTCACCACATGTTCGTGGCTTTACCTGTGTGCCATTACATGCTGTTCCCTGGACGGCAGGCTGGTGTCTCCTGACTCAACCTTCCTCTTCCCAGAATTCTCCTCATCTGCTTGCTCCACCTATACTTCCTGCCTAGCTACTGGCCAATCAGTATAAACCAGCATATAAAAGTATTATTCCACAGCATTTCCCCTTTTCTGTTAAATTAAAAAGGAAAGTTTTAACTTTAACATAGTAACATTATATAACAAAACAGTTATCAAGCAAGAATTACAGGTACAATATCTAGTCTATTTATATTTGGCAAATTCAAAGAAAATATTCTATTTATCCTATATTTGTGAGTCTAAGGTTTTTATATCTAACTTATCTTTTATCATAACTAAGGAAAATTATAACTATCTAGTCTTCAACTATATTGAAGACCTCAGAAGGATATAATTTCAGCTACATAGTTGAGTCTCAGCAGCCAGTTCTCCAGAGCCAACACATCTGAGTAAGAAATAGATGGGTTTGGGGTGGTTTCTGTCTGGGGAAGCTGAGTAACACCCAATGAGGCTGTGCCAAGGCAATTGAGAAATCTGTGAATTGCACAAGTTTCCTTAAAGAAGAAAGTGAATCAATGGTCATATCCCTGAAAGGATTCAGATTCTCAGCCTTCAACGGGGACCTGAGTGCAGTGGAAAGAGCCATGGACTGTGATGAGCAGGCCTGTGGCCATAACTAGTTGTGTGGCTTTGGCATTGTGTTACCCCAGCGCCTTTTAGAGCCTTGTGTTGTGCGTCTTACCCTACTGGATGGATGACACTTTGGAACCAATACAAGTATATCCCATTCCTGTTCCCATGTGCATATTTTCTTACTGTCTTCTGGAGTGTTCTATGGCTTCCCCTGAATGTATTTTGATGACTATTGGTTGTGGAGAACTCAGTGAAATTTCCCTCTATAAAACCTAACTATCTACACCTTCTGCATGTTAGTTGCAAGTTCAGTGGTACTTTGGTCAAGCAGTGTTGCCACGACGTCCATAAGTTATCCCCAAGATCATTCAGGAAGAAGTGATTCTCAGCCCAAGAGCCAACCTGACAGATTCAGGACCAGGCTGGGCCAAGCTGGGAGCTGTCCATGGTGAGGACCGGGACTCCAGAGCCACACTAATCCATGTAAGCAAACTGAGCTTCCGCTTCCCAGAACCTCTGACACTCGGCAGAAATACAGCCCAGATCTACTTAGACAGGAAATGTATTCCACACATAGTAGTACAAGGAAGAATTAGACATTTTCTGAATACCAACTACATCTAACACATGTATAATACATCCACATATCAGAGGAATTAGGTTCAAGAGCACCATCAAGGAAGCCAGCGTCAAAGAAGTGACTGTGTGCTGGGAATCCATCCTGTGCGGCACTCGCTGCCTGTGCCTAGCTTCCCTTGGCTCTTTCCCTGGAGCTCGCTGGCATCCATAGCACAAGCCGGGAGTCACACTGCCACCACCAAGTCAAAGTGGTGATGTCTTCCCTAGCGAAACCAGTTTATTCAGAGTAACACTCTGGGAAAGGGCAATGTCTGGGGAGAGATAAAGCTTTTGTTATAGTGGGCTTGAGGTAAGCAGCCACTCATATTGCTCCTTCTGGTTTTGAGGTTGTTGGTAACAGTCCACTAAGGGATATCGGTGGCATTACTATGAATCTTCGAATTTACAAATTAAGCTTCAGATTACAAGGTAGCTGAACTATAGATAGGATTGGAATTAATATTGCTGGAGGCCAGAGAGAAACAGGTCAAAACCATTCATCATGTATAAGAATGTTCTGGCAAAAATAAACTATGCAAATTCCTCCTGTTTCAACCACTTGCTCCTGCATCATTGGAAGATGGCGTTGCCACACGTGGAAAGACAGTAATTAAAGGGAAGATTGTTACCCTCGAAGCTGACAGCTGGGCTCTGCTGTCCCTAACTAAGACCATCTCAAAAATCAGTTGATCAGCTGTCTAATTGCTGTCAGAAATGAAGGTCTGAGTTCAGTTACTGTAAAACAAAAACAGACATTTCTAGTGTGGATCCTGCAATATTTAATTGGACTCTATCTACCAAGCCTACCCAGAAGGTCAACTCAATTAGTCTGCAGGGACACCTGTCCCAGGCAGCCCAGTGCAGCCATGTGCCCAGGCTCCCACAGCACATGCCTGCATCCTGTTCTTGCCTCACACACGAATGCTTGCATTATCCTTTTTCCTTAGAACTTTTAACTTGAAGGAAATATTTAACACTTAATGCTTATGATCCTGATGAGCCAGCTACATTCTCAGTGATTTTTTTAATAA
Organism: Peromyscus maniculatus bairdii; assembly: GCF_049852395.1. Taxonomy (NCBI): domain Eukaryota; kingdom Metazoa; phylum Chordata; class Mammalia; order Rodentia; family Cricetidae; genus Peromyscus; species Peromyscus maniculatus. The sequence goes on from NC_134871.1 coordinate 57,686,555, forward strand.
ACTAATTGAACTAGTAATATAAAAAATAACCTTGACCTTGCCCCACCACAACCATCTCACATACCTCTACTAGTCTCCTTCTCTGGGTTCTCTCAGACCAGAAATTGTCTCTGCACTCCACCTATGAGCCTGAGTCTAGGCCCTGAGCAGGCTCTGTGCTCTCTTGGTGGCACGCTGACCTCATTGATTGCAAGCTTCAGCAGCAGAAAGGGGAGGACCGGGTTGCACCATCTACAACCAGGTGGGCCAGTAGGTCACACAGCACCTGCCTAGCTCTCTGGAAGTGGGACATTCTACCAGGTGTCATGATGGGAACAGAGTCTCTAAAACAGTCAGGTGACTCCACCCAGCCCTCCATGCTGTTTGCTCCCCTCTGAGTCACTCTTTGCAAACGCTGAGCCCATCAGCATGCCCTGACCCTCCCACTTGGACTCATCCTTGTACATTCTTGTCTTGTACAACGGATACTGGTGAAAATGTCTCAAGTTCAGGGAAAACACACCAAAAAACCCCAAAAAATGAATTTGTAAGTGGCTAGAATATAAAAGTAAATAAAATTAATAGAATCATCATTGGGCATCTAAGATACAAAATAGCCCATTGTTCAATTATTGATTCATGTTTTATTTCCACATTTCAACTCCTATGATGTTATTTCTCCACTTTGTTGTTTCAATCCCCCCCCATATTTTGCTCTCTACTGTCTACTCACTCATCCATTCTCCTCTGTTTATGGCAGTGCCAAGGCTGGAACCCAGGGCTTCATGCATGGCAGCAAGTGCTCCATCACAGACTTCCACCCAGCTACATCCTTTCATTTTGCCTCTCTAACAAGCTGCCTCATTCTCAGAACAGGCTGTCCCAATAATGCCTGCCTGAGTGCCAAGAGGGGATGGTATGAGGACAGGGTTTTCCCTCATCCTCCATACTGTATTGAAAGACCGGAGGTGGAGGTGAGTTCCCAGGGTCTGAGGAGCAGGAAGAGTGTTTGCTGAATCATCTTCAAGGAAGAACCCATGGGAACGTCAGAGTAGACGACCAAAGTGATCCTGTTCCTGTCCCAGAAGGATCCCTTCATTCTCTCTCACACATCTGGCCAGAGTGAAGAGCAGGGGACACACACCTGGGGTATCACTGAGAGCCTCAGTCACATTTTATAACTTGGTTATAAAAAAAGAGAGAAAGAGGTTGGGGATTTAGCTCAGTGGTATAGCGCTTGCCTAGCAAGTGCAAAGCCCTGGGTTCGGTCCCCAGCTCTGGAAAAAGGAAAAAAAAAAAGACAGAAAGGACTTTGTGTCACAAGACTCCCCCAGACAGATAGAAACCCTAATCACCTCCAGAGTCCCCGCCTTCAAATCCCACTATAAACTCAGTGACTAGAGTTCATATTCCAACCACAATACTCGGGGCTGGAGAGATGGCTCAGTGGTTAAGAACACTCGATGCTCTTCCAGAGGATCCATATTCAGTTCCTAGCACTTATATGGCTACTTACTACCATCTATAACTCCAGTTCCAAGGGATCCAACACCTTTTTCTGAACTCTGCAGGTACCAGACAAGCATGTGGTGCACATACATACATTCAGGCAAACATTCATATACATAAAATAAATCAATAAATCTTTACTAAAAGCACAGCATAGAAACAGGCACGTAGTTTCTGATACTCTCTGGGTCCTGAAGTGGGGAAAGAGCTGGCCAGGTGCACCACATGCAGAAGGAAGGAAGAATTTACAATGAGATTCTGTCTCACTACATCAGAGCCCAGACTGCAGCCACATCCACCTCCCTGGAGCTCAGAGTGTCTGGCCCCTGGCTGACCTTACCATACTGCCTGATACTTGGGATCATTAGCAGAGGACTAAGCCAGATCAAACCCACCATGACAGGGTTTAGAAAGGGAAGAAGTGGAGAGGACTTGCCTGTATGCTCTGCCTAGAGCTGACCTCTCCATTTCACTGGGAAAAGGGAAGACAGAGGCACGAACTTAGCCTACTATCTTCTAGAACCAAGGGGAACCCACGCCATAGGCCCTACCTGCCAAGGTCATATGGGCCTTAGTAGTAACTTTTGTGATCATCCCCACTACCACCAACTATAGTAACAGAGACAGCAGGTTTTCTTGCATGTTGATTTTTATTATGTGTATGAATGTTTTGTCTACACGTCCGTGTGTGTGTGTGTGTGTGTGTGTGTGTGTGTGTGTGTGTGTGTGTGTGTGTGTGTGCCACATACATGCCTTGTTCTTGCAGAAGTCTGAATATGGAGTTGGATCCCCTGGAACTGGAGTTGTAGATTATAAGCAACCATGTGGGTGCTGGAAACCAAACCTACTTCATCTATAAGATCAGTAAGTGCTTTTAACCATCGAGGGGTCTCTCTGGACCCAGAGACAGCATTTTTAATGTGGTCTATCTGGTAAGACCTTAATACTGGTGGCCACACGTTAGCAAGTTTAAAAGTAAACATCACTGATTGTGGCTCATGTGAATGACCACCTGTCAGTCCACCCATTTAATTAAATGGCACAGGTCTCTACCACATGCAAGGATGGAAAAACCTTGGTCAGCACAATGCATGCTCTCTGTCATGCTCATGGGGTGGACAAAGAACAGGAGTGAGACAAGGAGAGTGTGACAGAGGGAAGTATGGATGCCCAAGGAGGGCATTTTACCTCTCAGGAATACTTGTGTAGAACTTGGTTTCCTTGCTAAATTCTAAGCAGCTCCTTGCCCTAGAAACTCTGTTCTTATTTATGACTCTGAAATTGAAGCTGGGCAAGACATCATCTTTTGGCCAACAAGGGGACCATGCAGAAGCTTGAAGCTGGTTTTCAAGGCCCTGCTTCATCAATAACATTTTAAATGGTTTCTAAATTGCTTCGTTTATTAAATATTTGGCATGAGGATAAAACAGAATAAATTAGGATAATTTATTCTTGTGGGAGGGCTTTCTTTTCTTCTTCTTTTTTTAAACCTAGAACCTTTGCAAAAAAAATTAGCCCATGATAATTGTGAGCCTCATGCTCATCCTATGGGAGAAGACAGAGATCTCTTCAAGCCATAAATGAAATGATCTCCCAGCATACTCTGAAAAGCCAGGAGCTGTGATTGTTCACTAATGAGCTGGTCTCCTTGACTGCAGCCTGTGCTGGGAGCTGGGGGCCTATGGAGTTTTCTGCTGCCTCCTTCCCACCATCATTGGGGCCTCTGAGCTGCCGAGAGAGAGGAAGTCAGGCAGCAACAATCCATCAATGTTTATGAGGGTGGCATAAGGGCTGTGCTGGCTGCAGGCTGCCCAGAGACCCAGCCTCTGATGACGAGGGAGGCTGATGTCCACTGTGCACATGGAGTGTGGGATACCAGGTGTGCTTTCTGGGGACCATATGCACATGGAATGGCCCTGGCTTAATTGCTGCTGTCAAGCCCTGAGAAGCAGATTTATTACCTGTGTCTTTTGAAGCCTTCGTTAAGAATTTGGAGGGGAGAAATCTGCTCTCCACCTCCCACCAAGATGAATGAGTCTAGCAGTAGATATTTTACAGCCATGATTCCTGACTATAATTTCAAATTTGAAACTGTGCAGAGCCTGGCCAATACCATATAGGTCTACAAAGGTGAGGAAATCCCTGTGGTGAAGAAAGCCTCGTATAGGTTGAACTGGAGCCCAAGCATTTGCGAAAGGCACAGTTCCATCTGCAAGCACAGAGCCACTGGCTTCTCACAGACCAAAGATGCTCATGGTACCTGGGTTCCCCTGAGTTTCCATGGGTGCCCCTGTAGCAGAATCAGAGTGTGGGTTCCTCCACTAGCAGGGCTTTGCCATGCTCCCTAATGTCCTTGAGTCTCTGAACCAAGACACCTGCTCTCCAGAGAGGCTAACATGGCAAGTAGTATAAAAGTTTCTTCCCATAGGCAAAGACAAATGTCAACACATTGAAGATGTCAACCTGAGCTCTTCTGAAAGATGTAAACTGTGTACTGTAAAAGTCACCCCCTTGGAGAATGTGTAGGGTGATGGTTCTTAGTTACTGCTGCTGTGGGAAGTCTAGGACTGGAAATTGGGCCCCCCAGATCTAGTCTTTCCTTCCCGTCAATGTGGATTTGACTCTTCTGAACCACTTGAACTTTACAGGAATTTCATAATTGTTTTGTCTATTTATTGAAGAGAGATTTGGCAGGAACAGCCTTGAATCTGTCTGTCAATTTGTGGTGAATCCTCACACATTTTTTTTTCTCTTGCATGCTCTATTCTCTGTAATTTTCTTCTCATCTTATTGTCTTCCTTTGGCTTAGCTGGGATATAATCTAGAGGAAGACTGAAGTTTTCTTGAGAATTTTTTTCTTCTTACAAATTTCAAATTACATTTTCATTTACTTTGCATAAGCGTTAATTTGTACATTTCATTTACTTTGTGGAGGAGAGTGGCATTTGCATGTCACAGCATGCCAGGAGAGGCTGGAGAACAACATGTGGGAGTCAGTTCTCTCCTTCCACCATGTGGATCCTGGGGTTTGAACAAGGACCATCAGGTTTGGTGGCAAGCACCTTTGCATACTTAGCCATCTCAGCAGCCCCACCTAACTTTCTCCTTTTTAATACAAGCTTCTCAGCTATAAATATCCCTCTGCATACCAAATCTCACCCAGCATCTTTGAAAGATAGACATGCTGTCTCCTCTGTGCTTCAGCACATCAAACCTTTTCATAAATATCCAAACATTTCCTAATTTTATTTGTGATTTCTTCTTGGAATCACTGGGTGTTTGGAGAGGGGGTTGTCATTCAATTTCCACCCAGCTGTGAATCCTCTGGATTTCCTCATACTACTAATCTCTCATCTTATTCCACTTTGGCTAGAGGTTTATTTTGTGCATGTCATGTTCTGGAGAATGGTTGGTGTGCCTCAAAGAAATGACATCTCTCTGCCCTGCTTGTGTGTGTAGCATCCTCCAGATACTCCTGTGAGGCAGTGGACCTTAGCCTCACAGCTTCATCCCTTGATGGAAGTGGGACATTCCATTTTCCCACTTTTATAGTTGAACTGTCTCTCGCTCCCTCCAGTCACTCCCTCTGCTGTTGCTCCCTCTGGGGAGGGATGTCTTTGTAATGCACGTGTGTATGCCAGGGTAGCTCTATAGTCACAGTGGCACCTGGGATAGTTAGTTCTAATTGTCAGCTTGGCAGTGTAGAGTCCCTTGGAAAGAGAGTCTCCAAGATAAATGATCTAGATCAGGTTGATCCATAGGCATGTCGGTGGGGAGGGGGGAGGTTGCCTTATTTCTGTTCATTGTGGGAAGCCTAAAATGTGCATTGCTTCCTCAGTTAGGGTTGGATAATAGTAGAGAAAGCAACCTGAGAAGTAAGCATGTGTTGCTGCACTCTCTCTCTGTTCTTGACTATGACGTAATGCCTGTGATGTAATGACCTGTTTCAAGTTCCCGCCATCCTGCCTTCCCTGCAACAATGGACTATTACCTGGAATTGTAAGCTAAAATAAACCCTCCCCCACTAATTATTTGGGGGTTTGGGGGTAACAGGGTATTTCATCACAGCAACAAATAAAAACAGAACAGTGTCTGTAAAAACACTTAGCCTTGCTAACATTTTCCTTCAGTATCTATGGTGTTTGACATTCTGTAAGTAGTCCAGCCCCTTTGGTTATGACTGCACAGTTTAACTTACCTGTTCCTTCACAGCCAGCCCATTGGCACCTCACATCTTCTGCAAACAGCATCTACTGTAAACCTGCTCTTAACTCTCTATCAGTCAAATGCCATTTATTTTCCACATCTTCACTGTCACCTTTTTGTAGTAAATAGGTATTTTTCTAGCACAACTTTGTACGTTCCTTGTCATTTCCCCCATATGTTATTTTGAGTAATTTTCTTACTTGTGTTTCCCCGAGGGCTACAAATAATATCTTAATTTATACCCACCTGTGCTAGAATAATACCAGTTTCATTTTAGCTGAATTAGAAAGTCTTCGCTCCAATGAGCTATCTCTCCCCATATACATACTTTGTGGGCTACTATTTTCAAGCAAATTACACCTTACTATATTGATTGCCTATCAACGTGGTTTATAATTATTGCTATACACAATGCTCTTTAAAATCAGGTAGGGGAAAATACAAGCAAAGAAAGTCCAACAGTTGTTCACGTGTTTACCTTCACTGGCTTCCTTGCCTCCACCTGTGGATTTGAATTGTTGCCTACACCCTTCAATTCTAGCCTGAAAATTTCATTCTAGTGGTACTGTGGCAATGGGTGTCCCTCAGTTTCTTTACTTTGGGATGTCTGAATTTCTCCTTCCTTTCTGAGGTTAGTTTTGCTGGGAATAGAAGCTTGGTCGACAGTTCTATGCTGTGGATATCACTCTATATAAATAAAACACCGATGGCCAGTGACCAGGCAGGAAGTATAGGTGGGACAAAGAGAGAGGAGAATTGGGGAAACAGGAAGAAGGAGGGAGAGACACTGCAGCCACCGCCAGGACAAGCAGCATGTAAAGACGCTGGTAAGCCACCAGCCATGTGGCAAGGTATAGATTTATAGAAATGGGTTAATTTAAGATATAAGAACAGTTAGCAAGAAGCCTGCCACGGCCATACAGTTTATAATTAATATAATTGTCTGAGTGATTATTTTATATGTGGATTGTGGGACTGCGGGACTTGGTGGAACCTGGAGAGAAGCTCTCCAGCTACAGTTCTAATCTTGCAGGACTTTACTGTCTTGGCCCACAGCCTTTGGGCAGCTACTCCATTACGGGTCTTCTTGATCCACAGGTCACCTCTCCCCCTGCTGACCCAAGGGTCCCTCTTCACCTTTGACTTTCAGAACTCGGGGATGATGTGAGTGGTGTGGAGATCCATTTACATTCACCTGATTCAGAATACTCTGAGATTCTCAGTTCTGTATGCTTCATTTTGCTTTGCTTTATTCAGCATATTTGTGGAGGTTTTGACAATTACTTTTAAAACTCCCTTCCTGGATCTAGTAAGGTGATTCAGTGGATAAAAGTGTTTGCTGTACAAGCCTGACAACATGGCTTTGAACCCACATAATGCTCGAAGGAGAGAGCTCACCCCATCAAGTTGTCCGTTGACTTCCACGTGTGTGCGCACATAAGAACCTTCTCCCCCGTTCTCTCTTCCCCTCTCTCCTCCTCCCCTTCTGCCTGGCAGCATGCTGCACATGCCTGAGCCTCTGTTCAGTTGTTTCCACTGGCTTTTCATTTCTTTAGGCAGACAAGCTCTACACACCCACCTGCCTTCCAGCTCCTTGACTTTCCTCTGCTTTCTGGAGTCTGCCACTATATCCTTCTGAAGAACTTCCCACTTCCAGCATTGCATTTTCAACTCTATCGTTCTGAAAGCACAGCTTCTATGTCCTCTCTCAGGCTCTCTGTTTGAGGAGCTGAGGCTCTTCTAGTTTTGTTTTCAGTCATAACTGTCTTTTCTTCTCTGAACACACTTGAAGTATGTGATTTGAGGTCTTTGGCGAATGGCGAGCTTTCCTCCATATGAACCACGATTTTTTGTTGTTTCTCAAGTCTTGTGTAATCTATCCTGAAAACTGGACATTAAGTGATATCTGATGACTGGAATCTAGAACCTCCCTTCTCCCAGAGTGTGCTGCTTTCTATTTGTGTTGCTGTCATTGCTGGATAACTTGTAAAATGTTGTATGTGACGTTTGTATTTTTTGTCCCGGGTGACCTCTAAGGTCTCTGTTTGATTGGTTCCAAGTCAGCTAATAGCTGGCAGAGACTGAGACATCCTCATGCTGCACTGCTAGGGGGCCATGCATATGCTGAGCTGGGCCTTCCAAACCTCTTCAGCTCCACCTTTGTCTTCACTTCCCACACATCCAGAGCCTCCAGGACAGCTACGGCCGAAAGACTGAGGACTCCTCGGGCCTTTTCCTGAGAACTCCCACAAAGCCATGTATGTGTGCTAGCATTCTGGATTCCCAAGACTCCATTAGAACCTCTCTAAACCCAGTGGCCAGCTGGTTCCCCATATTTTCTTCTCAGGCTTTCTGGGTAGTCTGGTATTTGTCTCAGCTCTTATCTACTCTGTCTGGCAGATAGAAAGTCAATTTCTTCCAGTCGTTTTCAACAAATGCCTCCAGAGGAAAAGCTTTCTGTACTGAAAGTTGAATAAAATAAAGACGTGCTTGCTGGTGAGGTCTTCCAGGAACCTGTAAGGCAGGTCCAGCCTCAACGTCCTCTGAAGACAAGGTGTGGAGGGGAGCTCTGGCTGGGAGTGACTGACAGACAGTGAGTGAGTGACAAAGCTTTCTGGTCAGGGACTCTTTGTGAATGCAACTGAAAGGAACTGGGAGCTGAAGTCATAGTTTGTGGTTCTGAGGGCCTGAGTCCAGGGTGAGCCTGGGGGGGCGGGTGAGCAGTAGAAAAGATCATTGGGAAAGTGGAACAGAATGAATTAGAGGTAACAACAGAGAGAGAGGAGAGAGAGAGAGAGAGAGAGAGAGAGAGAGAGAGAGAGAGAGAGAGAGAGAGAGAGAGAGAGTCTGGGGCTTCTTATCCACTGTAGAGGAGCTGACCTCACTGAGAGAAACAGGGCTCATGAAAGGTTTGACAAAAATGATGGAGACTGACACCCTCCAGTCAGGGCAGAGTGAAATATAAGGGTCAGTCCGGGGAATTACAGCACCCTGACAGGAAGGAGTCCAGTAGCTAGACATCTGAGATAACCAGATAGGTTCAGGTGGGGACACATTTGAGAAGTCCAGTCCTCAGGATGGACTGAATGTGGTAGTTGAGGAAAGAGTCCTTCACTTTAACCCAAACACCTGGGAGGAGGGAGCCATGGGAGTGGAAGTTCAGTATGGGTACTAAAATGGTGAGACATGTCCAGAGCACACCGAGGGGAGTGGAGGAAGAGGAGGATGACATGCAAAGCCACGAGAGAGGATGGGCTCACTGGAGAAAAATTAGGTTAAATAGGAGATGTGGAAGTTGGAGCCTAAATCCCAGGCCTGTATATCTGAGAAACAAGAAGCCAAAGTAAGTCCCCGTCTATCATTCCTTCATTCAATTCTGTGTGGCTCAGTTTCCCCACCTTCACGGGATACAAAGGCCAGCTTTGTGTCACCTGGGTTGGATTCCAGTGACCATTTGTTGAATAAAGCATAGGCACAGAGGTCACTGTGATAGCTTTTAGCAGGCATGGGTAACTTCTCCAGTTAGCTGGGGTTGGTAACCCTTTCTCCTGTGGATTGGCCTCGACCAATCCCCCCAAGAGTCTAAGGATCCAACTCGAAGTTCGCAGAAGAGCTATACTTCTCTGAACTGCAGGTACCACTGGTGTCTCAGTTTCCAGCTTTCCCTGATGTCTCTTGTTCAGCTTAGTCTGTGTGACCTCCTGGTCAAGATCGCATGGGACAGAAGCCTCTCCAAGAGGACCTAGCCCCAAAGAGGAAGCCTTAGGCAGGGGGAATGAAAAGACACAGGTCACAAAAAGGAACTTAAGGACATGCCCTTTGCCATCTTTGGTAATTCCTTGAAATAAGTCCCTTCCTTATAGAAATATTCCATGGGTCTCTGTGCCTCTAAGAGCCCTTGAACCATGGGTAATGGGTCTGCCACAGTTGTATCATCCCATCCATTGCTGGAACCTGGCCACAGCACAGATGAAAGTCTTTGCCAACACAGTAAATCACAAAGGTTGGAGTAAATTTCGTCTTCACCATTCTTTCCCCCTCATAGTTGCTTCATTTGAGCAGAGCTTGTCCTCAAGCAAGAGACATGTCTTCAAGTCCCTTCTTGTGATCTATGACTCCTTGGTCTCTCTAAGGGCTCCCTCCTTCGAGCTGGGTCCTCTAGAAGATTCTCTTCTTCAGCCTCTAACCTACTCCCGTTAACTATGGCCAAAAGGCCACCCAAACATAGCTAAGAGAGATGTGGCACATGGCCACGTTAACCATAATGCCAGCTTCCCAATAGCCAGCTCTGACCAAATAATTGAGACCCTCCCAGACCAATGGCTTCAGAGTCATGTGGACTCAGTGCAGAAACTGGTGACACACCACCTGAGTTTAACGCAAGGGACAGGTGTCTGACCTCCACCCCAGGTGGACCAAATTTACATCATCTCATTCACAGGTCACAAGACAAGGTGAGATGGGCAGGGAAAGACACTGGGCTTTGGAGAAGGCAGCTGGCCACTCCTTCATTCCCAGGTGAGTCGTACCCCCTGCCCCCAAGTTGAAAGTCACATTGTGGTCTGGGAGAAGATGACTCAGACAATCAGCAAATTGGTGGCACCAACTAAGGAGATAATGTCATGAAGAAGGAAGATGCCTTCCTACATGAGCCCACTACCAGGATCCACTGAGCAATCTATTCTCCAGTGCAAAGATGACATGTCTGGAGAGAAAGAAGGAGGTGGTCATAATGACAACAAACAGAAACCATCCAGTGTGCAGAGTTCTGAGTCTGGGATGCCAGAGAGGCATGTGTGGTTCTAGACAGTTCTGCATGCGTGTGCCACCAAAGGACTGGACCTGCCAACTTTGTGTTGTTATGGAATTAAATGCAACAGCAGATCCCACTACATGTTCAGGAGGATAGCTGGAATGCTCAGAGCTCTGACACTTCAGCAGTCACTGATAGAACAGAGCCCCAGTTGCTGTTCAGGCCATGCCCACCTGCAGCATCCTCTTGCTGGAAAGGACATAGAAACCCCTAGGAGAGTTGTCTGTGAAGCACTAACCCTCTTGTGGGTACAATGAGTCTAGGATAATAACAGGTGTCATTCTTACTTCCCCAGGGAATTTTAGGGATCTCAGGTTGCCAGACTCCTGGGATATCCATCAGGGATACTGGTATAATGGGTACATCCCAACTGGACATGACCCTTTTGCCCACTTCTGCCACAACTTAGGAATTGTACATTCCTTCTTGTTGATTGAAGACCCACTTCCTCCACCCTTATTCTGAAGATGAGGTGTCTACCCTATGATAGGGGCTCCTACTTATTACCCCCTCTCACTCTTCTTCACAGCTGCAGTGTATTGCCCCACAATGCATGCACCTGGCCCCTGTGTGTGCACCGTGTCACCACACAGTGCTCCTACTCAGCTCCTGCTGCCACACTGTGCACACCCTGGGCTCCTATGCACATGTCATATCGTAACACAGTGTAGGCTCCTGCCTCCTGTGAGCATACTGCAATGCTACTGTTCAGCTTTGCACACACCTGGCCCTCTTTCCCTTCTGCTAATTTAAGTATTCCATAGGACAGCTGATTTCTGCCTCTCTTTACAAATCAGGGGCTGGGGATGAATCCTGGTGCTGCAAGTCTTTCAGTTTTCATGGATTTTCTAGAATACTCCATTAGGAAAGTCCATGTGGATCTGTAAAAGTCCCAAATTCGCTGGGCAGTGGTGGCACACGCCTTTAATCCCAGCACTCCGGGGAGGGGGCAGAGCCAGGCGGATCTCTGTGAGTTCGAGGCCAGCCTGGACTACCAAGTGAGTTCCAGGAAAGGCACAAAGCTACACAGAGAAACCCTGTCTCAAAAAACGAAAAAAGAAAAAAAAAAGTCCCAAATTCAGAACCTTCTTTTTCCCTCCTAAGCTCAGGAGTGTGTGAGATCCAGCCAGCCCCAGCCTGCTCTGCCAGTGAGGCCCTTCCCAGCACCCCCAGCAGCTTGACCTTCACCCCCTTGACCTTCACCCCCGCAGGCTCCCAATGAAACCCAGCTGGACACAGGGGAACATAGGTTCAGGGACAGCCTCTGAGGAAGCTGCAGTTCAATCGAGGAAGAAAAACACGTTTTCTTTCTGTCTCTGCCAATTTGGACAGTAGAGAGAGTTGATTTCAAGGGGACCTTGGGGAAATAAGAGGAAACCAACTTCGAAGTAAACGAGGGGAGAGGCGGTGGGAGGAAAGACCACAGGCTGCAAAAGCAGTTCTCAGAAGGAAGAGGTCTTGTGGCCAGCGAGATCAGGGATGGGGGAGGGGCTTAGTCAGGGCCACGGACTGTATCAGAGCCTCCTGGGGGCAAGGCCTGGTTTCGATTTTCTCATGCAGCGGTTCTCAGCACCTTCCAGCTCTGAACTACGGTGAAGAGTGCCAGGGTCCCTAGGAGCCAGATGTCACCTCACACACAGCAATGGCTGTGGAGATTTTCTGTGCCCAGGCACTCCTCATGACTCACCCTCCCTGCCTGTGCCCTGTCCAACCATGGCTCCATTGTCTCGGAGATAAACATAGGCTGCTGGGGAAACTTTACAGGAAAGCACATACTTTGCCAGCTCCTTCTCTCTTTATTGTAATTCAGAATGTCTAGTAAAGAGAATGGCCCTGCAACAACTTCCTACAGAATTCCCAGATGAATCACTTCTTCATTTTATCGTTGGTTTTTCTTCTATTTAAATCTAAGAGCAGTAATGCTCAAGTTGTTATTCACCCGAGCGTAAGCTAGGAATTCTGAAGCCACTGAACACACATACAAGAGAGTAACAAACAAATAGGAAGGATGGTGATAGTTGGGCTGAGCTCCTCAGTATGGGCCTGAGTTAAAGAGCAGTGCAAGATGAGGCCAGGATAATCCAAGAAACAGAGATCAGAGCTGCAGAAGCCAGGAGGACCTGGACGAAGCTCAGAACAGGTACAGATGGTCTACATCCATAGACGCAAATACATACATATGTCCCCAAGCCCGCCCTCCTGTGAAAGCCTAAAAACAAGATCTCAGCAACCTTGAGCACCAGTGCCCGGCATTGCTCCCAGTTCCACCACAGTAGCCAGACTCAGGGTCTGGAGAGAAGCATCCCCTTCTAGCACTGCAGCAGGAGACAGAAAACATGACCAAGGGGCCTCCTATAGAAAGCTAAGGAATTGCTCAAAAACCAAGTGATGGGAGCAAGCAAGGAGACTGAGACACCAATAGAAAAATCCAGGAAAGTCCAAGCTGGGAAAATGTGATTCACATAGACAAGCCTCACTGTAAGTAAATCTCCAAGAGGTCACACCCAAAGAAACAAAGGATGAACCAAACAAATGTAGAAGTAGGTCTCCCATGCAGAGGCATTCAAAGTCTGTGCAATAGAAAGGGTGCCTAGAACTCCCTAGAACTGCTGGGTATGGATGTCCATGGAGATTTTCCTGCTCACTGTTGAATGAACCTAGGAGCAGCATAAGAGAGTCTTGGCTGTTCTGGAGGAACCTGAGCACTCCCATAGGGTGGTGTGGGCCAATAGAAACCACCCTGAGCTGATGATAGCATGACCCTGTGACACGGGATTCTCCTTCAGCTATGAAGTCTTCCCTTCCAATGGCCTCCAGTGCCAGGCTACCCGTGAGAAAACACAATAGTCACTGAGGCACAGTTGACAAATTATGAGGCCAGCAACATCAAGCTGCCAAGGTCATAAAAACAAGGAGTTTATCACTGCTTAGGGGCATCTAAGGAGATGTCCTGACAACTATGGAGACTAGCAATGTGTCCATCTTCAAGGATCCATAAGATACCAGTCCTAGCTTGTAGATCTCCTGAGCAACCCTCTGCAACATTTCTGCCCTGCTTGATATTTGGGGAAAGTGCCAAGGAAGCAAACACAGAGCCCATTCTTTGGGCATCCATAAGGCCACAGATGTCATAGGACATAATGGAACCAAAATATAACAATAGATAAAAACAATGGAAATATGAATAAACTGATCATAGTTTGTTGGCATGCATTGAGACTGAACCATTAATTGTATCATATGCACCATACTAATATAAGGTGATAAGCCAAGCATGGTAGCTCATTCCTATAATCCCAGAACTGGAATACTGACGTAAGAGGAATGCTATGGGTTGAGGCCCATACGGAGTATAGAATGAGATCCTGTCTCAAAAACAATGGTAATAACTGAAACAGCATGTGGAATGTGGAACCTTTTTGGGGCTATCTTTGTAATTTGTTTTAATAAATCTAAATTTACTGAATAGTTAAAGGTAATTTGAAAAACTCAAGAAGGTAGTATGACTCTCTTGTCATCAGCAAGCCATGCTCAGGCCTGACTTTCTGCCACCAGGATATCAAATGACAGAGCCGGGGACCAGCATGTGCCCTCTGCCACATTGTCCCAGTTGCTGATTGTTATGATGCATGGGGGGAATGCAGTTCAAGGTGACCTTCCTTGTTCATTACACTTCCCGTCCTGGGTGGGAACATTCAAGCAAATTATTTTTCTTCGAGTCAAATTAATCTCTCTGATCAAATGATCACCAACCGCTGGTGGCCCAGAGGGCCCAGCAAAATGACCTATTTCTCGAGCAAAGGCAAGCTCGGCACTGGCTGCAGTGGAAGCAGCAAGGAGCTGGATAGTTCATCCATAATGTCTCGGAGAGGGGGCAAAGGAGGGCTTGGCTACTCTTGAGATGTGGGGCTGTCTGTCTGGGCAATACATTTCAGGGCGTCCCTGTCTGTTGGAGACAGGTGGACAGAACAAAGCGACTTTGAGATGGGATTATCTGGGATTGCATGACCTAGGAGGCTTGTTTCAGGTTGAGGAACTAAGAGAACCTAGTAACAACAACCTGTAGTTCTGAAAGGGACGGCTCACCCTTGGGAGTGCCAGCCCAGAAACCCCGTACTAGGCTAGGTGAGACCCTAAAATGAAGGTCATGCTGCCCCTCTTTAAGCACTGGAAGGGGGCTGAGGCCCAAAATGGGCTCACATCTCCCAGGGCAGGAGCTGGCATTTCCTGCCTGACCCAGCCTGCGGATGCCAGTTCACATTGAGCCTCCCTGTTGTCGGGGCTCATCCGAGGATTCTCCATCTTCACATTTCAGGTCTTTTATAGTCATTTTTACTCCTGTTATTTGGTCCCTACCATTTTCTAGGAGCTGGGAGACCCAAAGCCTCTTCTCTGTGCATCTCCCTCCCTTGTGCTAAGGTGGCCATGGCCTCCTGCACTCTTTGTACCTTTGGGAGCCGCAGCAACCTAGCCTTGGATCATGGATCCCTCGTGTGCTCCATTTACACACTCCTGCTCTCAGCGACTCTGGGTGGTAGTGCCCTGGAGCAGGGCACAGAACCCACGCAGTGGAGGCTCCAAACTCCTCACTGTTTTCCTTTCCCTGGCTCTCCCTCTTTACCACTTTTAATTCCCTATAGGTCCAGTTTTCTCCTTCCTTCCTTTTGTTGAGACAGAAGGACAAGAAACTGCAGGCTGATTCTTCTCTCAGCCAAAAGTCCTTGAGGTGATGTGTCACCAAGACCCCGTCTGTTTTGCCCTGGAGGATATGGAAATGGGAGGTGGGCTGGGGGGAAGGCGGGGGGTGGGGGGTGGGGAGAAGAACAAGGGAATCTGTGGCTGAGATGTAAAATTAAATAAAATTATAAAATAAAATTTAAAAAAAAAAGAACCCATCTGGCTGACTGCTGCCAGGAAGAGTGTGGAGAGGTGTCTTAGTTATTGTTCTATTGTTGTGAGGAGACACCAGGACCCAGACAACTTATAAAGGAATGTATTTAGTTGAGGGCTTGTTTACAGTTTCTGAGAGTTAGTCTATGACCATCATGATGAAGAGCATGATGATAGGCAGGCATGATGCTGGAGCAGTAGCTTACACGCCAATCCACAGGTATCAGGCAGATGAGAAAAAGAGAGAGGGAGAGAGAGAGAAAGAGAGAGAGAGAGAGAGAGAGAGAGAGAGAGAGAGAGAGAGAGAGAGAGAGAGAGAGAGAGAGACTGGGTTTGGTGTTTGCTGGAAAACTTAAGCCTATCCCCAACAAAGTGATGCACCTTTATTCAACAAAGCCACACCTCCTAATCCTTCCCATATAGTTCAACTAAGAACCAAGTATTCAAATATGTGAGCCTATGGGGGTCTTTCTCACTCAAACTGCCACACTAAGTCAAAAGCTAATGCTAGCTAATATGGAAAGACGTGCTCCAGCCCTGAAGCAGATCATAGAGCACAAGGTCCAGTGAACCCCCCTTTGATAAGAGCCATCTTCCCTGGGATGGGCCTGTGAACTTTGTTCTAGTTTCATTTCTGTTGCTGTGACAACAACAAAAATATCCAGACAATGAGCAACCTTAGGCCACACACCCCTCACACAACCCAGTGACAGGCCCTCATGCAACCCAGGATACATAAGCTCACCCATACAGCCTATGGTGGGAAGCAGCAAGGCCACCCATCCCCTGAGACTCTCTCCTTTCAGCATCCTCTTGTTCCCAAGCCTGAGCTTGCAGAGTTCCTTGGAATGCACTGAGCCACAGTCGGGGGCAGCTCAAACAGCAGGAAGGTATGCACTGAGATTCAGATACACATACCTAACACCAGCAGAGTGTGCTCCCTCCAGAGCCTCAAGGGAAAAGCCCTTCCTGCCTCTTCCAGCTGTGGCAGCCAGAGGTATCAGATCCCACTAGAGCTGGAGTTAGAGATGGTTGTGAGCCACCCTACATGGATTCTGGGAATTGAACTCATAGCCTCTGCAAGAGCAGTACACGCTCTTAAACATCAACCCACCTCTCCCAATTCTTTTCCCCCTTTTAAATGGACGCTTAACTACATTTAGGATGACTTTATCTCAAGAGCCTTCAGTCACATCTGGGCCCTGGCAGTTTGAGACCAATGGGCTGGTAGATTGGAGGACCTCTAGGACTATCTCTACACCTTTCAAAACAGCCCAATCCAAGGTCTTTCCCTTTTGCCCCCTGTAGAAGGAAAAAAAGAAGAGACACCCAGGAAGGGAGATGTTAGCTTGGGGACCATGAAGAAGACCTGGGTGTCCTAGTCCACTTTACTTTACAAGCTTAGACTGCTGCTGGCATCTGGAGCTAACAGCAGTGTACAATTCTGCTCATGGAAGCTCACTCAGTGACCGCCATGAGAAACTCCTTGGTCTTCCAATACTGGTCCTCACACTCTTAGGCATTAAACTAGCTCAGTTTCCTGTGCAGACAGGAAGGGGAATTGTGGGGGGTGCAATGACTTCAGCTTGAACAGCTGCCCTGCTAATGGTCCCTCCCCATGGGGCTACCAACAAGCAAGGATTGAAGGCTGGGTTGGACCTTTGAGGCAGAGATTCCTGGAGAGAAAGCCTGCCCCTGTTCCATCTCCAGGAAGAGCAGAAATCCAATTTAATCCTTGTGCCTTGGAAGCTGAATATGAAAGTGCTGACACAAAGCAGTCCTGGGGAAAGGGCTCTTCTAATAGAGAGAGCAACTCCAAGGGGGGTGCCTTCTGTGATGAGCAGCTGGCCCTGCATGCCTGTGGGTGAGTGCATGAGAAATAGGCTAAAGATCACATGTGGGAACCTGGAGCCTAGTTAGCAGGCATCTGAGAACAGTTGGCATTGAAGAATGGTGCCTTCATAGAGGAACTCTACCAGGGAGGGCCTAGCTCAGGAGGTATGCTCTGGTGGGATGGTATGCCGGCCACCAAGCAGAGTTAAAACACCAGTGAGGAGCATGTAGCTGGACCCAGGAGGGCTTGGTTCATAAGCACTCCTGCTTGGTGATAATGGCAAGGCCACTTACTAGGCTCCACTCCATGCCTGGCCTATTTCATCAGGCCTGCTTGATAGATAGAGAGGTGGCCATGTGCTCTTAGGCAGATAATGACATCACTATGTTCCCAGATGCCTCCCTCCTCACCTGAGCCAATTACAGGCATAGACAGCTTCTTGGTCTCCAGGAAGAAGGGACCAGAGTGTGGAGCTTTGCCTTTCTCAGTTCTGCAGTGTGATGAGGAGCAACCAAAGTCATTACTGGTCTATAAGGAGCATCACACAGAGTTCCAAAGGTCACACTCACTCATTCACTCCACACTATTGATCAGAAGCTGGCTATGTCCAGATATTTGTCCTGGAATTTTTCAAGAGGTGATAACGATGTCCACTCTAGGGCTAAAAGTTGGGTGGCAAGTGCTCAGTTAGTCCAAGACCCAAGGAGTTCCTACTAAAGAGCAGAGTCCTCCCCTTTGCTTTTCAACTTCTGCCACATCCCCCTTTCCTACACACACACACACACACACACACACACACACACACACACACACACACACACAGCAAGAGAACATCAGTCTCATCAGTCTCCCACACTGTGCCTTCTCTGGATGTGTGAGTGTACAAACACAAGTTTAGTGAGATTGCTTCAGAAGATGTAGGTCAGCGAGATGATCGGCTAGAAGGTCCTAACACTCATCCCCCAGAGACTCCAATTAAACAACTACCATCACTCTGGCTGAGTTCAGAGTCAGTAAAGAAGCTGCAGCAACCCATGGAACACAACACGTTTTCAGTGACTGCATAAAAAGTATAGAAAGTGCTCTGCTGTGTGGTCGCAGGGCCCCAGCCAGCACAGCTATGTACTGAAAGAAAACCCAGAGCCCTTTGGGGTAGAGGGGATCAAGAAAACTTCAGCTGTTTTCACCAGCAGGACCCATGTAGTCACTACTAACTTGACCCCTAGCTGGTGCTGACATCTGCCAATAGATCTACCTGGAGATCATGCTGCCATGTGTTCCCTGAACAAGACCAAAGAGCCTAAAATGACTCTGGTGGCCATGATTCCTCTTTGCAGGAGATAAGGAAAGCAGCAATATCTTAGGAACCCTTGCTTCCACAGCAGATGCCCACAGCTTTGGCTCACATGAACATCATGATCTTCACAAGAATCTACATGGATGCAGTTGCCCCAATCTTGGCCTCCCTAGATTTGGAGCTTCCCACTCCAGGGTACACCCACCTCTGTACCCTCACACCCACCCATGATAAAAGTCCTTCCTGTAAATCCAGGCTACAAAGTCAGGTATGAGTGTAGCTTCGAGCTCAAGGAAATCAAAAGTGCATGGACACAAGGAGAATTTTAACAAAAAAAAAAGTACAAATTATATGAAGAACCTATCAGAAATTCTAGAGCTCAAAAATACAATGAATGAAATGAAAAATGCAGCAGAGATAAAAGGAGAGAGCCCTGCAACAGCTGAACAAGCAGAAAAATACAAGAGAGCTCCAACTGCTGCCTGAATATTCCAAATAAAGAATCTGAAAGATAGATGATTTCAAATCCGAAATTTGTCAAAGCAGAAAAAGATACTGACAGAGAGCACAGAAAGCCAATAGGACTGATGGGTCATCGATGAGCCAAATAATATACACAGTATGTGACTTCCAAGAAGAGATACAAGAGAGAAAACTGGCTCAGTCATCAAAGTGCCTGCTGTGCAAGCATAAAAATCTGAGTTCGATCTTCAAGAACCCTAATAAAAGCTGGGCATGGCAGCAGGCATCAGTAGTCCCCACACTGCCAAGACAGAGGATCCTTGCAGCTTCCTGGTTGGGCAATCTATCTGAACCAGTGTACTTAAGACTCAGTGAAAGACCCTGCCTCAAAAAAAGCAAGGTAGGGAGCTAGAGAGATGGCTCAGTGGTAAAAGCATGTCCAGAAGACATGGGTTCAGTCCCCAGAAGCCACAAAGTGGCCTACAACCATCTGTAACTTCAGTTCCAGGGGATCAAATGTCCTCTTCTGACCCCTCTGGGCAATGTATGTGTGTGATACGCAGACCTACAAGCAGGCAAAACACCTATACACATGAAAATTAAATAAAACCAAATAAAAATTAATAAGGTGGAAAGTAATTGAGTAAGATACCCAGCATTGACCTCTGACCTCTACACATATGCATCTGCACTCACAAATCCCTAAGTGTACATACATGCATACATATTCATGTTAAGAGAAAGTTACTGAAATCCTATTGATATAAATAGTAGCTCCAAATGCCTCAAATCTTGAGAAGGAATCAGGCATTTAAATTTATTAATTCCAGAAGCCTCTATATAGCAACAACCAAAAGAAACCTATATCTAGACATGCCATAGTCAAACTGTGACAAGTCAAGGACAGAAAGAATTTTCAAAGAGAAATGTGATGCACCACATATCAGGGAACCCTCAGAAGACTATCAGCTAATTTCTGAACAGAAACTTTGCAAGCAAGGAAAGGCAGGAAAAAGAATCAAAAAGTACTGGGGAGGAGGGTCAGACAGTTTATCTCCAGAAACAATATCTGCTTAAAATAATTTATTGAAAAAGAGTAGTAGTTGGGCTGGAGAAAAGGCTCAATGTTTAAAAGCACTTGCTGCTCTCACAGAGGACCCAGATTATGTTCCCAGACACATACATACAGGAATAAAACACTCATACACATAAAATAAATGAATCTTAAAAAAATTTTAAAGAGGAAAGAGGAATAGTCCTATGATCACACCTGAGTGAGCTCATTGCCATTGCAGCTGCCTTACCAACAGCTGTCAGGCTGTCTTCACACTGAGTTACACTATGCTAAAGAGCAATGTAAAGTTATGTGACAACTTAGGTCTCACAGGGTACAGTAAGTGACTATACATATCAGTTCAGAATAACGTAAGACTATAATGATGGAGTGACCTGACTCTTAACCCTAATGTACATGATGACATATACAAACATATTCATAGATACGCAATACAAAAGGAACTGACCTGACATTACAAGAACACAAGGGTGAGGAGTCAGAGTTGTAGGTAGCTAGATTAAATTAATATGAACTTAAAAACAAATGTTTATGGGGCGGGTAAGATGGTTCAGCAGATAAAAATGCATGCCACCAAGTCTGTCAACTCAAGTTCAATCCTTGGGACCTACATGGTAGAAGAAGAGAACTAATTATCACAAATTGTTCTCTTTCCTCCATACACTTACTATGGCACATTTGTGCATGTGCATGCGCGCGCGCACACACACACACACACACACACACACACACACACACACAAAGTATAATAAAAATAGGTGTTAATGTACAAACCTCAAGATGAACACAAGAAAAAGTCTATAACAGACATGCATCATATAAACAGCAAGAATCTATGCAAACTACTGCAAAGCTTGTAACATGACATGGTTGTGCTATACAAGATGGGCAAAGGGTGCAATCACTGCAAAATAGAAACAATGGGCAAGGGAGCCACAGTATGTATTCATCTATTAATAAGTATTTCAAATCAGATGGATTAAACTAGATTCTGATCAAACATAATTCAAGATCCAGCAATACACTGTCTACAAGAAACCCATTATACGTTTAAAAACAGGTTTCTGCTGAAAACAAATTGGTGGGAAAATCCACTTGTGAGATTGTTATCTAAAAGAAGGCAGGTGGTGTGCCATACAGACATCAAATGAGAAACGTCTAGGCAAACATTGTCTCAAGAGACAAAAATGTCGGCATGTCATGTTAAAATGGTGAAGCCCAAAGCTAGAACAAGAAAGAAAATGCTTGGAGGTAAAAATCAGCCATGAAAGTGGAAACATAACTGAAGATAACTCATAGCACTTTTTTTTAAAAAGAAATCACAAGAGACTGTTGTGAACAACTAGACATCAAATAAACTGGATAACCCAAAGAAATGAATAACTTCCTAGGAACGCACAGCTGACCAAACCTTAATCAAGAAGAAACAGAAAGACAGATAGACCAGTAACAAGTGAGATTAAATCAATAAAGTAAAACTGCCACCAAAGACAAGCCCTGGGCCAGATGCCCTCATGAGTGCACTCTACAAACTTCAAAGAATCAATATCAATCCTCCTTAAATGTTTCTAAAAATAGAAGAGATGGTAGCCCTCTCAAAGCCAACAGTATTTGGTACCCAAACCCAAGACACTCCAGGAATGAAAACTACAGCAACATACATACCAAGCAAGATATAAGAAAATCCATTCAGCAGCACATTAACAGGATCATGCACCATGCCCGAGGTGGCTATCCCTAGAATGCAAGGATGGTTAAACACATGCAAATCAGTGTTACACACATTTTAAAAAAATGTGATTATCTCAATAGTCACACAAAAGGCATTTGATAAGTTTAACATCCATTTATAATAATTTTAATTCTCAATCATAAAAAGGGAGACATAGACCATGAAGGCTGGGCATGAAATGCCCACCGTCAAATCATAAACTTGGGAAAGTTGAAACTTTCTCCCTATGATCTGGTCCACAGTAAACGTACTCACTCTCAACTTCACTTCAACAGAGTACTGAAGTCCTAGCCATAGAGCAGTGCTGGACTCCCTGCATCCCTGGGACCCAATTCCCAAGAGAGCATCTTTGCTGTGGGGGGATTTACTTTGTCTCATAGTTTCAAAGGTCTCAGTCCTTCAATGGCAGGGAGTCTATGTTAGTTACCCTCTCTATGGCTGTCACCAGATGCCAAATGTGAACCAGCTGAAAGGAGACAGAATTTGGCTCTTGGTTTGAGGTCATAATGAAGAAGGCATGGTGTCAGATCGCTCTGTGGCAGCTGGAGCAGAACACTCACATCTAGGCAGACGGGGAACAGAGATAAATGCTTATACTTGGCTCACTTTCTCCTTACACCAATGTCCCCAGCCCACAAGATGCTGTCACTCACATTTGGGACAGATCTTCATCTTAGGTAATTGTCAATGATCTCCATAACCAGAGGTTCACTTTACTAACTGTGGTAGTTTGAAAGAAAATGACCCCCCAAAGGGAGTGCCACTATTAGAAGGTGTGGCCTTGTTGGAGGAAGTGTGTCACTGTGGGAGAGGGCTTTAACTTCTCTTTTCTCAAGATTCACTTACTGTGACAGTCAGTCAACTTCCTGTTGCCTCTGAGTCAAGATGTAGGACTCTTAGCTCTTCCAGCACCATGTCCACCTGCATGCTGCCATGCTCCTC
Organism: Peromyscus maniculatus bairdii; assembly: GCF_049852395.1. Lineage (NCBI taxonomy): Eukaryota > Metazoa > Chordata > Mammalia > Rodentia > Cricetidae > Peromyscus > Peromyscus maniculatus. The sequence continues at coordinate 57,709,294 of NC_134871.1, forward strand.
ACCATAATGACAATGGACTGAACCTCTGAAACTGTAAGTGAACCACCCCAATAAAATGTTTTCCTTATAAGAATTGATATGGCTGGGTGGTGGTGGTGCATGCCTTTAATCCCAGCACTTGGGAGGCAGAAGGAGGTGGATCTCTGTGAGTTTGAGGCCAGCCTGGTCTACAGAGTGAGATCCAGGACAGGCACCAAAACTACACAGAGAAACTCTGTCTCAAAAAACAAACAAACAAAAAGAGTTGATGTGGTCACTTCACAGCAATAAAAACCTAACTAAGACACTCACCTACCAGCATGTCTCAATCTAATCAAAATGACGGCATTTAGATGGCTCTCCTCAGTTTCACCACTAATGTCCCATTTCCCATCAAGCCTCCCATCCTGGACTCCAAGCTGCCTTTAGTTGTCCTTTCTCCTCAGTTCCCCTAAGCTGGGTGAGCACCAAGAGCAACATCTTGCTGATGTTGTTGGTTTTCCTGTAGAATGTCCCTAGTGTTTTCTCATCATCAGTGGGGTGCAGCCTTGGGGAGGTGAAGTGCCCACCTTTCTTGTCTGCTGCATCTGACATCACACATAACTGATGGATTCTCCCTGCAAAAGAGCCGCCAACTCTAGCCCATACCCACAGTAAAAATCAAGCTTTTCCTCCTCAGAGGGCTAATATCTACCTACATTCTTCTACTTCTAGATTTATTTTATTTTATGTGTAAGGATGTTTTGTCTGCATGCATGGTCTGTACAACATGTATATGCCTGGTGCCACAAAGGTCAGAAGAGGACATTGGATCCCTTAGAACTGGAGTTATGGATGGTTGTGAGCCATCATGTGGGTGCTGGGAGCTAAACCCAGTACCCCTGCAAAAATAACAAATGTAGCTGCGGAGCCATAACTTATATTATTTTAAATTCTTCCATCTGGACATTTTTCCTACAAAGTCTCATTCTAAATTTTCGGAAGTGGACTCGGGCCTGGGAATCTCTAAATCTCCCTTCAGGGGATTCAGAAGGCTGGGGCCTCGCGATTTTCAAATCCCAGAGTGATTCAAGGTTACTCTAGACCCATGGCTCACAACCTATGGGTTGTGACCCCTTTTCATAGGGGTCTTATACTATATATCCTGCATATCAGATATTTACATTATGATTCATAACAGTTGTAAAATTACAGCTATGAAGTAGTAGCAAAATAATTTATGGGCAGGGAGGTCACCACAATATGATGAACTGTATAAAGAGTTGCAGCGTTAGGAAGATTGAGAACCACTGGTCTAGACTCTTCAGAGAGTCTTCCAACCAGCAGCCACAAAGATGGTATTTTTTATTTGTTTTGCTTTGTTTTATTTTGTTTTTTTTTTTCCTTCAATAAAGAAGAAACAACTTCTAGGGTTAGAAAAAAACAGCAATAGCGAAAGTCCCACCACGTCCTGGATGAGAGATGGCACCGCTCGCCATTCTCTTGCTCGAGAACAACTTCTTCCTGGTCATAAAATCTCGGCAGCAGTTCAGAGAAGCAGGATTAGCACACACAAGATAGCAGCTACCAAGGCCACTCTCAAAAGTAGGCGCCCCAACATGGAAGCCGGGACTGCTGAGAAGTCTGGCCTGAGGACTTCCACTTCCTCATCCCAGCTGCACACTTGCCAGGCTGACTCCTCAGCACTCTGAAGTCTCTCCCTGCGGGCCTCCGATTTCTTCACTGTTGGCTGTACTAGTTACTTTTCTCATGCTGTGACAAAATGCCAGAGAAAAGCAACTCATGGAAGGTTTGTTTTTACCCACAGTTTGGGGAGACATAGTCCATCATGGTGGGGAGAATATGGTGAAGGGAATATGAGGCAGCTGGTCATGCTGCGTTCACAGTCAGGAAGCCGATTGAGCTGAATGTGGATACCCAGTTGGCTGCGGCCTTCTTTCCTGATTATTCAGTCTTGGTTTCCAGGTGACATTGTAGGATGGTGTTTCCTGCTCACAGGGTGGGTCTTCTCTCCTCAGCTAACCCTCCCCCCCCCCCCCCGCTGGAAGCACCCACAGGTGTGTCTCCTTGGTAATCTCAAATCCAATCATGTTAATCAAAATTAGTCATCGCATTGGTCTTTCCCATTCTGGCCTCTCTGCCTGGACACAGGGTAAAATCAGCTTATCCTGAAACTCTTCACTACCTTTTCCTTGATTATTCCATGGTCTCTGGTGGGGGAGGGAGGTTCACCTGCCAGTAGGGAGTCTCCAACTTTTGAGGAGTTAAATAGTGAATTTACTAGAACAGGGACACGATACCCAACTCATGGAACGCCACGTCTGTCTGAGTGGCCAGTACACAGACATGAATGTGGCAGGCATATGGGTAGAGTGTCTCCTGAGCTGTCCGGTGCTGAGACAGAGCATCCCTCCAGGGCAGGAGCATCCCTCCAGGGCTCTGCTGCATTATGCAGTCTCTACTGGGGAAGGAACTTGTTATTCCTTTCTTTTTCCTACAGACTTGTGAATCATTGATCAAAACACGTTCTCCTCAGCAGGTCTCTGCCATGTAATTTCTGACCTTGTGTGATTGTAAAACATTTTCTTTTGTCTTACCTTTGATCATCCCAGTGCCAAGTGAGAAGTGGGGGTCTGCAGAGTTCTTGAGCAAGGGCACCCACAATGACAGGCTCCATCCTGGCTGTCCTTTTTGGGGGACCCAGGAAGTACATGATCATCTTACTCTGGTTACTCAGCATTTTTTGAAACCACAAAGTTCTCAGATAAACTTCAAGATATTCAATTCCTGCTCATCTGCATGTAAGGTCCTTTTAGGACAGTCTTATCCAGGGAGGGCTGGACATTTAGAACAATGTTATTATAAAACTGTGATGTGTTTTGTTTGGTTTGGTTTCACTAAAGCAAATAATTGGACTAGTCAACATATTTTGGTCAACCCACAGTGTATCAGTTAGCAATTAAGTGCTATGACAAAATGCCCAAGGTAAACAATTTAAGAGAGGTACTCTATGGCTTTTAGTCTCTCAACAAGGTAAACGAGCATGAAAAAAGCAAGGACATGGTACCTGTCTTAGGGGTTACTATTGCTTCAGTGAAATACCATGGCCAAAAGCAAGTTGGGAAATAAGTTTATTTTGCTTATACTTACACATCACTGTTCAGCACTGAAGGAAGTCAGAGCAGCAATTCAAGCAGAGCAGGAACCTGGAGTCAGGGGCTGATGCAGAGACCATGAAAGAGTGTTGCTTATTTGCTTGCTCTTCATGACTTGATCATCTTGCTTTCTTGTAGAACCTAAGACCACCAGCCAAGGAGTAGTACCACCCACCATGGGCTGAGCCCTCCCATATCAATCACTATTAAGAAAATGTTCAACAGATTTGCCTACAATCTGATCTTAAAGAGGCATTTTCTCAATTAAGGTTCCCTCCTCTCATATGACTATACCTTGTGTCAAGTTGACATAGAACTAGCCAGTATAAATGCCCGTTAAGCACCCAGCACCTGTAGCCTACTTCCTCCATCTAGAGCTTACCTATGAATTATATATGAGTTCAACAGTGGATTGACTCATTGGTAGAATTAGTGTCATCATGATCCAATCACCTTCAACATATGAGCCTTTGTTGAAAGATGCTTCACCCAAACCAAAGCACTCTGCCCCTAATTCCCCAAAGGTGACAGCTCCATTATGCATTTAACTCACCCCATAGAGTCCTCATAGTTTTAATAGTTCTTTAACACTCTTTCCACACAGCCAAGCCAAGCCTCAGATAACCAAGAGTTAGACTCTGCTTTTCAAGGAAGCTGAACCTGCAGGAGGTATTGTGGTGATATTATATTTGTGCACCTCAATAAAACGTATCTGAGAATCAAAGGAAAAAGCCGGACACTATAGCAAACATAGAGATCAGGCAGTGGTAGCACATGCCTTTAATCCTAGCATTTGGGAGGAAGAGATTCATCCAGATCTCGGTGAGTTCAAGGCCACACTGGAAACAGAGCCAGGTGTGGTGGCACATGATTTAATTCCCAGCACTAGTTAATCATAGAGGTCTGTATAGACAGACAGGAAGTGATAGAGCTGGGTTGAAAGAAGAAGTGATGTAGCTGGGTGGAGAGAGGAAATGAGATGGCAGGGCACAGAAAGGTTATAGGTGGGAGTATACAGAAAGTAGCCTTCTCTTTGGCTGAGGATGTCTTAGCCGTAAGAACATGGCTGGCTTCTCTGATCTCTCAGTTTTCACTCCAACATTTGGCTCCATTTTTTTTTTTGGTTTTTTTTTATTAATAAGATCATTTAGCAATTTGTCATATAAGGTATAAATACATAAAGAGATTTATAAAGGGCTGGTTTACACCACTTTGGAGACCAATTTCCATGATCTACAGGTTCCAAGCTAAAGGCCAAGGCAATCAGGTAGAGTGGGCCAAATCTGAACCAAAGTCCTGAAGAAGGCAGATGTCATGACCAGTTCAGCATAGTGCATGTGCTCCCTTTACCCTTCAGCTCTGCCCAGGGTTCTGGAAAACTGGGTAAGAGCCCTCACACTGGTCTACATTCTTCAGATCATTGACTGAGATGTTTGTGTCATTCAGAAACTGCCTCTGAAGACACCAGGATGATATTTGGTCAAACACCTGGGCCTGTCTGTAGCCTGGTCAGGCTGACACATAAGATCCACAATTATGCTATGCCCAGGTAACTTAAAATTCTACTACCCAGGCCCAAATTCTGCCTCCACCCCATTTACCTGTCTCAGTATATGACATCATTCTCTGGGCTCCTAAGGGCAGAGTGCTGAGAACTTTCCATGCTGAAGAAACAGCTACAAGATGACCATGTATCAGGGACAACCTACAGGGGGCTTTCCCCTGCTCCATTGCTCAGTCTTCAAGAAGACAGAGTCAAAGGAGCAGGTAATAGGTTTCCAGGAGCTCAGTCATCTTTCCAGGTGTGCTGCATCATGCCAGGGGAGGGCAGAAGCATCTGAAGCTTTCAAAAATCAACCCAATGGGGTGACAGCACCCAAGCTCAGTCAGAATCTCTGCACACATTTGGGTAAACCCTAAATTATCCACAGTAGACAGTGTCCACATCTAAATGGAAAATTCATGAACATGCAGACAGACCCTCATCCCAAGAGCTGGCTCTGGGGGATGGGAAGTTATTCATAGCACCTGTCTAGAACATCCCTGGTGATTACCTACAGAAAGAAAAGAGGGTTGACATCGTGCCTAGATGCCATCTATCTCCCTTACCATCTCCCTCACCAATGTCTCCTCTAAAAAGCCACAGCAGGGCTCAGGATCTACAGGATGTTGAAAGCACCAGACAAGCATGGAGGTGACCCCGCATACCTGCCTCGGGGGGATAGAACTGCAGAAGCAGATTCACAAGTGGGCAGTGTGGTGGACACAAGTCTCAGACTGACACCCTCCAGGGTGTACAGGAAATTTTGGGTGCCTTGTTAATGAGTCCGATGACTCTTATTGCTCTGAGTTCTGCAGACATATAAATAATTGATTAATTATAAAGTAAAATTCAGCTTCCCCCAACCACTCCCTAAGATGTCCACAAGGAACTAAGACAAATATAAGCAAATACCTGAGGCCTCTGGGAGCACCCGAGGGAGGAACAGAGGGATTCATGGTGACAAGGGCCTGAGATGGAGCCAGGGGGAGTGTATGGATGGGGCCATGGACGGCAGGATAGCCACCAAGCCCAAAGTGGCTCAGGACAGGCCTGGGTGTGACCTCCCTGCCTCAGGCTAGCCAGCTATTAAACTTTGCCTATAGCTGGAGCTTATTAAAATTTCATGACAACTAGTCTACCTAGAGCTGTGTTGCTTCTATTTTTAATGTCTTCAGCTTATCAAACCTGCATAAGGCGATGTGCTCACTGTTAAAGGTCTCTGTCCTCTAGTAATTTGTAATTTTTTCCTGTTAATTTCACAGCAATGGATGGAGAGTGGGCAGAAGTCAGTGAAAATAAATGAACTTCAAATTACCTAGCTCTGTAGTCAGAGGAAGAGAACTGGGCCCGGGGAGGGAGGCAGGCAGTACCAGGAGAGCTTCCCTGACATATTTCCTGTGAGGGGTTAAAGACTGAGCAAGATCCCTGTACAAAGAGAGCTTTAATCCAGCTCCAATGGGACTGGGTGCTTCCTCTGCCCAGATCTTTCCCTGGAGCTGGCTCAGGCAAAGAATTAATTAGAGTAATGTTCAATCATGTGGTATGAAGACCAGCTAACCAGGCCTTTCTGGAGTGGTATGACCTCCTAATATGGATGCTCTTCCCTGAAGGCCATTCAGAAGGCTCCCCAAGAGTACTGGGTATGAGCCAGTGACCTCAAGACTCTGTAGCTTAGTACCAGCTGAGCCTGTCTTGGCCCTGGGGTCACCAAACCTGGTGAGGAGTCAAATAAGTAAGGAAAAAATACCCAGAACCTTCCAGGCTTCCCAGCCAACACGGAAAAACAGTCAAGGAAGCTACAGGGTCAGAGAGCAACCAGTCTGACAATAACACACGAAGCACCCAGATCTCTGGGATTTACTTCCAAGCAAGGGTAGAAAAGTGTCTCCCTTCCCTGGAACATTATGATCCAGAGAACAAGTTCTATGCCACCTAACTCAGAGGTTTCTGGAGGCTGTGTACAAGTCTGGGGCAGGACCACCTCTATCAGGGCCAAGGACACTACAAGGGCAGCTGCCCTGGGTGGTCCTAGACTCAGCATCCATGGAAGAGCAGGGGAGGAGAGGAGGACTGATTCCAGCAGGTGGATCCTCAGCCACTGCTTCTGGGATGTGATGAGCTCTAAGCTCAAGGGCCCCTTGGGGTTGCCACCAGAGAAATGTACAGTTGAAGGGGCGGAGAAGGAGAGGGAGGAAGGAGACAAGGGGGAGGGAAGGAGACAAAAGAAGGAGAAGATGAATACAGAGAGGGAAATGGGGAAAGGAAAAAGGAGGAAGAGGGAGGAATGAATGAAAAGAAGAGCCGAGGGAGGTGTAAGGAGACTGGCCAGACATTCTCTTTGATACATGAACCCACATCAGAAGAAGTCAGGGCCCCTAGCTTTGGGACCAGGACCTGTCCCTAATGCATGAGCTGGCTCTTTGAAACCTATTCCCTGTGGTGGGATACCTTGTTCAGCTTTGGTTCTGGGGGGTGGGGAGTTGGTTCTGCTGCAACTTGATAGGATATGCTTTGTAGATTCCCAAGGAAGACCTTACCCCATCTGAATGGAGAGGGAGGAGTGGATGGGGCGATAGAAAGGGGGTAGGGGAGGGAACAGGAGGAGAGGAGGGAGGGAAAACTATGGTTGGTATGTAAAATAAAGAAAAAAAGAAGTCAGCATCCCTCACTATGATTGGGCTCTTGGCCATCTGGGCTCCTAGTCTTTATTTGATTCAGTGACCAGCATTGAGTCACAGAATCTCATGGCACAACACGCCATTATGAGATGACCTTTAGGACACTGCCTTGTGATTTGGGTGGTTTTGCTCTGGGAACTACCTGGAGTCAGTCGCCCTGGCATGAAGTGTGTGCTGATGACTGACCAGGAAGTCCCCAAGAAATTCATCAGGAAGGTGATCTGACCAGCAGGAGGACACTGATCCATGGTGCAACCCAGCTGGCACCCTAGCCTATCCAGGGAAGCTCTGGGAAGGCAGCGTCTTCTCATCTGTCTAGGATTCCTGGGAGGGCTAGACCACGATTCCTGGGAGGGCTAGACCTTGGCCAGGCAATTACCACAGCTGAATAATTCAAAGAGAGACACTGCCCGTGTTCTCTGTGGTAGGAGGTAGGGCAGAGAAGGGAGCTGTGATGGCTAATCTTGATTACCAACTTGATAAGATCTAGTCACTATGGAAACAAATGTTTGAGCATGAGAATGAGGAAATTTCTCGATTAAACTGAGGTAGGAAACACACCCTGAATATGGTCAGTATCATCCAATGGTCTGGGTTCTGGGATCTCATAAAAAGGAAAAAGCGAGGTGAGCACCAACTTTCTTCCCTTAGCTTTCTGGACTCACACTGGGCAGTAACCAGCTGCCTCACACTCCTGCTACCATGCCTTCCCCACCACGACAGACGGTGACCTTAAGCTTTGAGCCCAAAAGAGCCATTCCTTAAGTTATTCTCATCAGTCACCTTGCCCTAGCAACAAGACATGTTAATAACACAGTAGGCGTGAGAGAGACAGCCAGTGTGGGACAAGGTGTTCCCATCCCCAGTGTCTACCTGCCTGGCAAAAGGTGATGGTGGGAACTGGTGTCCAGCAAGACAGCCTCAATCCTAACAGCAGAGTTATCCTGGGGCTATGGTACCAGATCCTGCTGTCCATCTGCCCCCTTGCCTGTGGCTTGCTAAGCATGTCTCACCAAGTTCCTGTCACCTAAATGTGTCACACGGACTCTCACAGCAGCACCGACACACACAGACATTGATGGCAGAACCCAGACACACTCACCCTGACAGCGGCACCCAGACACAAGGACAGTGGGAGCAGCAACCAGACACTAATGACCAAACTCAGTCGCACAGACACGGACAGCAGCAACCCAGACACACAGACACAGATGACAGCACCCAGACATCCCAATGAAGTTTGAAGAGTCAGCATGAAGCATCACCAGCTCTAGGGAGAGTTCCTGCCCTGGCCCATGACCATAGCCTCCAACCACCTCCCAGCTGGAGGTGAGCTTTGCTTACCAGATCACACTGTCCAAGCCTAGGGACATTCCATCATTTTCCCTGAACCTCAGGACAGGCTCTACAAAACCCACAGGGGTAAGGTAGACTTACAGAGAATGCCCTCTGTCTCTGGGTACTGATGAGGACCATGGAGGGACCCTGTACAAGGAGGGCTGGTACAAAGAGGCCCCAACATCCCAAAAATCATCCTAGTCTGGCATCTAGGTGAACGGAAAAGGGGCACAGAACCCCATATGGGGTCATTATCTCTAATGGATCAGCTCCATGGAGTGCAGAGCCACTGCCCCCAAGGACAGAGGATGTTCTAAGGGTCTCTGCCCACCTGCTTCCTTGAAAAGCCATCTTTGTTCTCGGGGCCCCTGTTCTGTCGCTGTAAAGTGAGGACAGCCTCTCTCTCCCACAGTTGTTTTGAGAATGAACCGGGGAACAGGGAAGAGCCCACTAGCACAGAGAAGGCCCACACATGTTTATTTTAAGAATCAGAGCAGAGCACTTTACCCCAACAGACAGCAGCCAACGCTGCCATGGGCCTGCTCATGTGATTCTAATACCCCACAGACAGAGCCAGGCTTGGAACTGGACTAGGTTGGAATTAGTGAGCCCGTCACACCCGAGAGCTCTATTTCTGGAAGGAAAAGCAGGAGATTAAGAGTGACTCTTTGCAGATTGAATACTGCTCTTTCCTCAGAACACAGATGGGTGGGAGGGGCCATGTCCGGCCGGGGCTGCAGGTGGCAGCTCACTAGGAGGGAGGGGACAGACACTGGTGGCGGTGGGTGTCTGGACGTGCAAGGAATAAGAAGGTGAGCCCCGACCCACAGTGAAGGCGCCTCTGGAGGCGTGGCGGTTCCCAGGGGACGTCACTCTTGCAGACAATTAGGAAGGAGTCAGGCCAGGCGAAACAAGCAATTAATTACCACTAGGCTGGGAGAAGTAAGTCTCAGAACAAACAACCAAGATGTCACAATCTCACTGGGAGGCACTAAGCAATGAGCAGGGCAATGGAGTGGACAGGGGCCGGGGCAGGGGAACAGAGGCCGTGAGCAGGAATTGCATGTCAGAAGCAGGGGGCCCACCAGCAAGGAAATGCAGGCAAGTGGGAACAGAAGGAAGGGGGGCCTCACTCCAGGGAGCCCGTGGTTCAGCCTTCCATGGAAATGCCATGGTGGTTTGAGCTCGGTCCTAGGAACCAAGGCAGAGAGAAAAAAGAAGTAGGCAAGAAGAGGTTGCTGTGGAATTCCAGTGGGATTTTTGCTGGCAAAGAGAGAGCCCTTATGAGTACACACAAGCATGTACTCAAATGCATGCACATACACAAACATGCACCACATGTGGTGAGTATGCACACATAGTCATACACCCACATATCTTCATGTGCATAAGTACACACCCACATGAGGGAGCCTACAGAAGCATACACTTACATGCGTATACATGCATGTACCCATCTATGTATATACACAGGAACGTGGATTCATGTGTACTTCTCACAAGCATGCATCCATGTGTCTACACACACACAAGCATGCATCCACATGTACCCACACACATATACAAACATACCTCTGTGTTTACACATACATACCTACATGTAAGTCTGTCCATTTAGGCACACCTATACGTGAGTATACTCCTGACTCAACTCCCAAGTTCACTTGACAGAGAAGGATGGGGTGGTGGAAGTTGGATGGAACCCTTAGAATCATGGGCACCCCAAAGAGGGAACAGGATGCCATGGGGATTGGACCGGTGCCAAGGGACGAGACTTTAGAAATATGAACCAAACTTCAAGGAGTGGTTGCACAAGCTGGAAGATAGCAAGTGACAGGAGTAGAGGCCAGGTCCCTCTTGTCAGGTGGACAGGGCAGTGGCTGGACCTGGTGCAGGTCTCGACAGCTAATGCTGAGGTAGGCTGAGAAGTGAAGGAGCACACAGACGGCATCAAGCCGCCCGTGCCCCAGTGAGCCCCGGAGAGAGGATGCCCTGGGGTTGCAGGTGTGCCCTGGGATGGGCAGACTCTTTCTAGTTAGCTTCACCCCCGGGATGAGGGAGGGACAAGAAACCAAAGTAAGGAAGATGGTGATGCCTACCAGGATGAGCCCGAGGGTGTGGCTTTAGCAGAAGAATTGGCCGAAGGGGGAAAGCACTCAGGGAGAGATGGCCAAAAGACGAGCAAGTGGTTTTAGGGAAACTGTAGCCCAAAGTGGCTAAGGTCTTGTTCGATTATGACCTGCCTGCTAGGGTATGAATCCTTGGGGCCTTCAGGATCCCCTCTGGTCCTAGAGCTTGAATTGTCTTAATCCTTGTGAAAATTTTCTCTGGGGGCTCACTTCGTAGAAATTTGACAGTATGGGTAAAGAAGGGAACATGGATACCCTCCATGCCCACCCTCCTAAATGGTGAGGCTCACATGCTTTTCTGCATGACAGTTCCTGGAAGCTGGGATGCACAGCCGACCTCTGAGTCATGTCCTTCCTCCTCACATCTGGAGACCACCTCAAGCCCATTTGCAGCAGCAGCATCCATGATATTGACAGACAGGGGGCAACAGGGGTGAGACCTGGGGACCCCATGACCCAGCCTCACCTGTGCATGTGGATCCATGGTCTCCCAGGAGGAGGCTAGCCTGGAGACACCGGGGTCAGCTTCCACCTGAGTACCAGGGGAGGCTGTCCTTCCACTGCAAGACCCACCTGTTGTGCTCAGGATGGCCCCCATGAGCTGGCAGAAGCAGCCAAAAAACCCCCACCCTGCTTCCTGCCTATGGTTGCTTAGAGAGCAGAGTTCTCAGCCAGGTCACACTGTGTGACCTGCCTCTCCTCCTCAATTCTCCTTGTTCCTCCAAGCAGTGGAGCAGATGAAATACAGGCGGCCTGTGTCTCCAGGAGGCAGGGCAAGGTCCTGGAGCTCTACACAGCCTTCTGGCCAGCCAGCTCCCCCACGAGGGTAATGTGCAGCCCGAAGGAACCCAAGCACACTTCTGGAAAGCCCTCACAGCCATTGGCATGTCCTCTTAATACCCCCTTAGCCAGGGACTTCCAGCAACTTCCGGAAAATGAAATCTGACAGAATCAGGGAGCTGCCAGCTCTCGATTCCAGCCCTTAGCTGCAGTAGCCTAAACTGTCAGGCGCTGCGAGAACTGTCCAACAGTGCCCCCTGGTGGCTTCTCTCACCTCTGCCTCTGTGACCTGCCAGCCCTGCGTAGGGCCATGGACACCTCTACCCTGGACAGACCTGCACAGCCACAACATGGATTATTTGGCACACAAGCCCAGTGGTACTGTCATTAGCCATGAGCAGCAGCCATTCTCTGCTGACTCAACAATGCCTTTCTCCTTTTCATCAGAGTTTGAGACAGAAGTGCCCAACCTAGAGGAGGAGACCTGGGATGGGATGCTGTGCGTGCAAGCTGCTGGAGGCATTGGCCAAGCACAGACCAGGCTGTGTGGGCCACCAGAATATAGTTAAATGAGCCGGGGCTCTATGCATGGACTAACTCCCAAGTTCAAGACAAAGAAGAATTGTGGAGAAGGGAGGAGGCAGCAGGGGCTGTGAAAGAGGATGGATTGGGCAAGACATGGAGATAGAGAAGAGATGGAGTCATAGAAGCGCTCCAAGGGTGACTGTCCCATTACCATGTGACCGTGGCAAGTTGGATGATGGCTTTGGGCTTTTCTTTACCCTGGGAATGGAGTTCTGCCCCAGAGGATAAGTCACCCCAGCCAGTCCTGGGAGGAAAGCGACCAAAACAGAATGGCCCTTGGCACTGAATGGTCCCAGGCAAAGAGGTCCTCTGTAGGATGTCTACAGGTCACCATGGTCAGCTTCTCCTACATATCAGCCCAGTGAAGATTGGGAATGAGTTCCCGGAAGAAGTAGCAGGCATAAGTGGGAGGGGAAGGTGGGAAGGAAGAAGAATTTTGAAGACAGGGAAGGTTTGGGAGAAAAGGGTACCAAGGAAAAGGGTGGGGGAGCAGGCCCCATAGAAGTGGCTACATTTGGGATCATTGGGAAATGGCATGAGATCTGGAAGGTGAGCTAGCTGGTCCACTTCAGGAGTCTAGTGTGGGAGAGATGACCATCCAGAGCTCCTCCCTCTCGTGGGTGAGGCACAGTTCCCCCAGAGGACTCCCCAGACACAGCAGGCCTTACATCACTGCGAGAGAGGGTCATTTGGTTTTTCTTTCTTAAAACCTCACCATAACACATTCATCAAAGTAGCTGTGAAGTCCTACTAAGCCCCAGAGTTGTTGACAGTGAGGAGCCCTCGTCTCTTCCCAAGTTTGTCTGTCTCTCTCCAATGAGATGCCAACATGGGGACATTGAGGGTGGGGTACCAGAGGCTCAGTACAAAGTGTGTACACTGTCTACTAATCTCAAATGATGCCAAAATAAAACGGCTGGTGTAAAAATTTCCTACTGGCAGCCATACTGAGCTCTCCCCATCAGGGAGATGAGCATTCCTGTGCCCTTCCAGGAGACAGCTATGCTCTATCCAGCTGCTTGCCACAGCTCCAGCAGCCCCCAGGGCTCTACTCCTTATCACCTCTGGATGTGTGACTCCACCACGGCCTGTCAGCCTGTGCACAAGGGACTCGTGGTGTGGTCACCACCAGCCTGGCCCTCGCTCCCCACAGCACAGCTCACCCGGCTTTGGCTCTGCGCAAAGTATTTAATAAATGTTTAATAGCAACAATAAAAGATCAACTTGGCAAGACTGAAGATTTTTGTTCAGGGACTTGGGGCTGTGCTCTAGGTCAGTAGTAAAAAGCAATTTGGCAGATGTAGAGGAGAGGCTGGGGCCACTGGGTGCTGTTCAGAGCCCTCTTCAGGGAAATGACAGAGACACTGATTGACCAGTGTCATGTCCTTCCCAGGAAAACCTCTCCCACCAGGACCTGAGGACTCATCTGGGATAGCCCATACCCCACATTCTCGCCTGTTGAAGAGCAGTCACAGACATGTATTTCCTACAGGATGGTTACAAAGATGTTGTACACATGACAGAATGCAATGAGGTGTCCAGCCATGTATCTTAGTCCCCGGGCTCAGTGGACACACCTGCCTCTCCTGTTCACCTGCTCATCTTGTTTGCTTAGGCCCGGAGATGCCAGTCTGGAGATCCCAGCCTAGGGGCCAAGGTAGGAGTATGGAAGCATCAAAGATGCAGTAGACAGCACCAGAGGGCTGCGCCTGAGCAGGGATGGAGGTAGAGCTTTCCCAGGACATGATTGTATCGTATATCCAGTTCAAAGACACCAGACAGTGCTCCAGACCCGGGAGAGTGATGAAAGAGCTGGAGGTGAGATCCTGAGAAAGCTGCTTTCAAAGCAAACACAACACAAAATCGAATGAAATTTGTGTTTAAAGGTGATATTGGCAAAGATTAGTGACATGAGAGTTCTGTGAACAGAGGATGAGAATAGAGGGGATATCAGAAGATCAGACACATTCAGCCAAATTTCACTGGAGAAAGCGAGCCAGGCACAGTGTCTCACATTGGTAACCCTAGCACTTGGGAAGCTGAGGCAAGTTCGAGGGCAGTCTGGACTACATACTGAGTCCCAGAAACATGCAAGCTGCAGAGTGACACCATGAACAACACAACGAGAGAGAGAGAGAGAGAGAGAGAGAGAGAGAGAGAGAGAGAGAGAGAGAGAGAAGTGATAGCTGAATGAATAATGGAAGATGCTTCTTTGAGAGCAGAATCTACAGGTCTGGGCAGGAGGGGTAGGTCAGGAGCCTGTGGCTTCCGGTGAAACTTCTATGTGAGGGTAAATCAGAAGTACAGATGTGCCCACTTGTGGGTGCAGAAACCAAACATTGATAAGAGAGGAAAGAAAGATGGCCTGGCACACATCTCAGAGATGCCAGGTAGCAGGGGCCAGAGGAGGACTCCCATGATGTAAGAAGGAAGGACCACAGCCAGGAATACCACACCCAGCCCCAAAAGACGTGCACACAAGACAGAAAGAGCAGATGTCTTAGTCGGTCTTCTGTGTCTATAACACAACCTTCAAAGCTGGGTAATTACAAAGAGGCTCACATAGGCTCATGAGGCTAAGAAGTACAGCATCAGCCCCTTCTATATTAGCTAATCCAGATCCTAAGAGCCAGGAATCCTGTGAGAAAGAGGAGAAAGAGGCCAAGCTGCCTGGAGGCTGTGCCTCCAGGGTCCAGCCCCTCTTACTAGAACCCATCCCTCACCTTGTCCTTTTGAGGAAGGGATCCTCGGGTGTTCATTGGCAACCCTCAACAGCTTTCACTCTCTCAGCTCAGTTTACTGGGAGGAAATGCTCAGCAAAGAGCACTAGTAAAGAACAAAGTGTAGACTGTCAATATGTATTGCTCCCACCATTAATAAAAAGCTGATTGGCCAATGGCTAGGCAGGAGTTTTGTGGGAAGAGCGAATTCTGGGAAGGAGGGTGGACTCAGAAGAGTCACCAGCCAGACGCAATAGAACAGGACAAGTACAAAATGAGATATCAAGCCATGAGCCATGTGGCAACACACAGATTTATAGATATGGGTTAATTTAAGTTATAAGAGCTAGCTAAACCCAAGCCTGAGCTATTGGCAGAGCATCTATAATTAACATTAAACCTCTTGGTGGTTATTTGGGAGCAACTGCTGGGACAAGGAAAAACTCTGCCTACAACAAAGGTACACTACCTTAGACCTCAGGGAAGACTAGACACCCTCACTCCACAGAGGCACCTACAGAGTCCATTTCTCACAACCCCCCAATCCACACACACAAAACAAATTCATAACCACATGCAGAGTTCAAATTCTCTACTCTCTCTTTTCATAAATGGTAACATCATATATATTCTATGCTTTGCTGTTTTTGCTTAAAGTTCAGCATTGAGATATTTCTATGTCATATATAAAAAGCTTCAAGCAATGTTCACCAGCTGTGGGGTTCAGTTGCATGAATGCTCTGTAATTTATATAATCAACTGCTATTGGTGGACATTTGGGTCATTTCTGGCAATTAACATTTACCAACCATACTGAGATGAACAACCCAGCTCTTGGAGCATGTCTTATATGTGAGTTTAACTGTAGCCTTGATAAATACAAATGCAATCACAAAGCCAAAATGGAAATTCTAATAATGGTCAGAGGGGATGTTTTAAAACATCTCAGCAGATTCTAGAAGGTTGTGGGTAGATGTAGGAAGAAGGAGAAAATGTCAGTAAAGAGTTGTTCCTGGAAGGAAAGTCATGTAAGTGGGGATGCAAGCTCTCAAGGGTCTCACACACTGAAATGAAAAGTGAATGCCATGGAGAGGGGATGTTAGCATCACATTGTCCAAATAACAGTAAAATTTTGATAATATCCAGGGCTGGAGAGATGATTCAGTGGTTAAGAGCTGAATTGGTTAAAAGGACCCAAGTTCAGTTCCTAGGACCTATGTGGGGTAGTTCAGAACCATGAGTTCTGGGGATCTGGTGCCCTCTTCTGGTCTCTTTGTATACCTGCATTTATGTGGTATACATACACACACACACACACACACACACACACACACACACACACACACACACACACAAATTAAATATCACCTAAAGAAGACATCTCTTTCTAAAGGAGAATTCCTAGTGTTCTAGCAAATCATCTCAGTCTTGGGAATGTGGTAAGAAAATACACTGAGTGGCAGGTATAACAAACAAGAAAGACAATGGAATC
Organism: Peromyscus maniculatus bairdii; assembly: GCF_049852395.1. Classification (NCBI taxonomy): domain Eukaryota; kingdom Metazoa; phylum Chordata; class Mammalia; order Rodentia; family Cricetidae; genus Peromyscus; species Peromyscus maniculatus. Next base: position 57,725,693 of record NC_134871.1, read on the forward strand.
CCATGCACTCACCTGCACATGACCGTGTAGAATCCACCCCCCCAGCCCATAAAGCATATGAAAAGCAAATCCAGCCTGTATAGAGCCAGAGGAACAAGGGCAAACCAAGCTTCTAAGGATGTAGAAGAGGGACAGAGGTTCAGCACATGAATCAGGGAGTGTGAGAATCATGGAGCACAGTGAGCATTGGCTGATAGACATGTTACTAAGTACATCAGAGACAAGGAAAAAGCACTTCTTGCTTGACAGTCAATTAGCAGAGCTGGGGAAATGGCTCTGTTGGTCAAGGGCTTGCCATGCAAGTGTTAGGACCTCAGTTCAAGACCCGGCACCCATGAAAATAGCTAAGTGTGGTGGTGTGTGCTTGTGGTCTCAGAACTGGGAAAATGGAGATGGGATGATCCCCAGAGCTCTCTGGACAGACTGCAGCCTATTTGGTGAGCACTAGGCCAGTAAAAGAGCTTGTTTCTAAAAGTGAGGTATACCTCATGAGAAAGGACACTTGAAGTCAACTTCTGGCTGACAGACAGACACACACACACACATACACACACACACAGCAAATTAGCAAAAGTAATGAGAAAGTGATGGTTGAAATACTGACAGACATGCAGAGGACCAGACTTGCATAAAGTGAAGCAGATGCGAAAAAATTGTGTTGTAAGCTATATACTGAAAGGGCCAGGGTAGTAGTGGCCCAGGACAGGCTCTAGGCCACTCACCTGGCTCTAGATGGGAGCTCTCACTCACTCTTCTAAGTTTAGAGTCAATGACAGCCACCTGGACAGAATCTCGTTATCACCCCCTAGCCATGGATCTTCCACCTGGGCTCCTGTGAGAATTGCAGGGCCCCATCATGCTCTTTGTATGTGACAAATGTGTGATTCTCACAGTAAAAGCTGCGAGAAACAAGGGAACTCCCAGAAGCCGGGCCTGTGGTGAGACCTCTCCAGATGCTCCACTACAAGGCTGATCTGAGTGATGAAGAACACAGTAGGCAGGGGCACAAGGCGTCTCATCAAATGTGACCGAGTCAACTCACAGCACATAACCACTCTTCCCACCAGACGCTTGAGAACTGGACCCGTGAAAGACTTCAGAAAGAAGCAACTGGAAATTTCACAGGAACTGCTTGCAAATGTTGATTATATAAGATCTTCTTCTAACAAGTCAATGTCGAGGTCTGGAGAGATGGTTCAGATGTTAACAGTATTGGATGCTCTTTCAGAGGACCTGGGTTCAATTTCCAAAACCTACATGGTATCTCACAACTGTCTGCAACTCCAGTTCCAAGGAATCTGATGGCCTCTTTTGGCCTCTGAGAGCACCAAGCACACATGTGGTATTCAGACAGCCATACAAGCAGGCAAAACACCCATATGCGTAAAATAAATAAATAAATTTTCATAACGCAGAGTTGCAACTCTGCTAACCAACATGACCTGATAACAAAACAATAAAAATCAGAATTAATACAAAAGGAAGCATCAAGTAGATTGAGTACTTGAAAAGTTAGACAAGCACTCCTAGATATGCCTTGAATCAAAGAGTTAATTGAGAAAGAAATGATAATGTACTAGAGAGCTCTGGAAAGAAGGGCACTTCACACCCAAAGGAGCTGGGCACAGGGAGCCTTGCAACATACCCTCCTTCAGAAGGAAGCAAAAATGAAAGGTTTGGCTGTTGAGCTAAATGTGTTGTGAAAATGGCAACATGAACTCAAAGAACAAGAGCAGTCCATTTCATAAACATGAAAGCCAAAAAGATAAAATGTAAACAAACAAACAAAAAAACAACAAGAAAGCATGGCTTAATCCAAATTCAATTCTTTGAAGTTAAATCTTTGTGAGTTAATTACAGGATGGAGAAGAAAGAGAAGCGGAAGGGGTGGAGAGAGACACTGGGGGAATAAAGAGTCAGAATGGAAAGTGAGCACATGAAAAGAAAAGATTGTGGTAATTGTATGGAAATTGTATGTCTAACTCTATAGCAACGTATTTATAAACTCAGAGAAGCAGATCATTTCTTAGAAATAAAATAAATTAACAAAATATGTCCCGGGGTCAGTGACATGGCTCCACAGGAAAAAGTGTTTGTCATATGAGCCTATCCACCCAAGTTTGATCCCTCGAACCCACAGGAAGGTGGAAGGAGAGACATGACTACACAGGACTTCACACACAAGCCATGGCATGCAATCCCCCCCACACACTATTACTTAATTAATAGTGTCTTGAAATAATGTGTCCCAGAAATGGAAAACTGGCTCATCTAATTACCATAAAAATATTAAAAATCTGATCAGCCATTGGAAAAGATTGCCAAGATTAGATGAATTCAAAGAGAATGTCATGGAATCTTTAAAGGAATAACATCAATCTATGTCATTTCTAAGTCCAGGACTTAGAAAGCACTTAACAATACCCTCCTTTGAATTTTTCTGACTATAGCTTGAAAACAAAACTGAAAAAAATACGCTGAAATTACTAAAACTGCCCAAATCACTCAAGAATAGAGATACACAATTCTATTTGAAATTACTGTCAGTCATTTGTCAAAAGTAGCCCTAATAACTTATTATGACCAAACATGGCTCATGACAGTGGGAGACTCTGGCCCTCCAGGTCTCATTAGCATGGACTAACTGATGGCTACATCAGGACACCATCGTCCACAAAGTCTGATGACCAAAGCACCTTTTGAATCTACTGCAACAGAAAGCAAGAACTCTAAGTTAGAATCCAAACACACAGAATAAAGGTCTCCCCCCCCAAAAAAAAAACCCTGCACCAAGGGCCCTAGGAAATGCTGAATGTCTGTGCCAAGAGAGCGTGCACCTGCTGCAGCATGCACAGTTGGATAGCCCCAGGTCAGACACATGTACAGGTCAGCTGTGGCCCATCAGCTTTGCAGAGGGCAAGAGAGGTCTGAATGACGTGTAGTGGGGAAGGCTCTCTCTGCCCTTCAAATTATCAATGATGGCTTGCGTTCTGCAGTTTCTCCCTGAGTTAGAGAGAAGACTATTTCAATGAATGGACTTTGTTCTTCAGTCACAGAACTAGTGGAGCTGCATTTGTGGAGCTAAGATCATTTCTACTGGTCCTTCTTTGGGAACTAATCAGGAAGTTCGGCCCATGGACTCAAGGTACTGATTCTATTCATGTCTGCACTGTGCAGCTGGCATTTCAAATCTGCTCAACACTCATTTAATCTCAAACTCTGTGAGTAACAATCTTTGGAGACAATGAGTTCTCTCACTGTGGACTGACCCTGGTAAGATCCCCCTGGACCTCTGGTGAAGTCCTAGAATGGCACCCACCATGCACATTGGCAGTGAACATTCAGAATCCTACTTTGAACTCATTGTTTCTGTGCTGGATAAACATTTTGCCTAAAGACTTGCATTTTCCATGGTGGAGGTCAAGATGCTCACCTTTCTTATGAGCTCAGGTTTGACTTGTCACATAAACTGGGTCATAGCGCAGCAGGTTGGCTGTCACTCTCCCCGTAAGAGGACCATGACTCCTTAGTAACTCCCATTCACAGTCTGATTCTGCCTGTGTTGGGGAGATGTCTCACACTATTTGCCATAGGGGTTGTCGGCTCTACAGCGTTTATTATACAACTCCACAGTGACAATGTTACAAAGCCTAGCTGAGTGGTCCCATCTGTTCCCTCAACCAGAGGGCTTAGGTGGGAATAGTATTCTCTCCTGTTGCACAATAAGAAAGAGTACCCCAGGTCAACTGAAGGACTGGTTACTTGATCAGTCTACTGGTCCTATGAATTAACCTCATTCTCACACAGAGGAATCCTGGTTCTTCAGTAGCCTCCTCAGAGCCCTGTTAAAGATGGCATTTCTGCCCTAGTTCTCAGCCATCACTGAAGATTCTGGAAGTAACCCCAGGTTTGCTGCTGCCAAGTCAAGTGGAGAATGATGAAGTATTGATCCCACCCTCACAAAGAGAAGAGACCGAGTTCATCAGTTTTAGAATAGGCAGTTGACTGAGGTCTTGGATTAAGAAAAGCTTGGAGTCTGAAAAAAAGAAGGGTGTCTTGGAGGGGCAGGGTGGGAACTCTTGCAAATCCCAAGATGATTGCAGCATCAGAAAGTTCAATAAGCTGAGGAGATGGTTCAGTGGTGAAGTGTTCGATGCTCAAGTGTGAAAGCAGGTGTTCTGATCCTCAGCATCCCTGGAAACACCAAATGTGCCCACCTGAAATCCCAGTGCTCAGGACTCGGAGATTGACAAATTGGATTGGCCACTCTCAGCTCAAGTGAGAAACCCTGCCTCAGTGTGTAAGGTGGAAGGTGATCATCAAGGAAGGTACCCAATTTTTACCTCTGGCTTTCACAGCCACACACACATCACACACACACACACACACACACACACACACACACACACACACACACACACACGCTGATTTGCATGGTTAAAGAAAGATCTACAGTAGTTTCTGGTTTTGAATGGATGATTTATTAAGTGTTTAGCAAGCAAAGATAATAGGCTAAATTGCAAGTAGCAGATAGAAAGAAGCAGCAGATTCATAGCAAAGTGTCACCACAGGCACTCACAACACATAGCGGAAGTCACCCAGGTAAGGCCCAACATCCAGCAGAAATCAACTGCTGTCCCATTGAGGCAGCAGCTGGAGTTCCCCAGAAAGAGCCATGGTCAGAGCAGAGAGTCCCCTCAAGTGACGCTCCTGAGTAAGACAGCAACAGAAAGTTAACAGCATCAAATTAGGGACTTATAAACATCCAACAGAAACCAACTGGGGAAACTGAGGCAGCCAGCTGGAGTTCGAGATTGATAGAGTCCTAATTGAGGGTCCCTTCTTTCTTCTCCATGGATGAGCTTCAAATTCCCAATTATCCCCAACACCATCATCTTTTAAAATTATTTTTATGCTTTAAATTAGCATGCAAGGTATTAGATCTCATTATGGCATTTTCAAACAAAGTGTGTTTCTGTGGCTGTCCTTCACCCTCATCTCCCCTACCTCCCACCACCCCTGATTCCCCAAAGTCTCTTTCCCTCTTTCAGGTCCCATGTGTCCTTTTGCCCTCACTAAACTGCAAGCATTTTTATTCTGTGGGACAAACGATAGTAACTTCAGTTGTAAATAGTTTGCCTTCATGTCCTCCTCAAGGACACAGTGCTTCTAATGCACTTATTTGCTGCCGTTTCCCATTCTTTGTTCTACAGAGGTAGGAGGCCACCCTGCCCCTGGACAGGGAGATGAAGAGCCTCCTCACTCCCAGAGCCCACTTTTAACAAGCTCAAACAGCAGATGATATTTTATCAGTTTAATGTACGAAACACTTGCATACACAGAAACACACACCACGCAAACATACACATGAAAAAAAACTTAGGAGGAGGATCCAGCTAGCATTTTCAACAACTTCCTGAAGGCAGAGAATGGTCTCTCATGAGATTGTATGGTATGAGAAACATAAGCTCCATCATAAGAGCATTGGAAACCAGGGTAGCAAATGTAAGGCAGATTATTTTATGATTTTGCAAAGCCAGTTATCAGTGTAGAATGGCAGGTTCACTGGTTGAGCACAGAGATTATAGAGTTTATATAATTCTAATGCAGACCTCTTCCTCCCTTTCTCCACTAGCTCAATAATCAGAATGGTTAGATCTTATATGTCAATGGAGTCTTGTCTCTTCTTACCATTCAACATGTCTTTTTTTTTTTTCAATGAAGACCATGTGTGGGTTCATCTTTATGTTTAACATCCTGGTTATCTTAAATCTTATCAGATGTGTGACCTCATCATGTCTATAGGCAAGTCTGGCTATTAATCATGATTTTCTACTCAAAACTTTTGGTTTGGGGTATAGCTAGAGAGAGATGCAGATGTTAGCAGGGGTCCAGTGTTTTCTGTTTATTTGTATCTGGACCTAAGGTGGCTCAAGAAACTTTTGAAAATGGGGTCATTTTATTTTTAATTTTGACAATGGAAAGACCGTTCCCCATATACCCTCTTCAGCGAGCTGCAGGCTCAGCCCCACAGATCATGTCTGTTCCATTGTCTCTGGCTTTCATTGTCTCCTACTAAAAATCAGCACTCCTTGCTTTTCTCTTTGTAAATCAGTGTGTCTCTTCTGGCAGTTAAGGATCTCCTACTTACAGGCTGTGTCTGACAATTTGCTGAGTCTTCCTATAGCGCCACAAATGGTCTTTTCGATCATTTTGCATTTTACTGGATTCAAATTTCTCGAACATTTGGCTTGATTTCTTTTTCATAGTTTCAGAAAATCTTTCACCCATGTGTGTTGTTAATGATTATGCATGCTCAATATTCTGTCTTCTGTCCAGTCGCACATAAATAAAACTTTCAGTTGTACCCTGACTGTCCTTTGCCCTTTCAAAAAATTTTATCACTATTTCACTGTGTGTTTTAATTACTCAATATTTAATTTTCAATGACTTATTTTATTTAATTAAAATTCTTTTCTGTATTGACATGCTACTACCTGATCCGCTGAATTCCTGTTTTCCATTTTTAAATTTTCCAGTAGAGGACTCAGAGAAAATCGTTCTCCCAAGGACCATCTGGAAAAGGCATGGGAACTCTCCACATCTCCACAGACTGTAATTTCTTCCCAGATATTGGTTATTTTCTTCAATTTTCTCCATTATCTTAATCATGGTCTGAAGGCATTACCTACACCATGGTGAAATCCCTATGTATCTCTTTCACTCTGAAATTTTGCCCATTTGCCATGATCTTTGGGGGACTTCCACCTTCTCAGTTGAATTCTACCCACTCTGTATAAAATCTAGAAAGGCTTTGATGCTGTCTTTGAGTTTATCTGCTCTTTGTTAAGCCAGCAGATAGACAAAGGGAGGCTTTTACTCTAGGTTCAAGGACTCAGGCAGAGAGCCTTTGCCTCAGTGGCCCAGTCTGGTTGGTCCATTTCTACTGTGCTTACTCCCCATGAGCATCCTCCTCGGGGAGTGGAGTGGAAACCTGAACAATCTGTACCTCATTTCCTGCTTGGTGGGGTGTGAAGCTGCTGACTACACAGACTTTAGTCCATCAGCAGTGTTCTTGACCTGCTCATTCCTTTTTCACCACACACAGACATAGTTCAAAAGTCAAACAGCGACAGAGATGAAGAAAAAAATAGGTGCAGAGTACCCCAGACTCCCTGCCTGTTGTTCCCCAAGAGGCTCTCAGTTGCTTCAATCCCCAACCTCCCAAAACAAAGCAATATTCTTCTAAATGTCAATGTCAAAACTCTTCCCGATGTTAATGGTTTTATTGAGACACAGCTCCGGGACCCTAAAGCTCACCCTTTAGAACTGTATGGCTCAGGGGCTGTAGCATATTTGCAGAGCTGTACAACTGTCATCACGGCTGTTCGGTGGCAATTTTGTCACCTACCTCAGCCGTGCTAACACCAATAGTAACCCCACACATACATCAAGCCTCCTGCACTGAGCATAAGATTGTCTGTATCCTGCTGTGGGGTGGTCTGTATGCCAAATTGCTCTGATTGGTCAATAAATAAAACATTGATTGGCCAGTGGCCAGGCAGGAAATATAGGCGGGACTAACAGAGAGGAGAATTCTGGGAAGTGGAAGGCTGAGGTAGGGAGGCACTGCCAGCCACCACCATGACAAGCAGCATGTGAAGGTGCCGGTAAGCCATGAGCCCCATGGCAAGGTATAGATTTATAGAAATGGATTAATTTAAGATATAAGAACAGTTAGCAAGAAGCCTGCCACGGCCATACAGTTTGTAAGCAATATAAGTCTCTGTGTTTACTTGGTTGGGTCTGAGCGGTTGTGGGACTGGCAGGTGAGAGAGATTTGTCCTGACTGTGGGCAAGGCAGGAAAACTCTAGCTACAGTATCCCATCTCAATAGCTCTCAGGTACTCAATGTTCATGTTCACAGGGGTATATGACCCCTTGTAGATGATGCTATGGACACTTGCATACAAACTTTTGCATACGCTTAGTTCTTTTTTGCTCTTGATGGCTTATCTGTGCATAATACCACATTCCTTGGAAGAGCTGCCATGCTGTATTCCAAGGTAGCTGCACAATTTTTCATTCCTGCTCACAGCATGTGTAAATCTCTCCCAATCCTCCATGTCACTGTCATTTTTGGCTATAGCAACACCAGCTCCTGTAGGGTGGCAGCTCATTGGTTTCATTGGCACTCCTGAGAGCTGATGAATGACCATTTTTTTTAAATGTGCTTTACTGCTAGTCAAATCTTTGAGTTAATGTCTGTTGGGATCCTTTGCCCATTTAATTATACCATATGCCTTTCGTTAATGTATTCTGTGTTCTCTGTATATTTTATTTACAATCTTTTGTCAGACATACAATTAGTAAACATATTCTCTCGTTGTGCTGGTTGGGTTTTCAACCACTTGGTGCCCTTTGAATAAACTTTGCTGGGTTGGGCTGAGGTCCAATGCTATAACACTGTAGATGCATACACAAGGCTTCAGGTTTTATCCCAAGCACACACACCCCAAAACTGAATTGTGATAATGTTCAGTAACACTTGTTTTGTTTTGTTGTTTGTTGACTCCAGATGCTATATATATATATATTCAGACCTATCTTCTTTCCTAAGAGTTTTGGAAAGAATTTTATCCCCCGTGTTTAGAGTTATGTTTCATTTTTATTTAATTTTTTTGGTTTTTTTATTATTATTATTATTATTATTATTATTATTATTATTATTATTATTATTATTTTACAACACCATTCAGTTCAACATAATAGCCACAGAATCCCCTGTTCTCCCCCTCTCGCCCACCCCTCCCCCCAGCCCACCCCCCATTCCCACCTCCTCCAGATCAAGGTCTCCCCCGAGGACCGGGGTTGACCTGGTAGACTCAGTCCAGGCAGGTCCATTCCCCCCTCCCAGACCGAGCCAAGTGTCCCTGCATAAGTCCCAGGATTCAAACAGCCAACTCATGCAACGAGCCCAGGACCTGGCACCAATGCACAGCTGCCTCCCAAACAGATCAAGCCAAATGACTGTGAAGGGGAGGAAGCAGAGAGCTAGGGAGGCCCACGGAGATCCACAAAGATACCCCCTCAAAAGACTGCTGGCAATGGTCGCGAGACGGCAGGAACTGACCTACTCTGGTGATGGGATGGCCAGACACCCAGATAGTGGTGCCATAAACCCCATCCAAGGACTGAGGAATCTGAAGGCAGACATCCACGGCTGGGCCCCTGGTGGAGCACTGGGAGTCTAATTAGTGAGTAAGAAGAGGGTTTATATGAGCGAGAATTGTTGAAGCCAAGGTTGGATAAAGCACCGGGACAAATAACCAAATGAATGGAAGCACAGGATCTATGAACCAAAGGCTGAGGGGCCCCCAACTGGATCAGGCCACCTGAACGGGTGAGACAGTCATTTGGCATTTTTATTTAATTTTTAATGTCGTATGAAACATGTATCCCATTTTATTTTTTGTATGTATCTATTTTCCTCAGCACCATCTGTTGGAAAAAGAACATTTATTCTCATTAAAAATTATTGGTGCCATGTGGAACTCAACTGGCCACAAATGGGGCTGTGACCTTCAGACTCTCAGCCCCACCCTGGATCTCTGAATGGCTCCAAGGAGTCATCATGGAAATATAGTGTGCTCTGAAGCTTTGTAGTCAGTTCTATAGTTGAGGAGTGTACCCTCCAGTTCTGCACCTTCTCCAATGGTCTGGTTGCTCTGGAGACTTCCAGCAGCTTCATGGGTATTAGGATGAGACTATCATGAACTTTTTCAGAGGAGCCAGGTTGGGTTTTGAAAGCGTCCGTATTGACTATTAAGATCAAATACAGAAATGTCACCATCTGGAATGGTTGGGATTAGTTGCTAGTTTGACAAGATCTGAAACCACTTGGGAGGAAGGCTCTTGGAATGCAGGGATGCAGGTGCTGATTGAACTGAGGTGAGAAGACTCACCCACTGTGGGCAGCACCATTCCCTGGATGAAATCCTGGACTGTACAAGCAGAGAGGATGCCATGTGACCAGCTACTTCAAGCTCTCTTCATCCTGACTTCCCTGCCTTGATGGGCTTCCCTTGAAATGTGAGCCATAATAAATATCTCTTTCCACTGTGTCACTTTTTGCTTTTGTTGACATATTTTATCACAGTGGCAAGAAATATCACTAAGACACAATCATAAAAAGCCTGGATCTGGTTCACGAACATGGAATCTTCTTCTGTCTTTAGGTTTTATAACGTTCTTTTTAAGGACATTTTATAATTTTTTCAAGCATAAATTGTAAATATATTCAGTTCATTTGTAAGCATTTCCTTTTATATGAAAGGGTGTTCCACCTGCATGTATGTGCACCACATGCATGCAATACCCACAGAGACCATAAAAGGGCATTAGATCCCCTTGAACTGAAGTTATGGATAGTTATGAGGGTCATATGGGCACAGGGAATGGAATTCTGGCCCACTGGAAAGAGCAGCCAGTGCTAAGCCATCTCTCCAGCCTCCCAGCATTTTGGTTTTAGAGCTGTTATACATGAAGTCATTTCCTTCTTTTAAAACTTTTATTAAGAACTTGATACATGAGCTCTGCGTGTATCCCACTCATCCTGTTCATCCACCCAACTCCTCCCATGTCCCTCCTTCCTCTTTAATTATTTAATATGCACATACATATGTATGCATATATGTGTGTGCATGCATACACACACATGTGTATTTGCAACCTATTGGGTCCATTTGGCATTGCTTATGTGTACATGTGTTCAAGACGAACTACTTGGGAGAGTCTATTCAGTCGCTTGTCCCTGAAGGAAACTGATATTCTCTCTCTCTCTCTCTCTCTCTCTCTCTCTCTCTCTCTCTCTCTCTCTCACCATATAGAGATTCACAACTGGTCAAAATGAAGAGACTAAGTGACTGTGAAGTGCCTAACAGCAAGGGACACATCTGCAGTGTAACCCTACACTTAAATCTCAGGGGAAACCATGGAAGAGGTGGTAGAAAGATTGTAAGAGCCCAGGGCCTAGGCTGTCTGCTGCTAGATAGTGCCCCCTAAATTTGACAGGGAAAATGCATTTATGAAATCTCAACAATATGGTTGCCTGAATAAGAACATCATGATAACAACACCACTTGATATGCCAGTATGGCTGAGGGAAATTCCACATGGTCCCACCACTAGATAATGTCGCTTTCTTAACTTTGACTCTGGACTGCTCACTAAAAGTGTATGGAAACAAACTATTACTCTATATTGACCCTGGACTTTGCCATCATTTCTCAGTCTGAACAGGTTTTTAGTGGATGCTGTGAGATTTTCTCCACAAAGAGTCTTGTCATTAGAATCCAGAGAGGTTTTCCTCTGCCTTCAACAGTGGTGGTTTTCATTTCATCTCACTTTCTGTTTTTCCTGTGAAATTTCCAATGCAGGGCTAGATGGAACTGGTAGACTTGGTGTCTCATTGACCATCATCAACTTGACATAGTCCAGAGTCACCCAAAAAGTGAGTCTCAACTGAGGTATGGCCCAGATCAGACTGGTCTGTGTGTGTGTCTGTGGGAGATTGTCCTGACTGATTATTGATGCAGTGGGGCCCAGCCCAGTGTGGGCAACACGATTCCCTGGGCTATATAACAAAGCCAGCTGAGCATGATCCTGTAAGCCAGCCAATAAGCAGCATTCCTCCATGGTTTCTACTTCAAGTTCTCGATTAAGGTCCTGCCCAGATGTCCCTCAGTGACTGACTATGGCCTGGAAGTATAAGCCAAATAAACCATTTCCTACCTTATGTCACTTTTGGTGAGAGTGTTTGATCACAATAGAACACAAATTAGAGCATTGTGGGCATCCTTGTCTTGCTTCTAGTCACAGGGTGAGCTTGGTTTCTTTGTGACCATCAGGTGTGGTGACGTTGTTAGTTTTCAGATGTTTGTCATAGGTGAGGGTTCCCCTGCTGCTCCCCTTTGTGGATGCTCTCATCCCACAGGGGGTGAATCCTGTCCATTACTTTCTCTACACTATCCAAGTTATCTTGCTGACACTTGCTGATTTCATGGATTTGATATATGATTGCCTTAACTGATTTGTGCATGTCATATCACCCTGGCATTTCTGGAATAAGCCCCACCTCATCTTGGTATGTAAGTCTTTCCATGTTGCCAGACATGGTTTGCTAATCCCTTCTCAAAGACATCTGCATCAATATTTAAAAGAGCAGTGGTGGCATTTTATTGTGATGTTTTGTCTGGTTTGGCAATCAGGGTAGTGTTGTCCTCCTGGAGTGACTGGGAAATGTCTCCTTCTCATCTGTGTCTTGAAAGAATTTGTGAAGTATTGCTATTAATGCCGGTTGACATGCTTAGTAGAATTCATCACTGAAGTCACAGAGGCCTCTGCTCTCTTTATGGATAGTTTTTAGAATACTAATTCAGTGTCTTCCCACATTTTCATTCCTCTTGAGTCAGAAATTTCCATCTTTCTAGCAACAAATGCCACTAATTTGCTGGTACACAATGTCTCCCATATTATCACACACACACACACACACACACACACACACACACACACACACTTCTTATTTCTGTGAGGTTGCCATTCACATCCCTCCCTTCAGTCTTAGTATCTTCAATCGTCTTTATCTTTGACTTCATCAGTTTGACTAAAAATCAGTTGATTGTGTGGGTCTTTTGAGCAGGTCGATGATTGGTTTTTATCAGCCTTCTATTGTTTTCCTGTTCTCTGTTCCATTACCCTCAGCCCCAGCCTTCATCATTTCCTTCCATCTGAGTAGGCTGGCTTCATTTTCTCTCCACTTTCCCAATATTTTAGAGAGGAAGTCTGGGTTATTGATCTGAGATTCTTCTTCTTCTTCTTCTTTTGATATGGATTGTCTCAGCCTTCAATTTCTCTCTTGCCAATGCTTTTTCCAGATCCCGTATGTTCTGTTAGGCTAATCCATTCATTTCTATGTTTTCTCATTGTCTCTGTGACTCTCCTTTCCCTCACCAGTCATTTTGCTGTTTAAGCTCTAGATGCGAAAACTTCTTGGCTACACCTTGTAATTTTACTCCACTAAGGAAAGGGAAAATATTTCCTATGACTCTGTCAGGTGGATGAAGATGGACTTAAGGCTGGTCATGAGATCCATCCTGGAAACCATTCAAATGACAAGCAGGGGGGCCTGCTTTTGAGTTACCTGTTCCACAGAGGTCAGTGACACCTTGTGAGGTGATGGCATTGCTCAAAGTCTGCTATTATTTGTTCACCTTCTACCTGGTTGTTCTGTACATGGCTGGAAGTAAGCTTCTGCCTTAGTCACTTTTTCTCTTTTTTATTTAGTCCAGGATCCCAGGCCATGGGATGGTGCTTACCATGTTGCAGGTGGGTCTTCCCACCTCTTGAACTAAATCTTTCTGGAAACATCCTCATAGACATACCCTGAAGGATGTATCCATGGTGATTCTAAGTCTAGTTGAGTAGACAAAGATTAACCACCACAGCTCCAGCCATGTGAACGTGACATTCAAACACATCACCTTAAACCATAACAACCCATCCTTGGTCTCTAAAGCTTTATTTTCATTTCATAATGCAAAATGCATTTGATCCATCTTCCTAAGTCTCATTCTTCTTCGTTTTATTTCTAATGTTCTGAAATATATTCTCTCTCTCTCTCTCTCTCTCTCTCTCTCTCTCTCTCTCTCTCTCTCTCTCTCTCTCGACAATTTTCAGGGGTCATTTCTATCCTTCTGTCATGTGGGTTCCCCAGGTCAAACCCAAGCCGTCAGGTCAGGTGGCAAGCCTCATGAACTAGGCCCTCCACAGTCTTTATTTCCCTCAGCATTCTAGTTCTCCAAGCTCCCACCAGAATGGTACATTCAGCTCTTAAAGCATCCTAGGGCTTCTCTGGTCTGCATCTCCTGCAAACCAGTTCCAAAGGCCTAAGAATCGCCTGGTTCTGTCACATGAGTGGTCACAATTATTACAGCAGCCATTACAGTTCTCAGTACCAATGTTCTGCATTTGTTACTGGGGGGGGGTAGCTTTGTCAGTTTGACATAGCCTAGGATCTTCTAGGAAAAATCTCCATGAGGGATTGTTTAGATCAGATTGGCCTGTGAATGTGTCTGAGGGGCATTGACTCAATGAAGTTCAATGATATGGGAGGATTCAGTCCACTATGGGTGGCACAATTCCCTAATCATGGGATTCTGAACTGTGTAAGAGTGAAGAAGGTTAGCTGAACACAAGCAAGCAAGACATTGGGCACACATGCGTTCATTTCTCTCTGATCCTGCCATTGGATGTGACTTTATGTTCCTGCCTTTACTTACCCAGAGTGAGGGACTGTAGCCTGGACTTGCCAGCTAAATAAAAAGAAAAAATTCTCCCCTAAGCTACTTTGTGCCAGCATACCTTATCACAGAGCCATAAACAAAGCTACAACCATTAATTTTTTTGCCTCTGTGATAACACACCTGAGCAAAAGAAATGTAAGGGGGGAAGAACTTTTTGTGACCCTGAACTTAAAGGTCTAGGCCATCATGATGGAGATTGAACATTAGTGAGATCACTTTTATCTGTGTCAGCAAGAACCTGAGGCAGCTAGTCAAATGGCTTTCACAGTCTGGAAGCAGAGACACATGAATACTGATGCTCAGCTCACATTCTCCTTTGAATTTAATCCAGGACTCCATCCCATGACATTGTGCTCCCTACATTCAAGGTGAGTCTTCCCACTTAAACTTTTCCGCAACTGCCCTCATAGATGCACACAGAGTTATGTTTCCATGGTGACTCTCAATCCAGTCAAATTGATAATGAAAATTAACCATGGCAGCTACTGAAGGGTCCGATGGTTATTGGGCAATTATCCTCCCATTCAACCCAGTCTGGCGTTGCTGCACATACTTTAGGAATACATTACAAGTTATTTGCATGTCTCTAATTGTTTCTTCTTAATGGAGTTGGCCGTTTATCATTACAACACATCCCTTTCTCTGGTGACTGTTTTTGTCTAAAGTCCGTTCTGCCTGGTATGAGTGCAGCCCCTTCCACATCTCAGGTCACTCTGAGTGGCACATCTCTTCAGCCCTCTAAACACATCCTCTAAACACAGCATAAAATTAAATTCTGTTTATCAACTCAGACTGGCTCCATCCACCTTTTTATTACAGTGTTTAATCCACTGAAGTTTGGGGAAAATATTGACTCCCATGGATTTATTTCTCCCATTTTACTTTTGTTTTCTGCATGCTTGGTTTCTTCCTCTCTTCCTTCTGTTCTGTGTTTTCACACTAAGTGGATATTTTCTATTGTAATATGTCAGTTCTTCTAGTAAGATGGCCAGGAAGAATGACAGCAGAGAGAGCTGTGAAGTCTTGGGTTTCTAAGCATTATTTCTCTAATGGTTACTTTGGTCTTTTAATTAACTTCAATCGACAGAGTTTAGTATAGATTTGTATTAACTAAATTCCACTGGCATAGATACGTTCATCTTCCATGGCTCTATTCTCCCCTCTGCTTCCTGTGTTCTTGCTATTATAGCTGCATGTTACTTACCCCACAATTCAATGGTGGATTTTTTTTTTGCCTAAATGGCTTTATGTCTTTTTAAAGAAGCTGAGAGGAGAAGGTGCATTTATGTCTATAGCTAGTTATAGCAACCTTCTGATTTAATATTTCATTTTCTGATCTGAGCTGCTATCTGACATCACTCCGCAGTCCAGCACAGCTTAGCTTCCTCACTGTCAGTATCACATAGACTTTGCTTCTGTAAGTTGAGCTCAGCCATACGGTGCATGTTGGTCACCTGTCTATTGGATAAATCAGCTAAGAAAATAAGGATACCCTGATGTCCATCAGAGCTGAATTACTGGGGAATCACCAGCTTTCTACATCAGGAGCTTCCTGTGGTATTTCTTGTTTGGAGGATCGGGGAGCAACCCACCTCCCCAGCTCATAGTGACCTAGTGTAATGGTCTGTCCTAGTTTGATAAACACCAAGACCAAGGACAATGTGTGGATGAAAAGGTCTATGCCAGCTCGCAGGTTATAGCCCATTGTTGAGAGAAGTTAAGGCAGGAACCTGGAAACAGGAACTGAAACAGAGACCATAGAGGAATGCTTCTTAGCAGCTTACTCTCCATGGCTTACTCAACTTGCTTTTTTATACAACTTGGTTTTTTAAACAACATGCTCAGGGGTGGCCCTGTCCACAGGGGGTTGGCTCCTTCCCCAGCAATCATCAATTATAAAATGCCCCCACAGACTTGCCTGGAGGCCAATCTAATGGAGACAATTTCTCATTTGAGGGTCCCCTTTCCAGATGACTCTATTAATTTGATAAAAAAAAAATTAACTGGTTCGTAGTTAATATTGACTGCCAGATTCATAGGATCTAAAATCACCAGGGAAACAATTACCATGAGTAATTAATTATCAAGACTGGGTGAACCGATGTGGGAAGATGCACTTGACGTATAGATGGTCCTGGAGTAGAGAGAGATGGGAAAGAGAACTGAGCATCAGCATCCATCTCTCTCTCTGTTCCCTAATTAGGATTGTCATGTGACCCCAAGCTCCTGCTGCTGGTTTTCCCCACCATGATGGACTGCATCCCCTCAACTGTAAGCTGAGACCAGTCCTTTCTTTCCTACATCACTTTTTCCCTCTGGAATTTTATCGCAGCCATGAGCACCCGGTGCTGTCTTTGCTTCGCCTTCATTTTTTTTAAAGTCATTTTGTAGCCATCAGGTAATTGGAGAAAATTTTCTTTCCCTCTCAGAATACTGTGTATTACCGCCCCACCTTCCTGTGTCTCCCATTACTTCACAAGGATCTGAGTTCAATCCCCAGAGCAAAGTGTGGTGGTGCATGCTTGTAATCCCAGGGTTGGGGGTTCAAGACAGGCAGAGCTCTAAGGTATGCTGGTCAGCCACCCTGGCTTAACTAATAAATTCTAGGTCGGTGAGAAACTCTGTCTCAAAAAAACTGAGATGTCCAGCCAAAGGCTGAACGTTGGTTTCCACATGTGTATGCTCACACATCCATGTGTACCTGCACACATGTGAATACGCTCATACATAAAAGGTCTTGGTAAGGATAGTGAACTTGGGCTGGAAAGACTGCTCCGCCCACTTGCTGCTCTTGCAAAAGACTGGGGTTCAACTCCCAGCACCCACACAGTGTCTCACAACCACCTCTAGCTCTAGTTCTAGGGATCTGACTCCCTCTTCTAGCCTCTCTGAGTACTGCCTGCATGTGGGGCATGGATACACACTGATAGACACAAAATAAAAATAAAAGAACAATGAATTTCATGGGGGTTTCAACTTTCCCCCACTCTCCTCCTGATCTTCTTCTACCTCTGTATCATATTCTGAAAAGCAAAATCCTTGAAAACATGGGATTTGAGCAAACCAGAAACCTAGGCGCATCAAGGGCAAATAAAGAGAAGGTTCACCAGCCATGGTCCTAGCGGGTTGTGGCTGGTCCTCTGGAAAGGCACTGAAAAACTGCATTCTGAGGCTGCTTCTCATGTGACATAACTCGGGGCTCACTCTGTGCAGACAATACAGCACCCAGGGTATTTGTGAAAACCACCGGCAGCAATGATTAAATGGGGAAGCTGTTGGAGGCAAGTTCTCCAGCTGGGGCCAAAGAGAGACTTCCAAGCCTTTTACAATGAGCTGGGGAAAGAGACGTTTACAGGGAGACAGAGAAAGCACCAGTATATTCCTAGGAACCTACAAAGCCTTGGATATGTGCAGGGCAATGATATCCCCCCAGGGTACTCTGAAAAGGCCCTAATTGCTCACCTCTGCCTGACCTTGAGGTACTTTGCAAAAGAAGAATGAAGGCTGAGGCAGTTATAAAGTACCTGCTGGTGTATTAAGAGTGAGCCCAGCAGGCTGAGCAGAGACAGGAGACTCATTGATGGTACAAGGCTGTGTAGGAATCTCAGACTCACCATTAGCTGACCGCTAAGTTAACAAAGAGGAGCAGAGACTGTGGTCACAAAGAGAGACAGAATAAGCAAGAGTAGCCCAGGGAAGCCCTCAGCAAAGGGCCGCAACCACAGTGGCAGTTCATCTTAATTATCAACTCAATTAGATTGAGATGCACATAGGGGATTGCTGAGACACTTCAGGGTGCCTGGGAGGTCCTCTTCAGAAAAGATCAGGTAGCAGAGACTCGTCCCTGGTCAATGCTCTGAAGCCCTGTGGAATAGGATGGCATAGGGAGTTCTATAAAATAGGAAAGTTCTGGTGGGAAAAAGTAGGTCACTGAGGTGGGAAAATTGAGAGCCAGACCTTGTTTGGGCCATCTTGAATTCCTTTCCTGTTTCTTGGAAGCCATGAGAGGAACTGACCTGCTGTGCTCTGCCTTTCCTGCCTAAATGGACTTAATCCTTTGAAAACGGGAGCAAAATAAGTTCCTATCTGTCTGTGTTCTCTCAGGAGGAAGAAGAGCATAGGCTACAGAGGGATTTCAAGACCAGCCTAGGCAACTTACAAATGCCCTGTCTCAAAAGTAAAAAGGAAACACAGGCTGGGGGTACAGCACTACTGTAGCTTGCCTTGCCTGTGCAAGACCTGGGGTTCCCTCTCTGGTACAGAAGAACGAAGTGGTATAGAAAGCTGGTGCCTAATTGTGGGGTCTTCACTGTGAATGCTTGACAATGTGGTTCTTAAGCCTTTTGGAACTATTTGTGGAGAGATTTTGGAAGCGTTTAGAGAAATGGGCTGGAGAATCTCTGAGGTACAATGATTGGAGGTCAGGGGGTGATTCTGGTGGGAGCTAATAAGATTAGAAGGCCTACAGACTGAAGACCGGGCTGTTATTGCCCTCCACTCCCATGCCGACGAGGACTGTGTTGGGAATTGGGCTACAGGTTCACCGTTCCTATAAAACACCTGCATAAAGCTGATGAAGGAGGGAAAGATTTGTTCGGAGCCACAGATTAAAGATACAGCCCATCCTGCTACGGAAGACAGGCCACAGGAGCAGCTTAGTCCCAAGTACAGCAGCTGGTGGCTCCTATCCCAGGGGATGAAGAAGCAGAGAAAGGAGCATGGCTATCCAACTTACTCTTTCCTCTTCCTTTGTTTTTTTTTTTCCTTTCTGATGCTCTATCCCATTGGATGATGCTATACATATTCGAAGTAGGTCTTCCCCCAATTAATTCTCTCTGAAAACACTCTCTGAGATACATCCAAAAGAGTAACCTACTAATGCCCTAAGCATCTGGTAATCCAATCATGTTGACAATCAAAATTAATCATTACAAGGCCATTCATGGTACCCCCAGCAAATAACTTATATATGTTGTGTCCATGTCCTAAGGTTTTGAATGAGGCTGAATTTGAATGTAAGAGACTAATTAATTTGATGGGGGGAATTTCAAGATGGCCTAGCATTTAATCTGTGGCACGAATGTTGCTTGGCTGCTTTCAGCCAAGTTTATACTGACAATTGAAAGCATTAAAAGCCAAGTGGAAAGGTTTGAAAAATGTGCTGTTTGACCACAAATGTGCTATGTTTAAAGTTGCAGGCAAAGGGACATGGGTGCTATGTAGGTGGAGGAAAAAAATGAAGTGGCAATGGGAAAGATGCCTTCAGGGTGTCTGAAGAATTGGCAGAACCTCTTCCATTACAGGATCAAAAGTATAAAGGTTTTAATTCATCTAAAAGACATCACTAAAAGCCCTCCATAGCACCCTGTATACACAGGACCATCTAGACAAGGATTTTCACAGGTTCAGCCTTTCAGAGTCCAGGCTGACACTCAAGCCAGCAGCAGACCTTGGTATTCTTTGTATGATACTGGTTTTGTAGACATGCAGAATGCAAGAGATGCAGGATCACAAAATCACTCAGATTTCAAAGGAAGACCCTGGAGTCCAGACCTATTGTGGTAGGGCTGGGACCCCTAGAGACCTCCCCCCCCAGGTGATGTGTATAGCTGTGAAAGTGCAGCTGAGGCTGCAATGGAGACTGCAGGTTGTGGGACATCAGCTGTGAGGAACTGCAGGCCAGGAGTGGTGTCAGCACAAACAAAAGCCATGTGGGCTGCAAAGGATAAAGCCATAGGGACAGGATGCTCCAGGTCTGTTAGAGCTGATGCTGACGTCAGATGTGTGAGAGGCCACACGCGGACTGACTGATTTAAAGATTTCTTTGCTTGGTTCTCTTCTTGCTTTGATCCAATATTTTCTTGGTATTCCCCCTTTCTCCCTTGGAATGTTTATCCTGTTCATTGCATCTCAGGAGTATGTAACTTTCCCTTCCTTCTTTCCTTCCTTCCTTCCTTCCTTCCTTCCTTCCTTCCTTCCTTCCTTCCTTCCTTTCTCTCTTTCTTTCTTTTTTCTTCTTTCTCTCTTTCTTCCTTTCTTTCTTTCTTTTATTTTATTTTATTTTATTTAACAGGTGTTCATAGCTAAGAGATTGCCTTGAATCTCAGAAAATACTCCAAACTTAGACTTTGAACAATTTTGGTACCGTTAAGACTTTGGGGACTCTAGGAGATGAACTAATAGGGGCCCATGGACCTTGTTGGACCAGAAATATAATACTGTGGCTTAAATATTCGTGTGTGTGTGTGTGTGTGTGTGTGTGTGTGTGTGTGTGTGTGTGTGCGCTGAACATTTGGTCACCATCTGATGATGCTGTTTTGATTGGTCCTGGAAGCTTTAGGAGATGGAGGCTGGCTAGAGGAGAACGTTTACTGATGCTATGCCTTTGAAGTTTGTCCTTGGTCCTATCCAGTCTCTCTACCTATCCAGTCTTTTCTACCATAATTACAGTAGAAAAGCAGGCTATACCACATGCTCCCACCACCATGATGCTTTACCTAACTATGGTCCCAGAAACAATGGGGCCTCCTACAATGTATTAAAAAAACTCAGACTTTTACCTTTATGCATTTCCAGAAATGAAATAGTCAGCAGTGGGTCTAGTCTCTCATGCAGGTGCCTGAATCTGAATAGCCCAGTTTGTACATTGCTTGTTTCAAAGCGGGTCCTGAGAAGCACCCTGATTTAGTGAGATAGTTTCTGAACTGCAAACTGGAGCAGGTCTGTCACTGGAGACTAGAGGTACATATGCCTGCACGTGCACTAACTTACCAGGCTCCCCAACAGTGCTCACCCTCTCTGCTCACTCTTCAACGTCACCAGGTCCACACACTTCACCCTAAACTGCTGCCTCTGCATGACTCTGTTCAGAGCATGTAAAACCAGTCTCCGAAGTGTCCCCATTCTAGATGAGCTGCAGCTCAAAGTACTGAGGGCTGAAAGCAGCTTGGCTTTGTTGTGGGGAGCCACAGCTTATTGGAATACATCCCCTTCTGACCCCCCAGAACCACCCCCGGAATGCAGAAAGTCTATCTTGTACCCATCAGCAGAAAAAAGCACCAAGCTGGGCCTCTTCCTCAGTGTGGCTTCCAAAGCCACAGGGCTATTGTCAACCAGATACAAAGCAGAGGTAGACATGTGGAGTGTGGCTGCTGCTGTGGAGTAGGCAGGCTGCACACCCCGCTGATGCCAGGCTGGGTGATCTGCAATCAGCCCCACCTCTATTCCACTTTAGGGGATGGGATTTGAAAGGCAGAATTTAATTAGCATGAAAGAACATCCCACAAAAGGCAGACACAGAAGAGACACAGGGTTTCATCAGGGTTCTAGCCACCTCCAGATCTTAGTAGGCACCCTGAAGCTATTGGTTTATTCCTCACAGGGACCCAAGTGTGGAGTGCTGTAGTCCTGGTGGCCCTAGTGAGGCGTGTAGGTGGGGACAATGACACCATGTAGCACTGCGTACTAGCCTTTTGGAGCACTGGCATTCTAGATTCCCAAGTAGAATCCCTACTTTCTCGTGTTATATTTGGAGATCAGCCCATCTCTTCCTCCCTCTGCAAGATTTCATTTCAGTGGTCCACACACCTACTGGTCCTTCTGTGCTTTAACAGCTGTCATTGAATCACTTTCCTTTAATACTGAGGACCCAGGACTCAACATGGGCATGACATAGTGGTCCTGTGGCCCATGAGCTGGGCAGGGTAGAGCTGACCTCTCTACTTGGGCATTGTGTGATAGAGGAAACACAAACATATGAGTGGATAGGAGTCAGGAGATTTTTCTAGATAGAAGGCATGCCATTCAGAAATAAAACAATGTACTCTAGAATTAAATAAATAAATAAAACAGTGTTGGAGAAACCCCGGTGGGAGTGGCATGAGCCATTGAGGTGCTGTGAGGATCTGACTGAACCCTGATGATATCTGACATGAGACAGTATCACCGATAACAGCACATGGCCATCCCAAATGGAGTGGGGGTGTTTCTCCAACACCCCAAATCTGGAGACTTCCCTGATTGCTTGCCGTAGACTATCGACCTGGAAGGAGTTATGCGAACTGTCGAGCCAGGAAGTGTCCTTTTTCAGGAGACTAGCCACCACCTGAGACAACTAATGCTGCCATAAATCCCAGCCAATCACATAATGAGATTTAATATTTGATGTCAGATCATTAGAATATAATGAATTTGCCACTTTAATATTGATGAATAATCAGTCCTATTAAGGCTATGGGAACAAGATTTAGGGCAAAGAGAAAATTAATTGCTGGGTGATGGCACTGGGCATGGCTCCCTCCTGAGCCACATTTAATCTCCCCTGGAGAGACTGATCCAGGTGTCCTGGCTGTGTTGTCACAGGAGGACTTTTTCCTACAGAAACTGGACCCAAGTTCAAGGACAGCACGGACCCTCAGCACAGGCAGACTGTGTGTCCCCCAAACTCATGTTGAAGCCCGAGATCCAGTGGAATAATGTAATTACTGCATTGCTGTGACAGAACACCCAACAAAAGCAATTTAAGGAAGAAGGGTTTATTGGGGTTACAGTTCAAGGGTACAGTCCATCATGGCAGAGACATCAAGGCAGCCAGTAACAGCGAGTCCATAGGCAGGAAGCAGAGATGAATGCTGGTGCTCAGTGTGCTTTCCTGTTCATGCAGTTCAAGACCTCAGTCCATGGGATATAGGATGGTGCTCCCTACATCAAGGATGGGTCTTCCCTCCTCACTTAATAAAATCTAGAATGCCCCTTACAGACATGTCCATAGGCATGCCCCTGGGGGATTCTAGATCTTGTCAGGTTGGCAATCGAGATTCACCATCACAGTGTTTGGAGATATAGAGAGATGGCTTTGTGTAACAGCACCGGTATTCTGATAAGATACCTCTCTTAGTCAACGTCCTATTGCTGTGAAGAGACACCATGACCACAGCAACTCTTTTTTTTTTAATACTTAAAATTTATTTATTATGTGTACAGTGTTCTGCCTGCACATATCCCCACAGGGCAGAAGAGGACACCAGATCTCATTACAGATGGTTGTGAGCCACCATGTGGTTGCTGGGAATTGAACTCAGGACCTTTGGAAGAGCAAGCAGTGATCTTAACCTGAGCCATATCTCCAACCCCCACAGCAACTCTTATAAAGGAAAATGTTTAATCCATTATCGTCATGGCAGGAAGCATGACGACATGCAGAGAGACGTGGTGCTGGAGAGGTAGCTGTGAGTTCTACATCCAGATCGGCAGGCAGGAGGAAGAGAGAGGCACTGAGCCTGGCTTGAGCATTTGAAACCCCAAAGTCCACCAGCCCCGAAGGGAAACACTTCAACGAGGCCACACTTTCTAATCCCTGTCAAGTAGCTCCACGCCCTAATGACCAAGCTTCAAATCTATGAGCCTATGGGGGCCATTCTTATTCCAACCACCACAATGCCAGAGCGTTCCCAGCCACCTGAGGATCCAGAAGGTAGGGTGTGTAAGCCGTGACAAACCTTGCCAGCAAACCACTTGACCTTGAACCTCCAGTGTCTAGAATGAGGGAGCACCCATCTCTGATGTTTCAGCAAGCAACCAGTGGCCTGTGGTATGTGTTACTGGACTCACACTGACTAAAACAATCAGCAACCCCTGTGAAGCCTGTTAATTTGCATGTGCCTGGAGGTTAAGTCTGAAATGTGTGTCTTCCCCCTAACACCAAATGAAGTCTGAACGTTCACAAATGGAAAAGGGAATGGGAGTAAAGGGGAGGAGGAAGGGGGACAGGGGAGGGGGAAGGGGGTCAGGGGAGGGGGGTGTTGCTGCTGTTTACCCCATTTACCCCAGCTAAAAAGAGAGTAAGAAGCCAGGAAGTACGGTCACATGTTCACACAGGCCAGAGCTCATCATACTCTGCAGCCAAGCCCGTGCCCAGCCCTCGGGACCCTGACAGGGGAGAATGAGTCAAGCTAAGGACATCTCCAGCCATCCTGAAGAGTCTATGAGAGGAGGAGGCAGCTCACCTGCCTGTTGAGAATTGGGGACGCCTGGGGACGGTGACCAGAGCCAGGAGCAGGCTAGCCTGGCTGTGAGTTCTTAGGGGGAAGATTAAACTAATCAAAGCAAGGAGCGCCAGGAATGCCAGAGCGCCGGCCTTGAGAAGCCAGGGGGTAGGGACGCACCACTGCGTTTCTGTGCTCTGGGATATGCCCCGGCAGAACCTTTGTGTTGGACTTCACATAGCAAGAGGGGCCACTGCTCAGCTTGGCCTCTGGACCTGAGACCATCTAGGGTCACACTCGGGCAGCTCCGAGAATGATCTATAAAGCCTGAGGAGTGAGTTCTGCCAAGCGGCGCCAGACAGAAAGGGAAGCCATTTCCTCTCCTGGTGGGAATGAAAGTTATCACTTCTAATCGCAGTTGCCAACTTTGAAACTACCCTTCACATCCCAATGGTCACCTAACAGCCATCAGCACCCGAGCCTCCCTGCGCTCCCGCTTCGGCCTAATTACCCAGCTCAGTTTCCAGAATAAACAGCCAGGGGCGTGCGGCAGGCCTCGATGCCGAAGCCTGTGACTAATACGTCGAAACACCAGTCTAATCAGAGAGCCAATTAGTCAGCCCAAGCGAGTGCAGCAGCTAAAATAAACACATTTGCCCTGATTTACAGGCAGAATGCTCCAAACCCCAAGTGGAGTTGCTGCTTCAGAGTGGGTTGAGGAAGCTGGTAACTGCATGCAGTTGGGACCTCAGCTGGTCCCAGAAACCTAACCGCATCTGCAATGGCCTCCTCAGAGCCAGTTGCTGAGTTAGCAGGTCTCAGGTCCAGGTGCCTAGATACAGCCTGTTTACAGACTTTTCCAGCAAAATATCAGATATTAAAGGCTTAACATGTTGTCCTTTTAGGCCCTGTGACTTCCATCGGGCAGGACCGGACTGGGCTGCCAGCCTGTGCATTTGTCCTCCATGGCCGGGACAAACCACCATGTTGGTGACTTTGTACAATACACAGTGGTAATCTTATAATTCTTAAGGGCTAGGTTGGGTTCAGGCAAAGCTCCTTGTGGTCTTCATGAAGGCCAAGGTCAAGGTACTAGCTGGGATACACGTCTGAACACTCCTCCAATGTGGACCAGCCTCCCAACTCCCTTGGGTTCAGGAACAATCTTCATCATGGCTCAGGTCTGAGGGCAGGATCCTGGCTGGCTGGCTACTGCCTGATGCCCTCATCCCCAGCACCTCAGTTCCCAGGAAGGGCTCTACATTTGGCTATATCTTCAGAGCCAGCATGAGAAAGCAAGCAAGATGGCATGGCGCCTTCCCTTGACGGTATCCTGGCTTGTAGAATTCCCCTCCACAATTCACGCTGCCCACCTTCTCCACATCCTCCTGTGGAAGAGGTCACAGGCTATGCTACATGTGTGACATGAGCATGGAAAATGAAACCCCCGAGCATCCCCCAGAGCCACCATGGGCAGCACAGTGACAAATATTCAGCTGTATTCCAATACATGTTTATTATTATTAGAATTGGGTTGCAGCTGGGACTGGTCCAGGGCCATAGATTGGCAATCCCTGAGTTGAATCTAACTTTTTAAGGGGCTGAAGAGAGGGGTCAGTGGTTAAGAGCACTTGCTGTTCTTTCGAAGGACCAGAGTTTGGTTCCCAGCACCCACATCCAATGGTTCACAATCTCCTGTAACTCCTCTTCTGGCCTCTGAGCTCACCTGCACACAGGTACAGAGACACACAGACACACAAATAAATAGTAAAATAAATCTTTAAATCTAGACTGTAGGAATAAAGCTAAAGGTTATGAAAACTAACTAGGTTTGGTTTAGGTTTCATTTAGTTCAGTTCAAAGGCAGACCAATACTATGTGCTCATTTAGACAAAACAGACAAACAATTAAACATAAGTTTTGATTTTAACAAACTGTTTGAGAGGACAGAAATTCTTTCCTGCTTGTGAAATTCCCCTCCAAAATTTCATACCTTCACAGTGAATCCCATTCATGGTTATAGAAGTTCACAAAATGTGGTAAGCCTTGGGTCAGAGGGCAAGAAGGACAGTTAAAGAGCAGGACTGATGGACAGACATAGCTTAGCCAAGGATGGGCTGGTCTGAATGGACTCTCATTCTGGAAGCCGTGGGCTCACCAGGCACTAGCTGACCCTATGAAAAGGTTTTCCTGAACAGTTTTGGAATCAGGGGTCATGGGGAGTGTGGGGAAGCAGGATTTAGCTGAGGAATGTTTGGTGGTGACATCTGTCAGCTACTATCATAATTGGGCACAAATGGGGTGTCCATTGGATAGCACGGACCTGCTTCTAAGTCCTGGAATCAGGAATCCTGTGGCCTCTGGATCATATACTGTGCCTTCTCGCTCTCACGGTGTCTTTACCAAGCAGAAGGGTATGGGTTCTCTCTGGAGTCTTCTTTATAAATCCCACCCGTGTCTCTACCCTCATGACCTCACCACCTCTCAGGAGTTCCACTTCCTGACACCATGCCCTCAAGGCTGAGCATTACAGAGCGTGGATGGGCTGCAACAGCCACTGTGTTTGGGTAACAAGGGCCCACATCTCAGGACCAACTGTGAAGGAAATGCCACTGAGTCGGCCAGAAAGAAAAAAAAAAAACTGATAAAAATTGGACTTGAAAGATGGCTCAGTCAGTAAAACACTCACTCGGTAAGTGCCAGGATCCAAGTTTGACCCCTAAAACCTATGTAAAACGAAACAATAGCAAAATGAGCATGGTGGCGTGTGCTCACAGTCCCAGTGCTATGGAGGTGCGCAGGTGGGTCCCTTGTCTACCTGTCAAGTGCCAGGCCAGAGACGCCACTCAAAAACCAACAAACAAACTGGGGAGTATCAGCTAAAGAACATTATGTCCACTGGTGTCCACAAGCACACTCGCATGCACACATGTGCACCGCCACACACATGAACACACATACACACACACACACACACACACACACACACACACCACTGATTAAAAAAAAATTAAACCCTCCAATGGGGTAAAAAGTAATTCCAAGTGTTTGAAATTTTGAGATTGATCGACGGACAGAGTTCAGCAAGCAAAGCGAGTTACCAATAGGCTGTCTCTTCCTTCATCTATCCACGGCAGTGGCTGTGCAGGGAGGGGACGGACAGATAGTCCCTGGAAGTATTGCCAGGCTGACTCAGCCCCCATCCAAGCACCAGCCCACGTCATCCGAGAATGCCATCACTAGCGCGGGTGCTTGTCAGCTGTGTTCCGTGGACCCCAGCATCCGAATGTCAGTTAATTAACGGATTTACACCACCCGACAGGAGTTCCTGACTCTTAGCAGGTGTGGGCTGCCTTGGGCTGGGGTGGCTGAGAAGAGAGGCTGCCACTTGGAGAAAATGAAGCTAGGTCCCTCTCCCTGCCGGGCTCAGCACCCCACTTCCCCTCCCTCCACACACATCCTAAAGAGGATCTTCAAGCCCCGGTCTCCCGGTGCTGGTTTCCTATTCATCGCAGCCCTTGTCAAAATGTTCTCGCAGCTTCCAAAGCCTTTTACCGCCTGTCAGATATGTGACTGGATTTGAGTCCCACTGTTCAGTTAATGGCTCCTCACCCTGCTTCATTCCCTGGGGGAGGTTTTTATTTAAGTTCTGAAATAATAGGTTGAATTTGAATCTTTTCAAATGACACGATTTATTTTTTTTCCCTCTAATTATTATTGAAAAAAGCAAAACCACAGGTGGGAACAAGGAGGGGGCATGGCCAGATGGGAGCCCAGGTGGGCACATGCCCCACCCTGGAGCCTCCGTGTTCCTCTCTAGGGAAAGGACTGATGACGGTGGATTTCGGGGATCACAGACAGTGCTGGCATGTGACAGCGACAGCCAGCTATACAAAGGGCATCTATGCTCTTGTGCATGACGACCATGTCCCCCGAAGAGGGGAGCCCATAGCCTCCTAGACTAGATTCCTTATATGCGTGCATGCACCTGACCTAGGGTCTCTGGAAATGCAGGAATCATCCACACCATCACCAGTTAGAGAACTACATTCACTCTCTGCTCCGTTCACCCTGCTGGGGAGCCTCTCCTACAGAGCCAAGGAGAAGGCAATGCTTGCAGATAAGCCACCCAGTCCTGGTTGCAATGGTATGGAATCATCCATGGTCTACAGACCAAAGGCTATCATTACCGTAGAAATGCATGGGACCCATGAAGAGTCACCCTGGAGGTTTAATGCTAAACAAGAGTCACCCAAGTAGAATAATCCTTCCATTGAAAACGTGCTCCATTGACTTTGCAACTCAGTGACTCATTCTCTGAAGGGATGAACTGTACACACCTTGGGAAGGGCCCAGCTGAGGATGACATGTTGATTAATCAGACTGAGACCCTGAGAGGCAGGCACCTTGGTATCATGATGGAGAACACCACTCTGTCCACCTGCATAGCCCATCAGACTCTTCAGGATCTCTAACTGTAGCACCCACCTCCTCAGCACAAAGGTGTGTGCACACTGGGGATGCTCCAGGGAGACAGGACTTTATGTCCCTGCTCATGACACAAGAGTTAGCCTAAAGTGTGAGAGACTTGACTTCATACAGGGTCAACGTCTGTTGGTTTATTTGCCTAGTAAAATGTCCATGAAAGTCTGGACAGGAGCCTACAAGTACTCACATCCATGATGCTCAGGTCTGGCATACAAAAGTGTGTGTGTGTGTGTGTGTGTGTGTGTGTGTGTGTGTGTGTGTGTGTAGAACCCACACAAGCCCATCACAACATGGAGCAGGGAATGCTGAGTCAATGGTTATACTGTTCAGAAAATAATGACAAGAAAAATGACATCAGTACATTTTTCTTAGTTCTTGATGGTGTTTTCACCTATACGTTGTTTTCTTTTAAAATATTTTATTATTGTTTCTTAAGTTACCTGTGGATGTGTGTGTGTGTTTGTATAGTTATGTGTGCATGAGCGAGTGTCTACAAAAGCCAGAGGACTGTGTTAGAATCCCTGAAGCTGGAGTTACAGGAGAGTGTGAGTGGACCGACATGAGTGCTGGGAATCGAGCTTAGGACCTCTAGAAGAGGGGTATACGCTCCTCACAACTGAGCCATCTCGGCAGCCCCTCATCTCTACACCTTTTTTAATTGTTTTTTTAATTAAGGGGCTAGAGAGATGCCTCAGAAGTTAAGAGCACCCACTGCTCTTGCTGACGACCTGGGTTCAGTTCCCAGCACCCATGTGGTACAGCTCACAACCACCTATAAATTCAATTCCAGAAGATATGATGCCCTCTTTTGGACTCTTCAGGAACTTGTGTACATACATTCAGACACACTCATATACACATAAAATTCTTTTAAAACTAAATAGGTTTTTTTTCTCTAGACAAGAGAATAATATACATAATTTATTTTTTAACTGCAAAATTTAAAATAAAAAAACCTGCTAATCAACAAATGGGCACATGAAATAAACAGGTAGTTCTGAAAAGAAGAAACACAAATGACCAATACCAATTTTTTTTTCACTTTTGAAACAAAATTTAAAATCTTTGGATTGGTAGGATGAGCGATTTACATAATTAACAGAAAACAAGTTTTAAACCCTTTTATACTTTTTTATTGTTGTTTTGTTTTGTTTTTGTAATTTGATTTAATATTACATATCAACCACTGATTCCCCTGTCCTCCCTCCTCCTGAGCCGCCCCCCTGCTATCCCCACCCCCCACCCCCCCGCCATCCGCCCCCCCCATTCCCATCTCCTCCAGGGCAAAGACTCCCCTGGGGATTCAGCTCAACCTGGTAGATTCAGTCCCGGCAGGTCCAGTCCCCTCCTCCCAGGCTGACCAAAGTTTTAAATTTTTTCATTAGCATGCAAGATGCCTTGTGGGATTTTCACATAGTTTTGGGTGTGTGTGGTTCTCTTCCCCATCTTCCGCCCCCTCCCACCTGTACACTTGTTCCCAGCATTCCCTATTCCTCTTTCATTTCACATGTGCCCCACTCCCCTCCCCTTGGGTAACTCCCCTTGCCCTCTCTCACAGGTCCCTTTCTAGTTTCCTGGCCTCTACCTGTGCTCTCTCCCACACAAACACACATATATAAAAATCGGAAGTTAGGACCCTCCCTTGACAGAGAGTGTGCGGTATTTGAGAACGTGCAACATTCTTCTTGCGGAGCCTGGATTACCTCACGACATGATGCTCTGCTTTTAAGACAGGGTCTTGCTGCACAGCTTAAGCCGCCCTGGAACTTGTGATCCACCTGCCTCAGGCTCTCGAGTGCCAGGATTACAGAGATCTGCCACCAAACCCTGCGTAAGTATATTTTTGAGCTGCGGTTGGTTGAATCCAGTGTGAAGGTATGGGAGGGTCTATGTGTATGGAGGGTTCATAATTCAACCAACCCTGGGAGCCCTGGGAACCAGGCCTCTGCTGAGAGGAAGGGGGGTTGCCAAGCCCTGACAAAGGGCACCGCAACTGTGGGAGGGGTTGGAGGGATGGCTTGAGGAAGGTCTGTGGAGTAACAAGAGCAACTGGTAAGGGGTGGCTCATGTCACATCCAGCCCTCGGTGCGTTGTGAAGAATAGTAGGAGCAGACGTCTAGACAGGCAACATATTTGCCATACAATCCTAGTTATACATACCATCTTGCTCTTGGGTGGCCTGGTCAGGGTGACGAGATTATGGGAGTCCTGGGATCGAAATGTCTAGATGACTCAGTCTCCACAGGGGGAGTTCTGATACAAGCAATTGCTGTTCAGCTCAGTGATGACCTCTATACCCACTGTGGGTCAACATCACCCTGGATACCCTGTCCTACCAAACATCACAGGACAAGCACAGCCCATGGCCACACATTGCACACCCTGAAAATATAAAAATTCAGGCTCTGCAATCCCATTTGTTTTCAGTACTGGCAGTTGAATCAAGGGCTTCAGATATGGTAGGAAAGTTGCCCCCATGAGCTACATTCCAGCTCCTTGTTTTTAAAATCTCTCTCTCTCTCTCTCTCTCTCTCTCTCTCTCTCTCTCTCTCTCTCTCTCTCTCTCTCTCTCTCTCATGTGTGTGTGTGTGTGTGTGTGTGTGTGTGTGTGTGTGTGTGTGTGTTCATGGATGTGCATGAATGCAAATGGCTGTGCACTTATGTGTACAGGTAAGTGTGGAGGTTAGCATCAGATATCTTCCTCAACTGCACTTCACTATTTTTAAAAACATGGTCTTTCAGTAGCTTAGGATCTCTGATTCTGCTGAGCTAGCTGGCCAACAGATACCAGGAATTCTCCTGCCTCCTCCTCCCAAGCACAGGCATATACCATCACTCTCAACTCTTTTAAAATACGGACGCCAGGGATCAAAGTCAGGTCGTTATGTTTGCACAGCAAGGACCTTACCCACTGGGCCATCTCCCCAGTCCTGAAGGCAGCTCTTTTGAGACAATATTGACATTGACATTGACATCCAATAGTTTGCACACACACAGAAGGTGTCACTTTGCTGAGCATTGACCTGTGTACCCAACAGCAGCACCCTCTCTTTTCCTAAAGCACACACAAGCACATCTCTACGGCTTCCTGCAGCCCTCATGTCCTTCCCCCTGGCGCGGTTGGTTCCCTTCACCTCCCGTCTGCTTTCTGCCACTGTGTGTCAGTTTATATTCACTGCAATTCAGCATCAACGAAAGCACACAGTGTGTACTCTCTTACATCTGCCTATGCTCTCTCTGTATCACTATCTGGGCGTTTGATGGCTTGCTGTAGAGCTTTGCTGACCCTTTCCCTATTGATGGACTCTTGAGTTGCTTGTACTTCAAGCTATTACAATTAAAGCAATAATGAATATTCACACATAGTCTTCTTATGATCAGATGATATGATTTTTAAATCACTATTTTATCTTTGAGATCATATATAATTACATTTCCCCTTTCCCTTTCATTTCTCCAAACTCTCCCTGCTCTCCTTCAAATTCATAGCCTTTTCATTGTTATTGCATATATATATTACACACAGTAGGCTAAATATAGCCTATTCAGTCCATATAATATTACTTTTCTGTATGTTCTCAGGCATGATTGTTTGGCACTGGACAAGCAGTTCTAGAGAAAACCACCTCTCCTGCTCCCAGCTTTCCTCAGTTGCCTACAGTTCTTGGTGTAGGGTTGAGGCCTCCAGGGCTTTTTCAAGTCCAGTTTGGCATGCCCATTGGGGTTATCATTGTTCAACTCATATTTGGGCAATCATGTTGGTGAGACTTTATGGGTGTACCTTCTGACATTGCCAGAAAACACAATCTCACAGCAAACTCCCTGATCTTTGTAGCACAAATTCTAATTAGTTTTAATAATAAAAACCCGGAGTCAAATATAGGGGTAAATGCTGAAAAATCAGAGAGACAAAGGAGCAAGCCACCCTACCTCTTATCATGTCAACTTCTCAGCCTGAAAGGGGGAGGGACTGAGCTCCTGTCTCCTCCCGCCTTATATTCTTCTCTCTGCCCAGTCATATCACTCCCTGTCTCCATCTCCTTAGTGTTGGGACTAAAGATGTGAGATCCCAAGTGCTGGGATCAAAGGCTTGAGCCTCCACCACCTGGCTCTCTTTCTCTTTTAGACTGGATCAATCTTTTGTAGCCCAGGGTGGCCTTGAACCCCTGATATTCCTGCTTCCTTCTCCCAAGTGCCAGGATAAAAGGTGTGTGCCACCACTGCCTGCCCTCTAAGGTTAACTAGTGTCTAGCTCCACCCTCCGGTCTTCAGGCAAGCTTTATTTGTTAGAGCACAAACAAAATATCACCACAGATCTTCTGCCTCTTACAATCTTTCTGCCCCCTCTTCCCCAATGTTACCTGAGCTTTAGGTACATGAGTGTTGTGCATCCACTGGAACTGGGCTCCACAACCCTGTCTTTTGATTGGTTGGGATTGTCTATGTCATTTCTTTCAGGTAGATGCCTAGGAGTGCAGTGGATGATCACACACCACTCCATGTTGCCACCAGCAGGGCTTCACAGCATATGTGGGTTTAATGACCTCGTGCGCTGCAACCTTCAGGAAGCAACTCAGTTTCCTCGCTGGCTCTCATAGCATTTGTATGGATTCTGTCATATTTCCCCATCCATAATCATCCAGGCTGACTAAAGACAGTTTGCTTTCCTTTAATCCTCTGGATGCTCCATATTTCCTTAATCCTGTCCTATCACAGTGACTACAACCTCCAGGAGAAGATTCATCTGAAGCAAAGAGACCAGAACTCCTTCTGCATTCCTCACCTTGAAGGACATCTGCTCCCTCAGGCCATGCTGTCAGCGCTGGTGTCTGCACTGCGGGTTCATCAGACCGTGCTCGCCAGTGCTGTATTCTGAGGAGTCCTCTAGAAAGGGAGTGCTGGGCTTTGTGAAACCTGTGTGTGGTGGTAATCTAATTGTATTGAAATATTATTCTGATTTGTACTGAAATATTAATTTGATTGTATGTTAATAAATAAAGTTGTCTGGGGGTCAGAGCTATTAGAGCCATAGCAAGAGTGTGGCGGTGGTGGCACACGCCTTTAATCCCATAGATATCTGTGTGTTCAGGGTCAGAGCTATTAGAGCCATAGCAAGAGTGTGGCGGTGGTGGCACACGCCTTTAATCCCATAAGATCTCTGTGTGTTCAGGGATACAGCCAGCATTGGAGACATATGCCTTTAAGACCTAGGGGGCTGTACATTCAGACAGTGACGAGGCAGTCATGTGTTTGGGTTTACAACCAATGAGAAGGCAGAACAACATACTTTAAAAATACGAACCGAGAGCCGGGCGTGGTGGCGCACGCCTTTAATCCCAGCACTCGGGAGGCAGAGCCAGGCGGATCTTTGTGAGTTCGAGGCCAGCCTGGGCTACCAAGTGAGCTCCAGGAAAGGCGCAAAGCTACACAGAGAAACCCTGTCTCGAAAAAACCAAAAAAAAAAAAAAAAAAATACGAACCGAGAGGAAGTAGGTCTCTTTTTTCGCGAAGCTGGGACAGCAGGAGGAAGGGTGAGATTTTAGCTCTGAGCTCTGACCTCTCGGCTTTCTCTTTTACATTGTTTCTGTGTTTCTTATTTAATAAGACGGTTGGTTACATCTACATCTGGCGCCCAACGTGACAAGAATCCATTAAAAACTGCTTGGCTTGGCGGCAGGTCCGCTTTCCCGCAAGGGCGGCAGGCGGCCCGCGGCGGCGGCGGCGGCGGCAGCGGCGGCACACGGCGGCCGGCGGCGATCGGCTTGTTAGTCCGAGCTGCTGGCGTCCTAGTCCGGGTAGCAACTTCTAGCCCGGGCCTAGGTCTGTGAGCAGCTTGCCTAAAGCCGGTGCTACAAACAACTCAGACCTGCCCTGCCTGTAAAGCCAACGCACGTGGTCGGAGCTTAAGGAAGCCAGACCCAAGCCTTGACTCGGCACAAGAGGGAACACGTGGCTGCATTTAAGCTTTAGCCGGCTACGCTTTCTTGTGCGTTCTCTCTTTCCTCTCTCTCTCTCTCTCTCTCTCTCTCTCTCTCTCTCTCTCTGGATTTACACCTGGGACACTAGGTGGCTGCTTTGAAAATCCCCTCGGATTTCTACTGTTCTACGCAGATTTGGTAAGTCATAATATATCAGATATTTTAAAGGAAACTATCTAAAAGAGAATTTTTTTTCCACATTAAAAAACAAATGGGTTTTATGTGTGCATTGGAAGAAAATTGGTTTTTGTTCGAAATTTTAGGCAGTCTGGCAATGGAACAACTATATAATATTAGTATTGGTGGAATTATGCACCTCATCACTATAATAATCCACATTTTAATATTTAAAAAGATAGTCCATTTAAGTGCCAGGATAACAGCGTTAGAAGAACTTGTTAAACCTGTAAAAATTCAGACAGAAGAAATTAACAGTGAAGTTGTTTCAAGTCGGGATCATAAGGTTGCAGAAAGAAAGCCTGTTTTCACACAGTCACCCTTAATTTATCCTGTAACAGTACAGCAGATGCCTGATCAAATGGCTACACAAAATACTTGGGCTCCAATTGAAATGTTGGATTTAAAAAGGTTTAAGGAGGCAATAGTATCTTATGG
The DNA here is from genome assembly GCF_049852395.1 of Peromyscus maniculatus bairdii. Classification (NCBI taxonomy): domain Eukaryota; kingdom Metazoa; phylum Chordata; class Mammalia; order Rodentia; family Cricetidae; genus Peromyscus; species Peromyscus maniculatus. Next base: position 57,761,123 of record NC_134871.1, read on the forward strand.
CATGCATTCCCCATATGTAAAGCAAATGTTAAACACTTGGTCAACATATAATAGAATAGTACCACAGGACTGGCGGGACCTCGCACAAGGTGTTCTGGAACCCAGCCAGAGACTTCAATTTCTGACTTGGTTTAAGGAGGAGGCTAAAAACATAGAAAAACAATGGAGGGATAAAGGAGTACAAGTTTGCCAGGATCAGCTTATGGGCGAAGGCCAATATGCTTCAGCACAAGCACAATGTTTATATGATGTCCAAACCCTAATTTTATGTCGAACGGCAGCCTTGAATGCATGGGACAAAGTTGAGGAACCAGGAAAAAAATCTGAGTCATTTACAAAGGTGAAGCAAGGCCCAAAAGAGTCTTTTACAGATTTTTTACAAAGACTGGCTTCAGCAGTAAAGAGAACGGTCTCGGATTCAGAAGCTGGTAAGGCAATAATTGAATCTTTGGCCTTTGAGAATGCGAATGCAGCATGCAAAAGAATAATCAGGCCATTAAGGGCAAGATCTGCACCTATGGAAGATTGGATTAGAGAAACAATTAATGTTGAAGCTGATGAGCATGATGATACATGGGTAGGAGAAGTAATTTCAAAAGGTTTGAGGGGTGTTAGATGTTTTGGATGTGGAAAGCAAGGACATTTGAAAAGGGACTGTAGACAGGTCATTTCCAGAAACAATGTTTCTTCAAGGAACAATGGCAACAGAATGCCCCTTCCTTCTGGAGTATGCAGAAGGTGTGGTAAGGGAAAACACTGGACCAACGAATGTAGATCAACAAAGGACAGACAGGGTAATCCTTTGCCTCAGTCTTCGGGAAACTCCCAGAGGGGCCTCAGGCAGGCCCCCAGTGCAAATCCAGTTCAAACCTTTCCGGCAGCCATAGAGGAAATGCCTGCTCTGGAGAGCGATTAAATAACCAAATGCCTATTGGAATAAATCATGCTGGTCAGAATGATGAAACAGAGAGAATAGAAAATTCAGGAGAAAACATAAAGAAAATTTTTTGGCAAACTTCTATTAATGAACAAAGACCAAAATTAACGATAAAAATAAATGGTGTTTTGTTGTCTGGTCTGGTAGACACAGGTGCGGACGTTACCATAATTGCACCAGAATTTTGGCATCCAACTTGGCCTCTTCAGGAGGTAAACGTTCAACTGTTAGGAATTGGGACATTATCTCAGGTGAAACAGAGTGCAAGATGGCTCGAATGTATAGGTCCAGAAGGACAGAGAGGAAAATTAAAACCATATGTGGCTAACATAACTATGAACCTGTGGGGTCGAGACTTGTTGCAACAATGGAATACTCAGATTAACATCCCTCCAATCTCAGAAACAAATCATAAACTAGCACATGTTACTGAGAGAAATATTAGAAGATATTGTTCTAATGAGTGGTCACCAGCCATCCATATTATACAAGAACAGGGCACAATAACTGATGATCTTCCAAAGACACCAACAGCTCTACCTTTAAAATGGTTAACAGACAAGCCTGTATGGGTCCAGCAATGGCCTTTAACAACAGAGAAACTCCAGGCTTTAGAAGAGCTGGTAGAAGAACAGTTAAATGCTCAGCATATTGAAGAATCAACCAGCCCTTGGAATTCTCCTGTATTTGTTATTAAAAAGAAATCTGGTAAATGGAGAATGGTAACAGACCTTAGGGCAATTAACAAAGTAATTCAGCCAATGGGTTCTCTACAATCTGGGATGCCTTTGCCTACTCTGTTACCAAAAGGATGGCCTCTCATAGTTATTGATTTAAAAGACTGTTTCTTTTCAATACCCTTACAAGAAAAAGACAGAGAAAGATTTGCTTTTACAGTGCCTACTTATAATAATTCTCAACCGGTTAAAAGATTTCAATGGAGGGTCCTCCCACAGGGAATGTTGAATAGCCCAACTCTGTGCCAATATTTTGTACAACAGCCATTGGAAGTGATACGTAAAAAATTTCCTAAATCTATAATTTATCATTATATGGACGATATTTTACTAGCTGACTCAAATGCAGATACTTTAGAAATAATGTTTGAAGAAGTAAAGAAAATTTTGCCTCGCTGGGGATTACAAATTGCTCCTGAAAAGATACAAAGAGGAGATTCTATTAATTATTTAGGATATAAAATAGAGCTACAAAAAATTAGACCCCAAAAGGTGCAAATTCGGAGAGATAGACTACAGACTCTTAATGACTTTCAAAGATTATTTGGAGATATTTCTCATCTACGAACTATTGTTGGGGTAAAAAATGATGAACTGACTAATTTGTTCAAAACCTTAGAAGGTGACAAGGACTTAAATAGTCCAAGAGAATTATCACCTGAAGCTGAGAAAGAATTGGCCTTGGTAGAAAAGAAAGTGCATGAAGGACACGTGAATCGTATTGATCCAAAGCTGGATTGCATTTTGGTTATCTTACCTTCTAGGCGTTCTCCTACTGGAATATTAATGCAGAGGGAAGATATTATATTGGAATGGATATTTTTACCAAATAAACCAAATAAAAAATTAAAAACTTATGTGGAAAAAATCTCTGACTTGATTTACAAAGGAAAATTGAGACTTCGTCAATTAGCAGGCATAGACCCAGCAGAAATTGTCGTACCATTAACTAAGGAGGACATTGAAAAATTATGGACAGAAAGTGAACCTTGGCAAAGAGCTTGCAGTAATTTTTTGGGAGAAATTAACAGCAAATATCCCAAAAGCAATAGAATTGATCTTATAAAGAGAGCTGATTGGATCTTGCCTCGAATTGTACGGCAAAAACCCATATCTGGAGTTCGTACATTTTATACAGATGCCAACAAAGAAGGAAAGGCAGGTTACAAATCAGAAAATTTAAGTAAAGTGGTTCAAAGTCCGTATAATTCAGTGCAAAAATCAGAATTGTATGCTATTCTGTTGGTATTAATGGATTTTTCAGAACCTCTCAACATAGTAACTGACTCTCAGTATGCTGAAAGAGTGGTGTTACATATTGAGACTGCAGAATTTATCCCTGATGCTTCAGAATTAACTTCACTATTTATTCAATTACAAGATACAATCAGGAAAAGGAATCATCCTTTATATATAACTCACATTCGATCCCATACTGGTCTGCCAGGCCCTCTAGCACAAGGCAATGAAGAGATTGATAAATTATTGATAGGAAATGTGCTGGAGGCCTCAGAATTTCATAAAAAACATCACGTTAATAGTAAAGGTTTAAAAAAGGATTTTTCCATAACCTGGCAACAAGCCAAAGAAATAATAAAGAAATGTCCTACTTGTTCCTTCTACAATCAGACACCATTACCAGCAGGATGTAACCCAAAGGGTACTCAGAGAAATGAAATCTGGCAGATGGACGTGTTTCACTTTGCAGAATTTGGAAAATTGAAATATGTACACCACACTATCGATACTTATTCAGGATTTCAATGGGCAACTGCTTTGAGTTCTGAAAAAGCTGATTCTGTAATCACTCATTTGCTAGAAGTTATGGCCATCATGGGTATACCTGCACAAATCAAAACTGACAATGCTCCATCATATGTCTCTGTTAAAATGAAACAGTTTTTTGCTTATTACAATATAAAGCATATTACAGGCATACCACATAATCCTACAGGTCAAGCAGTTATAGAAAGATCAAACAGAACTCTAAAGGATATGCTAAATAAACAGAAATGGGTAACAAAAACCCCCAGAAATAGACTGCATAATGCTCTTCTAACTTTGAATTTTCTGAATGCCAATGAGAAAGGAACAACAGCTGCAGAGAGACATTGGATAATAGAAAAAACTACAGAATTAAATCAGCCTATATACTTTAAGGATGTGCTGACCTCAGAATGGAAACCAGGGTATGTATTACATTGGGGACGTGGTTTTGCTTTTGTTTCTACAGGAGAAGATAAGCTGTGGGTACCATCAAAATTGATAAAGGTTCGATTTGAACAAGAGAGACCTCTTAATTAGAGGAGGTGATAGTTCATCAACCAGCATGAACATCCAATTTAAACTAACTTGTATCAATAAAACATGCCTTTTCATTTCATCAGATAATAACTTGCCAAAAAAGGAACATCCCCAAAATTAGTCTTGGGGAAAGGTTTTTGTTTTTGTCTTTTAGGAGAATGAAGGTTAAGGAATCTGAAGAACACTGGACAAATGAGACAACTGAAGAAAAGGGACAAATCATCTATCCCAAGAAACAGAGTGAAACGGTGTATGGGTATATATTATCTAAAAAAAAATTTTTATGTCTTCCTAAATGTTTGTTTCTGCTTTTCTCTAAAGATTTAACACTATTGGTCTTCTAACAGTCCCAGTTCAATTAAAATTTAAAGCTGACTTTGGAGTTGGAGAATGGCTCTCTCCTTCTTTAAAATCAAGCATGTTGTTAAAAGGAAAATGCAAACTCCCTGTATCATGCCAGAATAAGAGCCATCTTCTGCTATGGTACAGGACAAAAGCAAAATTAATTAAGGGACTATTCTATTACTAATCTCAACTCTTTGATTCTATTCTGATTCTTTAAACTTTTCTCAAAGTATAAATTTTATATCAAAATTTACAAGATTAATATATATATATATACATTTTAAACTTTGTTAAGATATGAATGGTCACATAGAGTACTAACTAATTCTAGAAAAAAGGCTAGCTGCATATATATGTTTTTGTGTTCGAGTCTCTTATCAGTTTTCTGCAGGAAATCACGGCCAGGCCTAACATCAACTGAAGTCTCCAGAAAGAAGATGGGGCCCCACAACAACAACAATTCCACGTGGACAATAATAATATCATTAAGCTGACAAACATCATCCACAGATCAGCTTTGAACTACAAGGTGCTCAGAGCAAATTTGAGATGACTAGCTGAGATGATCCAGTCTCAAAGACTACTTGAATAAGGACTTGAGATAAACCCTCAACTTTGGCATTATACACAGACTGGATAATGAAGGATATAGTTACCTCTCCTAGAATTTGACAATTAACCTAAAATTTTTCTTTCAGGATAAAGAAAACTTCGCCCATACCCAGCAGGAAGCAATTTTAAGAATACGACGCCCACATTCCCAAAGAGGTGGTGTGGGGCGGGTGGTTTTTTGGTCTTTTTAATGGGTTTTGGGTCTGGGATAATTTTCAGTATTTAGGGGGGTTGGTTACAAGTTATTGTCAAGGGTTAGGAAAAAGGCTAAGCAAAGGAGATTAGATTTAAGGTTCTTGTTTAAAAAAAAAAAAAAGAAAGAAAGAAAGAAAGAAAGAAAGAAAGAAAGAAAGAAAGAAAGAAAGAAAGAAAGAAGGAAAGAAAGAAAAAAAAGAAAGAAAAGAGAAAGACAATTACTAGTTTTAAATACTTTACATTGGATTGAATTGTTTTATATTGTACACAAATTTGAAACTGATATTGTTAGAAAATGCTATATGTATATTTCTAATTGTATTTATTCCATCCATTTAACAATGTAATGCAAATTTCTGATCCTTGAATGTTATTATTATCAACTATCAGGATATAAAGAAATGAAAGCTAGTAGTTAGACATTATCATAGAACTTGTAGTCATATTAGATATGTTTTAAAAATTGAGCAGAGATGTTTTAGACAGGTCATCTTCAAACCCTTCAGAGATCTACAGAATATGGCATTTAAAATGTTTTAATAACTTAGAAAATTTTTCTTTTTTGAGACATGTCGGCTCCTGGCAGTACCAATCTACTTTAGAGAAAATATGAGCATTGAAGAAACTGCATATAGAGTCAACTTTCATTCTGGCAAAAGTTAGCCACTGGACAACAAAGTATCCTCGAATCAACAGGACAAAATGGACAGACAGATCACGAAACAAGGGACTACTGATTCTTGCCAAAACAAGTGTGGTTATGGCTTTATCAAAAGGCATCTTCTGAGGCCAGGACAATATGGCCCCATCCCTGAAGTGGCCTTCGCATCCGGAAAAGGTACGGTGCCCTTTTCTTCGAAGGCAGCTTAACAGGCAGAGGGCCGATGGATTCTGTTGTACAATGGAACAGCAGCTGAAAGCTCATGCCTCTCAAAAGTAGACTGGCATTTAATAGAGGGATGTGGAGAAGAAGGGGATGCTGAGATGAAGCCATATATACACAGCCAAGAAGAATGGACAGCTGAATTCAAAAACTGTCAACAATTTCCAGAATTTAAAATCCTGAATCATGACAGGACACTAGTGGAATTCAGGTGTTTCTGGTACGTGGACTGCTCTCACCCAATGTGAGGTTGAACTGTTGACCTTGTGTACATCCTACTTCACAAATGAGTCTGTCAGATACACTAAGCCTATAGGCTGAAGATGATGCCCCAACACTGCGGAGAAACCTCAGGTGACTGCCCAGGCAGCTGGCTGTTTCTGTCAACTCACAAAATTTTTTTGGAAGTTGCTTGCATGCACTTCCTGTTTTTATTTTTGTTAGCTAATATTATTCCCTTCTTGGGTCTCTGAGGGAGTTGAAGATTAGTTAGTTATGGTTGAAGATTAGTTAGTTATAGTTGAAAATTAATTAGGATAGAAAGTACATTAGATACATCTTGGATTTACCAAAATAGGATAGAAAATGGAATTATTTTCTCTGATTCGTCAAATACCTGTTTAGGTATTTATTACTTGTATATATTGTATATAGTTATTGTACTTTTGTATATAGTTTTTCTTTTGTTAGTCATAACCTTTTGCTTTTTTTCTTTTTTAAAATAGAAAAGGGGAAATGTGGTGGTAATCTAATTGTATTGAAATATTATTCTGATTTGTACTGAAATATTAATTTGATTGTATGTTAATAAATAAAGTTGTCTGGGGGTCAGAGCTATTAGAGCCATAGCAAGAGTGTGGCGGTGGTGGCACACGCCTTTAATCCCATAGATATCTGTGTGTTCAGGGTCAGAGCTATTAGAGCCATAGCAAGAGTGTGGCGGTGGTGGCACACGCCTTTAATCCCATAAGATCTCTGTGTGTTCAGGGATACAGCCAGCATTGGAGACATATGCCTTTAAGACCTAGGGGGCTGTACATTCAGACAGTGACGAGGCAGTCATGTGTTTGGGTTTACAACCAATGAGAAGGCAGAACAACATACTTTAAAAATACGAACCGAGAGGAAGTAGGTCTCTTTTTTCGCGAAGCTGGGACAGCAGGAGGAAGGGTGAGATTTTAGCTCTGAGCTCTGACCTCTCGGCTTTCTCTTTTACATTGTTTCTGTGTTTCTTATTTAATAAGACGGTTGGTTACATCTACACCTGTGGCGCCTTTACTTTCTCAGTTGGGTTAGACAGTGAATTATGTGGACCTTCACACATTATTGCTTTGCATATCATGACCTGAATCCCACTAGTAAAGATGTAGTTTCCTTATTTCCATGGTGCTGTCATCTATCTGCCAAGTTTGTGTTTAGAATTCTTGCTTCTCCATTCACGAAAGAGACTGGTGTGTGCGTGTGTGTGTGTTGTTTTGTTTTTAGACTTATTGATTTTATTTTATATGTTTGAATGTTTTGCCTACACATATGGTGTAAACCACATGGATGTCTGATGCTTGAGAGGTCAGAAAAGGGTGTCATATTCCCTGCAACTATAGTTACAAAGGGTTGTAAGGTACCATGTGGTTGCTAGAAATCCAATCCAGGTCCTTTTCAAGAACATCAAGTGCTCTTAACTGCTGGTCCCTCTCTCTAGCCCTCCAGTCTGTGATTATTATTTACTACAGTGCTTTAGGTCAATTTGTAGTCCAGATGATGCTGGGCTTGCAGAGTGAATTTTCTGGAAGACTATGAATACACTGGTGATTATTTGCTCCTTAAATGTTTGGGAAGAGGTGGTCATTTTCCAGTGAATTTGGAGCAGGGATTTCTTTGCAGGGAACTTCTCTTCTTTTCCTAGCTAGGGGTGTTTGCTTTGCCTGTTTCCTCATGAGTATCTCTGCTCTGCTGTTTACTGAGGAGCGCCAGTCCTATGTAAGGTGTCGGATGGACTGGCACAAAGTCATTCATGTTGCTGCACTACTGTCCTCCCCACTGTCTTCGTCTCCCTAATGCTTCCTGTTTTGTCCCAGGTAACAATCATTTTTCTCTCTCTCTCTTTTTTTTACCTGATCAACATAGCTAGAAGCTTATCAATTTCATCGATCTTCTCAAAGAACAAGATTTTCTGCTTCGATTGTTTTGTGAGATTGTTTTTCTGCTCTCTTCCATTCCAGTGGTTTTTTGCTCTGGATTTTATTTTCTTTTTTGTTTACCTTCTCTAATTTTTTTTGGGGGGGTAGAACTGAAGGTTAGTGATTTGATACCTTTTCTTTACTTTTTAAGCTATAATTCCTCTGAGCATTCCTGTGATGACATCATATACTTTTTTTATTTTACATTGTTGCTAGAGTTTTCCGCCTTGCCCACAGTCAGGACAAATCTTTGTCACCCGCCAGTCCCACAGCCGCTCAGACCCAACCAAGTAAACACAGAGACTTATTTTGCTTACAAACTGCATGGCCATGGCAGGCTTCCTGCTAACTGTCCTTATCTTGCTAACTGTGCTTTTATCTTAAATTGATCCATTTCCATACATCTATACCTTGCCATGTGGCTGGTGGCTTACTGGCGTCTTCACATGCTGCTGGTCATGGCGGCGGCTGCAGCGTCTCTGGTCATGGCGGCGGCTGCAGCGTCTCCTTCTGCCTTTCTGTCCTTTTATTTCTCCTCTCTGTTAGTCCCGCCTATCTTTCCTGCCTAGCCACGGCCGATCAGGTTTTATTTATTAACCAATCAGAGCAACTTGACATACAGACCATCCCCCAGCACAGCCAAGTGCAGACCATCTCAAACACCTGCACTCAGGCCCATGGTCCTAATCATCCTCTATACGGACCTGCTGGGTAACGCCACAAAGAACCCAAGAAGGGCTCCCACAGGACATACAGAACATCCCACAGCATTACATATTTTTCTACTTCAGTTCATTTACACATCTTATATTTGGTGGGTTTTTTTTTCTGTTTTGTGGGTTGACATCAGAGCCCCTCACATTTATGCAAGAGCCTAGATCGGCCCTGAATGTATGATTCTCCTGGTTCTGTCTCTTGTCCCTTGTAATTAGGCCTGTGAGTACTAAGCAGAGCCAAGATGCTTCTTACACTGCCTTTTCATTTACACTTTTATCTGAACGTGATCTGTAAATGTTAGTTTCTAAATACAGAGAGATTTTTCTGAAGATCTCTGTTACTAATTTCTAATTCAATTTTATTGTTATGCTTTTATACGACTTAAATCCTTTTATATTTATGAGACTCATCTTACAACTCATGATACAGTCTCCCTTGGCAAGTACCCCTGTGGACTTGAGGGCGGTGTGCTTCCCACAGCTGTCTGGTGGAATGCTCTGTAAATGTCAGTTAGGGCTAGGTGGTTAATGGTATTGTTCAGAATTTCTAGATCTTTACTGATTTTCTGTCTACCTCTCCTATGCATTATTGAAGCATGCACATTTAAAGCTCTAATTATAATTGTGGGTTCTCTACTGGACCTTATAGTTCTATCAATCCTTGATTCATGAGTTCTGAAGCTCAATGCTGTTGTTAGGGGCATTAATGTTTAAGTGGCGGTGTCCTGTTGACACGTTAATTATTTTTCATTACCAAATGACCTTTGAATTCCCTTTCCTACTAATTCTAACATATTTGTTTCTTTGCGATTTTTCGTCGGCTGACTTGTCTCTTCATTGTGGGTCCTGTTTCCCTGAATGCCTGGCTGTTGTTCCTGGTGGGGTAGACACTGTGAAATTTGCCTTGTTGGGTGTCTTAGTTCAGGTTTCTATTGCTGTGAAGAGACACCATGACCACAGCAACTCTTATAAGGAAGACATTTAATTGAGGGGGCTTGCTTACAGTTTCAGAGGTTCAGTCCATTATCATCATGGTGGGGAGCATGGCGGCATGCAGGCAGACATGGTGCTGGAAGAGCTGAGAGTGCTACATCTTGCAGGCAAGAGGAAGTGGAATGAGAGTCACACTGAGAGAAGCTTGAGCAAAAGAGACCTCAAAGCCCACCCCCACAGTGACACACTTCCTCCAACAAGGTCACACTTCCTAATAGTGCCTCTCTCTACCTTTGGGAGCCATTTTCTTTCAAACCACCACATTTGGGTAATGACTATTTTCAGATTCCTAAAACACTGTAGAGCTTAAAGTGCAATTAAGTCACCTGGAAATAGATTTGTATTGTAGGGACTCACTTTTACCATTTGCTCAGAAGGGGAATGGTGCTCAGCCCAAGGTTAGCTCTACCCTCAGGGCAGTCCCTTCTGTATCTCTGCTTGGACCTCCAGGAGTTCTCGGTTTGGTTTAGCTGGTGGAGGACACACTCCTCTCTCCTTTGTGAGCACTGGGCCTGTGGACTTTTCCTGGCCTTGGTCAGGGTCTGTGTATCCTAGTAACACTCAGGAATGTGGGAGAGAGACCCTCACTCTGTATGTCACCCTTCCATTTTGATCTCCCTGGGAACTCACAGATTCTCACCCCAGATGCCCAGTGGCTACTGTTAGGGGTCTTTCTGGTGGCAGAGGGGACTGTGGAGGCTTCGGATTATCCTGTGTATTATTGTGAACAATGTCAGGAACCCATTCTTTCGTATGGTTTATTTACTGAGGGTTGTGTCTCATGGAGAGACCCTTCTATCCCCGTGTTTTGGAGAAGCAGAAGTCTGTATGCAGAAAATATCAAACAGCTCTACTCCCTTGCTTCTGGGAACCCCTCTTCTTCCTTCTGAGTCCTGTCCCAGCGTTAGCAGAGAGAACCCACTCTGTCTTGTGCCTGTGTGGTGGATGACGTCATGGCCATGGCCTGACACCCACTGAGCTCCAAACTGGACCAGGATTGCTGCTGCTCTACCTTCTGTCCTCTAGGTCTCTGGCCACACCTGGTCCCACTCTGCATCCAGGAGCCAGGTGACACCTGCCTTTTCTCTGCATCCCCCAGTGTCACTGACCTTCATGCATTCTCCTCTGCTGCCCAGCCTGGGGACTTCAAAGTACACACCACAGGCTTCTATATGGTTCACTGAGTATTCCTTAAGATAAATGCAGTAATGTGCTTGGCTAATTATGTGCTAACGGCTCTGTACAGAGTGTGTGTATGTGGTGAGGGAGCTAGGGAGCCAGGGCATGGGACGTGTTCATAAGAAGTCACTGCCCTGAAGGGATTTTTGCATCTGTCCTGAAAATTAAATGTTCAACACACAGTCATAGGCGTCAAGTGACATGTGAGTGACCCCAATATCAGTTCTTGAACTAATCTGCCACAGGAAGAAATAGTGGTGCCCAAACTTGGAATCGCTCACTCTTCCCCTTGGAAGCATTCCAGGAGCTCAGCAAAACAGAGGTTTCAGGGTGGAATCTCAGCCTGCCTCTGGGCTGAGTTTGCAGATGCTGCAGTGGTGGTGGGCAGGGGGTGCCCTGGCTGTGGGGCTTGGCTACGTCTCCCTCTTCCTAACTGGCTAACCTGTCAGGATTCCAACAAGAGCAAATGGCCCTGCTAGCGAAGCAAGACAGCACAGAGCATGCCTCCCCTCTGCTGGAAGCACTTCGTCTTTTCTCTTTTGATTCTCCACCATGGGCTCACGCTACAGCTTTATTATAATACATTTTATACACAGCAGTGAGCCTTCGTTGCGACATATGCCCACTTTATATATACATGCATAAAGCATATTTTTAAAATCCTTAGTCAGAAGCTCATAATGCAATATTAAAGCCAAGCCATATTTTCACCATACATTCATAAAAAAGCATTCAGATCTTTGGAAAATGTTATTAAGAACTCTGACTCCAGGGTGTGGGATGGCACAGAGCGTGTGAGTGTTTTGCCAAAGCAGAATAGAGTGGAACTAGACCCTGAGGCATGCAGAGGCAGCAGTCTCCGGGCCCCTAGAGAAAGGAGTTGGGGTGGAGATATGAGCAGAGCTTCTTCGGGGACATTTTTTTCCATTGGGCAGGGCTAGCTGCAAGGCGGGGGAGGGGGGCAGGTGGGAGCACTCTGCTTCTGTTTAGAAAATGAGATGTCACATCAGAAATTACATGCGGTTATTTATAATCAACAAGAGAGTGCCAGCCTGGCAGGAAGAAATTGAAACAATACCTCCCAGTAACCCCAGCCCTTAGGATCAGCATTTGGTTGTTTGGAAATCCCTGTGAGCTGGGAGATTCGGACTGGTACAAATTGCTGGCTTTGTGTCCTAGGTCTAAACCCAGCAGATTTATCTTGAGTCTGTATTTGACATTTTACATTATATGGTAACCAAGTGACCTGCACACAGATAGAATGGCTGCTTCCCTCCAGGGACCCTCAAGGCCAGGAGCCACCGCCCAGGTAGTGCCTCACTGCCTATGGCCCCTTTAGCTTTCAGTTATTATTTTTACTTATCACAGTCTCGGCGTGTGGGATTACCAAACACATTTTAACAAAAGTTCAGAATGTGGCTCATTTGGAAGGACTACGGTGCTCACGTCTGTATCCAGCGACTGTGCAGCAAGCCAAGCAGACACGCATCCTGCCCTGCCTCACTCAGCGACAGCAGAGAAGCTTTCGTGAGACAAAGAGGGGTTGATGAGACTCAAGATGTCATGATGAGCGCACCGGGTGCCACACGCCCACAGTGTAAAAGTTTGGGACAGGATCCTTGGATCAGCCAGAGTGACAGGCAAGAAAAGCATCCTGGGTGCTAACTGAGCATCCAGAGGTGTGGGGGAGGGCACTTCCCAGCTGTCCACAGATCATCCGAGGAAGAGGGAATGATGTCCAATGGTAGCCTGCTTTGGTGATGGATCCCAGAGGGGCTCTATACCCTACTTGAAGCTTAGATTGATTCTCTGCCCAGTGAGCACACTGAAGAATCCATGTCTGTCTCTTTGGGCAATTACCTCCTTTTATGGAAAAGCCCAAACTACAAACGTGGGTGTGATTCTTCAGACAAGCAGAAGGTTGGCGGTGTGACCACATGAGGAGTCTCTGGCCAGGTACTGGCTGGCCAGCAGGCGGAGGAGAACGAGCATCTGTGTGGGGCCATCAGTGGCACTGGGACTAGTGATCCAAGCCCTCCAGACTGTGTGCAGATGCTGACTGGACATACCCAAGCCATTTTAGGGTCTGTATGAATGGAAAGGGAGGGATGGGCACTGGGGATGATGGGAAAAAATGATGAAGTCGGCTTTCAGCCTCCTGTCCCATAGATCCGCATCCATCTCTCTTGAGGATCAGGGCCGTGTGATATAGGATCTAACGGGCCACACGGACTGCAGGGTTTGGGTACCAGTGCCACTACTCCGTGGCTGGGTCTATGGGCAGTGTAGAGAAGCCACAGCTGGCTGGGCTCAGTGTGGACCGGAAGTGGCAAAGGGCTAAAAAGAGTGTACATGGTCCCAGACGCAGCTGCGCGGAACCATGGGGATTCACTCTCTTGGCTTTTTCTCCCGTGACCCACAGCATACAAAGCCCCCGTCGATTAGAAGGCAGAAGCTGGGGCCTGTGCCTCCCCGCCCGGCTGCAAAGGGCACAGCCACCTCCTTTTCTGTCATTCCCGAGCCTCTCACTAAAAGCCAAGGGCAAGCTTGAGAAACGCTTTCATAGAATTGGTCTCCGCCTGATCTCCCTTGGGTTCCAAGAAAGGAGGGAACAGATTCCTGCCCCTCAGTTAAGCAGGCTGCTCTTCCTAACCACCCAGAATCACATATACAGGGACACACACCAAAAAAAAAAAAACCTCACCCAAGCAGACTCAATTAAAGCCAGGACAGAAGTTTCGCAGGCAGCAGTGGCTTAGTCCCAGGATCCCACCTGGCTCATGCGGAGGAGCTGCCAAACTCAGCGCCGCAGAGGGCGCAGCACCAGCCTAGCTGGCATTGATGGAAAAAGCGGTCTCTGTAGTAAGATGCCTTAGGCTCTTCCTCCCTCCACCCCAGCCCTGGGATCCCTGGGGACCATCACCACCACCACCCTGCCCCATCCACAGCACTGGCTCTTGTCTGCAGAGACTACAGCACAGAAAAAGGCCTGTCATGGGCATTTGTCACCTCTGATTTAAGGAGCATGGACATCACTGCCACATCATGGCTTTTTCTTACCCCTCCTTCAGGTTTCCGCTATCAGTCGGTCAGAATATCGGAAGACAACACAGCATCCCGCACAGCTTCGAAGGGTCCTGAAGCACTCCGGAGCAGCTCTCCCTTGCAAAGGGCGAGGCAATCCTCTCCAGAGATTTGATAGTCAGAAGTGGCCCAGTTATCTGCCCCTCCCCCAAGGACCAAGGGTGCCACCAAGGGGTGGGTGGGGAGGGTTTGGCTCTCTCCCTGTCCTCAGATGTGGAAATTAAAATAGAATCGGTGATGGAAGGCAGAATGCAGCCTCCCTCTGGCTCCCCGCATGCTGCAAGGGATGTAAACACTCGTCCCCACCTCTGCCAGATGAGGACCAGATTCAAAGCCTGGAGGGTAGACTGTAATAGACCTCTGCTCAGCTAAGTGGCTGAAATGGGCAAGAACAAAATGCTGGTGAGAGGAGCTGCCTGGCTTGCAGAAGTTTGTGTCTAGGTTTGTTTCCAAGTCTATTTTAATTACAGAACTTCATGCCCATATTAGTGTTATATCTCAATTCAATTAGCAGTGAGATTGGTAAGGGCAGGTGGCTACTGGACAGCAGCCAGCTCTAAACAGAAAGCAGAGGATCAGAGTGATGAATGTTTCTATCTCCTCAGAAAGGCCCGGAAGAGTGGGAACGGTCTGGCTTGGAGAGTAAAGCGGGGTGCTGGCTCACATGTGCAAAGGCAGAGGACAACGACTCAGTTTCCCGCAGGGCACTCGGACAGGATTTTTCAACTTAAAGAGGGTACAATCTCTCCGGGGGTCTCACTTGCCAGGGTCCATGCCCTGCAGGATCTCCAAGAAAAAAAGCATTCTCATTGTTTTTGGAGACCTAGGGGAGCCTTTCCTTTTCCAGGCAGAGGAAGACTAGAGATGTAGGGCAATAAGGCACAGTCCGTTAACAGAAAATAAGCGATACAGGGAGACCCACAAACTGAGAGATACCTCCCAGTGAAAAGACATAGAGGGGCACCCAGACCACACAGGGCCACCGGGGAAGCACAAATAAGAGGTGTAGGATATGCCTGTCTCAATAGCTACAGTAAGTCCTTTGGCCAGGTCTAAGGTTCGGCCAGCCAGGTATCCAGAATCAGTACAGCCCCATGTCAAAGAATCAGAATACAGAAAACCAAAAGCTTAGTCCACGGGAAGCAAAGCTCACCAAGGATTCTGCAGCCATTCTTTCCTTGCCAGGAGTAGGAAGCAAGGTTGATGAAGCCTCTGCCGGCAACTGTGTTTCCCATGGCTCTGATGCAGCCCATCCACACCTCTGTACCCCATATCCTCTGCGCTAGCCTAGCCTCCCCTGCTTCTCCAAACTGCTGAGACCAAAGGGACACAATTGTCCTCCCTCCCTAAATGGAAAGAAAGGTAGCAGTTGGATATCACCACCCTTCTTTTAAAAATCACAGTCCCTGAGCAGGGACTCAAAGACCTCTGTGTCCAGCATGACTACAGACAGTGGGCCCACAGTGGCCAGAGGTGGAAGCTGTCCAGGGATCTGCATACAGATGGGTGACGAGCACCATGAGCCATCCACATGGAGAAACACAGCTCAGGCTGCTACAGAGTGATGACCCTTGAAGATGCTGCAAGCAGACTAAGCCAGCCATAGAAGGACAGTCCACATGAGCCCCTTACCCCAAACCTAGAATATAAACTACAGAGACAGGAAGGAGAGCTGGTGCTGCCCAGGCCTGGGGTTGAACAATAGGAGTTGTTTAATGGACAGTTTTATGTTTAGAAGGTACAAAGGGCTCAGTCAGGAGGGGGTGTAGGGGTGATGCTCACACTGTGTGGTGGACTAACAACCAGTATGAACGCATATAAAATAGTCAAAATCATAAATTTTATTTATGGTTATTTTAGCATAATCTTAACAGTTACTTATATTGACATTCAGCCTGATATATCAATGTTTTCTTTTTATGTATTTTTATTTTAATGCATATTTCTGTGAACCACCTTCATGAAGAGGCTGTGGAGGCCAGAAGAGGGTATCAAATCCCCTGGGGCTGGAGTTACAGACAGTTGTGAGCCGCCACGTGAGTGCTGGGAATTGAACCCAGTGCCTCTGGAAGAACAGCCTGCTGTGGGATGTTCTGTATGTCCTGTGGGAGCCCTTCTTGGGTTCTTTGTGGCGTTACTCAGCAGGTCCGCATAGAGGATGATTAGGACCATGGGCCTGAGTGCAGGTGTCTGAGATGGTCTGCACTTGGCTGTGCTGGGGGATGGTCTGTATGTCAAGTTGTTCTGATTGATCAATAAATAAAACCTGATCGGCTGTGGCTAGGCAGGAAGGATAGGCGGGACTAACAGAGAGGAGAAATAAAAGGACAGGAAGGCAGAAGGACTGACTGCAGCCGCCGCCATGACCAGCAGCATGTGAAGATGCCAGTGGGCCACCAGCCACGTGGCAAGGTATAGATTTATGGAAATGGACTAATTTAAGCTATAAGCACAGTTAGCAAGAAGCCTGCCACGGCCATACAGTTTGTAAGCAATATAAGTCTCTGTGTTTACTTGGTTGGGTCTGAGCGGCTGTGGGACTGGCGGGTGACAAAGATTTGTCCCTGTGGGCAAGGCGGAAAATTCAAGCTACAGCAACCAGTGCTCTTAACCCCTAAGCTATCTCCTCAGCCCTTATCAATCCTGTTTCTAAATGCCTTTCAGCAATTCTACCTCTACCTGACACCCTTTAGTGTGATGTGAAAGTCCTCTGATCCTTAGGAAGCTCCAGCTTTGCCCAACTGGCACTTCTGGGATCATCAGCCTGCCCAAACTAGGTCTTGTTCTCTTCCTCCCCCTTCAGGGAAGAACACCCCAGCTCCTTTCCTGCATCCTTAACATACAACATCCTTCCTTCCTGGGAGCTTTGTGGGGCCAGGATGCCATGGACCCTCAGGAGGTGGAAAAGCTGGAGGTGCAAGAGGTCAGTGCCACACGGATGGGTGCTCAGACGGTACTCACCCAGGCTGGCTGATATCTCCAGGGCTGAGGTTGATGGCTGTGTGTCTGTTTGGGACCTAGTCTCAAGCAAAGAGTTTAGCCATAGATGCCCACTGCCCAGGCTGGCACCATCCAGCTCCCATTCTGCTACTCCTGCCCTGCAGTCCTGCACAGGTGCTGCCATGCTGTGTTGTGATCAACACTGTTCACACCCACGTGGGGCAGACAGGGTGAAATCAGGAGCTGTACAATTATTTACCAAAATGCAGACTCCAGAGCTATGATTAAGGAACAGACACTAAGAAGGAGGCTTGTGGGAAACTGACACAAACCATTGAGCACTCAATTGCCTCTGATTGTCAAACCCCAGTGATGTGTGAGCCTGTGTACACCTGTGATGTGAGTCAGGGACATAAAGACTCATGGCGGAGTCCCAGGCTGCGCCACTCCCCAGCCTGTGGAGCTCAGAACCAAGCTGGTATCTGGAAGGCTCCTGGCAGAAGCCCAAGACATCCCACCCCCTCATCCTCATCCTGGGGTCTCATAACCAAGCTGGCATCTGGGCAAAAGTTTGCAAGCCCCCCTCCCAGGTGTCTGGCTTCTAGGGGAACAGAACATACCTTAATAAAAAGGGTGAGGGAGTTGTGGAGAGTCCCCAGGCTAAGAGGGGCCATGGGGAGATGGAGGCTCTGTGCACACAAGCCTGTTTGCAGGGTGAACCATGAGCAAGGACACCTGCACACTCACTGGCGTCATGTTACCAACAAGATGATCAGATGTGCAGAAGGGGCTTCAGGCTTCAACATTCAACAAACACATACCTTATCCCTGAGACGTCTCTTCCCTCTGGGTTTGTATCTTGATTTCTTCATGGAATCTTCTCTGGCCTCTTTGGGGTACTCTCAACCTTCATATACTAGGGAGTTCCTCATCATGTGTTCCCTTTTTCATCTTGGTCTGTGCATGTTGAGTATGCTAGGACACTCACTGAATGAATGAACCAAAGAGATGGCCCAACTGGAATCTTGTCCACAGCCTCTGAGGAGGCACATTCTCCCAACCTCTTATCATCCTGAATTTTATGAACCTGTTGAATTTTGCCATTTGACAGAGGCCTTATTGTTTCTAATTAGGATGTATATTAATAGACTGGTTGGTTGCATTATGCCTTTATTGGACATTCATACATATTTATGAAAATTTCCTAGTCATATCTCATTATTTTTGTTAGCTATGATTTGGAGGGGGTGCTAGAATTAATGTGATAAGGCATAGATGGATAGACGAATGATAGATAGATGATAGATAGATAGATAGATAGATAGATAGATAGATAGATAGATAGATAGATAGAAAGATAGGTAGGTAGGTAGGTAACAAGCAGATCACAAATAGATGATAGATGAATGTAGAAGGATTTTTCTTTGGGCTTCCAACTCACAAATAACAACACAGAGTTTGGCTTATAGCTTATGCTTGTTTTTAAGTAGCTCTTATAACTTAAATTAGCCCACTTATATTAATCTACATCTTGTCATGTGCTGCCCATTCTGATTCCTTTATGTCTCCTCACATCTCTCTCATATGCCTAGATCCCTCCTCCTCCTCTTCCTTTCTCTACCCTGAAATCCTGCCTGTATCTCCTACCTAGCTATGGGCCATTCAGCTTTTTATTACACCAAGCATAGCAATATATTTTCACACAGTGCACAAATATCCCACAACAGATGAATGGAAAGGTAAATAGAAGATAGGTATTCCTAGATAGATGACAGATAGAATATAGATAGACAGACAGACAGATAGATAGACAGCAAATAGGTGATAAATATATAAATGATTGATAGATAATAGACAGATGATAGTTGTTTGATTATAGATAGATGATTAATAAATAGATGATTGATGACATATGATAGGTAAATTTCTAGATCATAGATCATAGTTGATAGAAATACAGATAGATAGATAGATAGATAGATAGATAGATAGATAGATAGATAGATAGATGATAACTGATGGAGATAGTCAATAGATTATAGATACATATATAGAAAGATAATAAGTCATAGATGATTGATAATTGATTGATAGATGACTATCTAGAAGGAGAGATAACAAACAGATATAAATGATTAAGCCAAGAAATTGGTAGGAATCAACCAATTCAATAATCATACACAACAAAATTAAAATGGATTTATACGCTGTACATTTGATTGTGGTTATGTTAATGATTTTCTTATTGTCTTTACATATTCTCTGAGGGGTTCCATATGAGATAATAACTATAACAACTAAAGATATTCAAAATATTTAAACATTCTGGAATCAATTAGAAGTTATCTATTGTGTTAAGAGACAGTGAATATTTTACAGGTATTTTAATCAGGTTTTAAAAGCATGTTTCCTGCCCACTTGGCTTGGGTAGAAGACAACCACAGACACACCTGGCATCAGGTACCATTATGGTGAGTGAACACATGGTGGAGAAAGAGAGATGGGGGAGAGGCAGGAAGGTTCATGCACTGCGGGGAAAAGTGAATCTCAAGAGAAGGCAATGGGGAAACAGGCTGATATGGGTGGCTTGCTTGCCACTCGGGGCCGTGGTGAAATCCTGGCTGGAGCTGCTGCCAAGGGCCATGTCCACTGTAGCTAGGCTCTGCCTTGCTGCCCATGGCTCCTGTTATCACCAAAGGCAGTGCATATGCCCAGGGTCTGGGCCACCACCTGGGGCCATGTCGGTGTCCAAAGGCTGTGCCATCACAGGGGCCATCCTAATCTGAGTCATCTGTGCTGCTACCTGGTGCCATGGTGACATCTGGCCTGAGCTGCTGCCAGGGCTGTGTCCGGGTCTGTGGCCCTACCACAGCAGCCAGGGTCTATGTTGATGTCCATGGCTCCTATTACCATTAAAGACTATGCAGATGCCCAGGGTCTGGGATGCCACCTGGGGCCATGCCCATGTCTGAGGGCCATGCTGGCACTGGGGCAGTGGTAATGTCCAGGTCTTGGCTACTGCCAAGGACCAGGTCCAAGTCCGTAGTCCTACTACAGCCAGGGTCTGTGTTGATGACCATGGCTCATGTTGCCACCAAAGGCCAACAGATGCCTGGGATCTAGACTGCCACCTGTGGCCATGTTGGTGTCCAGGGCCACACTGCCATCAGAGCCATGCTAATCTGCATGGCCTGTGCTTCCACCCAGAGCCATGGTAACATCTGGGCCCAAGCTGCTGCTGACGGCCAATGTCTGGGTCCATGGTCCTGCTGCAACCAAGGTCTGTGTTGACATCCATTGCCCGTGTTACCACAGGATCCATGCAAACCATGCATGTTGAAGTCTGAGGGCCATGCTGAGGCAGCTCCCCCAATTCACTGGCCCTAAGACAAGCTAGTCCTGCCCCTCACAGGAGAGCTGGCCCCACCCCTTCCTGGCCCTGGGAGAGCTGGCCCTGATGACACTAGCCAGGAGAGCTGGGACGGCCCCTCATGGGAGAGCTAGCTCCTGCATTTGGGAAAGCTGGACCCATCCCTTACCATGGCCATGAGGGAGCTGGCTCTGTCCCTTGCCCAAGGGGATGGTCTCAGTGGCCTAGACTGATCAATGCAGCTATAATCCAGGCAGGGCTTTGAATTGGCCCGCTCCAGCATCTATCCCATCTATGACCTGCTGGGGCACGTGAAGATACTGGTCAGGGTAACAGGGTAACAGCAGGATCTCTGAGAGGAGTTTTGGTGAAGGTTCAGTATTGATGGTGTTCCAGAATCCAGAAGCCTTGAACCTGACCAACAACTCATTACACAATGAACATCTGCAGGTAAAGCTGTTTGGACAAAAGGCATACTGCATGACACACCACAGCTCCCAAAGCCATAAAGACAAATGAAGAGGTGATGCAGAGGCAGGAAAGACAGAAATGAAGTGAGTTTTTGCTTGTTTGTTTGCTTTGCTTTGCTTTTTTGTTGTTTCTTTTTGTTTGTTTTTTAATTTATTTTTTATTTTATTTTTCTTTCTTTTTAGATTTTCTTTCGGGGAGGATGCTTCAAGGGAGAAGGGCGGATATGAAGGAACTGAAAAATAAGTGAGATTGGGGTGCATGATGTAAAATTCCCAAAGAATCAATAAAAAAATATGTTAAAAAATAAAGTAGTGGTTCTGAACCTTCAAAAAAAAGAACAGAACAGAAAGATGGTGTTTTCCACTGAAGTTTCCTCTCAATCACATCCTATGAACTAACCCCATCAGGACCAAGTCCCCTTTCTCCCTGTGAGGACAAGCGAGCCTTTTATTGCTGTTCACAATGAGCCATCAGATGCTCCTTCAGGAACCTGTAGAGATGGGGATGTGCTGGAGCCTCATGGCCGCTGTTCAAATGGGTCCCTCAAAGACTTCTGAGAGAACGGCTTCAAGAAGCAGACCCCTAGGTGGATCATCAGTAACACTGTACACCCAGGCTGGACCTGAAGGCAGGTTCAAATGCCATCTGTAGCCAATCTATCCAGCAGACAGTCACAATGAGCCATGGGTCTCATTCTGCTCACAGTGAAACATGCAGCTTCATTTCCTAGAGGTGTAAAGAGGTCCACACTGGGGTGAGCACACACAAGTCATTCCAAAATAGGGTTCTTGAGGGCCTCACACTTCTCCTCCTATGAATGAGGAGACTCTAGCCATCCTGTTCAGAAGTCTGGCAAATGGTCACAGGAGATGAGATGACTTCTGCTCACATATCTACTGGTGGAAACCCCCTAATGAATTCTCAAGGGTGGGGGAAGTCTTGTTAAGACTTCAACATGAAAATTTGAGGAGTCAGGATATAAACTTGTAACAGCCTGCCCCAGCCCCCAAGTGTCCTTCCTTCAAGATTCCAGAGATAGCTTTTTATCCCAGCCTGAAGTCCCACCTGAATATCACTTGGATCTTTTTGTCACCACAAGAAGATGAGTCACTGGGTCTCCTCCCTCTTCTCTGTTTCTTTTTCTCATGCCCCTAGTGGCATGTGTGAATTTCTAACATAAAACAAGGATTCTGAGGAAACACATCCCAACTGAGTTGGCTTCCCCAAGAAGGCAAAATTGTTTTCACATGTAAAGGGAATCTATTAAAATTATCGTTTATAAAAGAAGTGTTATTAAGATAGCTCAGCAGATGCAAAAATAATCATTGGAAAACTCAACAGCTGTTGTATTAGACACTTGCCTTGTTGCTGTGATCAAATACCTGGTGAAAAGAAACCTACAGGAGAAGAATTAATTCTGTCATGTGGTTCAGGGGATGCAGCCCACCCTAGTGGGGAGGCAAGATGGCAGGACTAACTTATAGTTTCAGCTGCAGCCTCAGGAAATTGCTGACTTCTGGGAGGATCTGAAAGCAGAGAGATGAACGCTGGTGCTCATCTGACCTTCGCCTTTTCATTCAGTCAAAGACCCAGCCAGTGGAATGGAGTCACCCACATCCGGTGTGTATCTTCCTTCCTCAGTTAATCCTCCCAGGAAACGGCACCATCATGTGTCTCCTAGGTGACTCCAAATCCAATCACACTCACAATGAAGATTGAGCATCTCAACCATTCATGACAAAATCCTCAGCCAACTCTCAAGATGGGCACTTTGTCTAGAAAAAATAAAAGTGTAGACAGAGTGGTCAGACCAAAGCATAGAACCCAGCATGCCTCCTGCCTTGCTGCAGACCAGGGGGAAGCAGAGATGACTGATCAGCCCCTAGTCCACAGCAAGTACATACAGCCAAAACTGGAAGTGACTCGGTAGAAAGGAGAAGGCGGGGTCATCTGATAGGAAGGCTCAATGTGGCAAAGAATCAAGCACTCTACCACTGAGCTAAATCCCCAACCCCACTATGCTATTCCTTAATCATCTGCTTTGCCCATGTGCCTTAGACAGGAGTTAGTCAGCAGCCTTGTCGTGTCAGTTCTCTGCTCTGTCTGCCCATCTCTGCTGTTGCTCCTCATCCATTCCTTAATGTCTGGTCAAGTTAATGTTGCTGTCTCTAAACCTCATGATAAACCTGGAAAGTGGGTAAAATGAGAGCCCTGGAATCTTTTCTAAATTGCTTGGGTCGCCAGGTGACTCCCCCACTCCTGCACTACATGTTCTAGTTTTTGGCTCTTCACTCCTGGGTGTAGATAGTAGATTCCATGAGTTTTATCTTGTTGGGTGCCAAATTATTTTAGAGGTGACAGATGGTACCTCACTAGGTACAATGCTGGACATTTTTTTCCATTCCTTTTTTGTTTGAGTTTTGAATTTTTCTCTGAGATGCGAGTGACGTACAAACTTCAGAACACACCAGAATGTTGTAGAGGCTGGAACTAGAGATCTTGTCACTGAGGCACGATCTTCCCTGGGCACTCTACCCAGAGCCCTGTGAACTTCAGCTTTCCAGCTGGAATTGGGAGCCAGTACTATTACTACCCTGAGTGAGCACGTCTGTCTTTCGAAACCCCTCCTCCCTGCTTGGGTGTTCATCATGGACTTGCAGAAGTGCTGGAGGAAGACCCTCTGCAGGCTCAGACTTCTCCCCTTGAAGCTCACACCTCCAAAGACTCATGATCTGTGGATTCTAGATGCTTGGCTTCCTCAAGGCATGAGTTCATCTTCTTCATAACAGGCTTCCATCAGGTTCTACCTGATAGACATCCAACTCACTTTGCCCATATCCTGAGGACACTCCAGACAAGAGCCAGGTGTAGTCATGAGACACTTAAAACATGTAATGTGTGTGTGTGTGTGTGTGTGTGTGTGTGTGTGTGTGTGTGTGTGTGTGTAGGTCAGAGGACAATGTGCAAAAGTTGGTTCCCTCTACCATGTAGGTTGCAAGTATTGAACTCAGGTTATCAGACTCAGTGTCAAGGGCCTTTGCCCACGAAGCCATCTCTCCTGGCAATTAGGTCAGATTTTTGTCACTGTAACAAATGCCTGACTAAAACAACTTCAGGGGGGAAAAATGATTCGTTTTGACGCACAGCTTCAGTAGTGTTCATGGCAGCTGGGTCTGCTGTGTGGAGCTTGAGGTGAGACAATATTGCATCATAGGAACAGGACATGATAGGATATAACATCACAGCAACAGGCCCGTGATGGGATATAGCATCATAGCAACAGGACGGTGATGGGATATAGCATCACAGCAATGGGACAGTGATGGGAATATATATAGCACTACAGCAACAGGACCATGTTAGAATAGCATCACAGTAATAGGACCATGATGGGATATTGCATCACAGCAACAGGACCATGATGGAATATAGCTACCCACTATGGCAGTCAGGGTGAAAAGAGAGAGAGAGAAAGGCTAGGAGCCAGACACCTTTAATGGTACACCCACAAAGACCAACTTCCTTCCATCAGACAGACCCCACCCTTTAATTTCAGTCATCTTCCATAATGCCATCAAAGTGTGACTCCATCAGTGTATTCTGTCCTTTGATGAAGTCAAAACCCTCATGCCCCAGTCGTTGCAATAACACCACCTCAGCACATAAACTCTCAGTGTCATTTTTTCTTTCTTCTTTTTTTATTAAAAAAAGTTTTTCATACAATATATTTTTAAAAAGTTTTTCACACAATATATTTTTGATCATATCTTCTCTTCACCCAATTCCAGATATCCCCATTTCCTCACCACCCAACTTAATGCCCTCTGTCTCTCTTTTTAAACACAAAGCAAAAACAAAACCTCTATAAAAACAAAAATCAAAATGAACAAGCAAATGACAGTAAGAACAAAAAAATTGCCCAAACAAAGCAAAATAAGATCAAAAGTCCACAAAAATACCACTGAGTTTGTTTTGTGCTGGCCAACTGCTCTTCAGGGTTGTTTCTGAGACAAACAACAGTGGGAATACCTTAGAACTCGGCTGATCTCTTTGTCTTTGGGGGATAATTGTCTGAGTTCCAATGTTTTGAAAACTGTGTCCCATCTAATGTCTCTGTTTGCTGCTTGTTTATTTATTTATTCATTTTCTAGGCAGGATGGTAAATCTCCCTGTTTGTATCTTGTCTCAGTACTGTTTTAACTGAAACAAGTGTCTATCAACCACAGAATGTATAAATACAGGACATATACAAATAGAAATACAAGAGTAAAAACACTTTATCTACCCAAAGTGAATGAATCCCCCAGAAAATGCACATTCAAAAACAGGGGTCAGGTCAGAGAATTAAATATAATTCAGGGTGGCAAAATAAAGAAGTGTGTTGTTTCGGGGGTGGGGCATCTGTAGGAGACATGTGGTGTCAACACAGAAGTGTAGTGCTGTTCTTCAGCCTGAATGCAGGGCAAGGAGTGGGATTCTGAGGAAAGGGCATCGATGGTTTCAATGCCCTACAGACAGTGTTTGGTAGGGGGAATGATGGGTGGCACGGACATTCGTGACCAACGTCTGAGACACTACTTAAAACCTCATTGCTGTCATGTGTAGATATAAACACTCGCCATGTTATCCACTTGAAACATTGCTTTAAAATTAAAAAGAGCCGGGCAGTGGTGGCGCACGCCTTTAATCCCGGCACTCGGGAGGCAGAGGCAGGCAGATCTCTGTGAGTTCGAGGCCAGCCTAGTCTACACAGCGAGATCCTGGAAAGTTGCAAAGCCACACAGAGAAACCCTGTCTCGAAAAACCAAAATAAATAAATAAATGTAATAAAATTAAAAAGAATTTCTCTGAAGGAAATTTTGCTCAGATTGGAAGAAGACAAAAATTTACCCTTTTGTTAATTATAGGAGAAAAATCCTAAAACAAATCCATTTAATGGCTGGAGTTAATAGGAAAATAAAATAAAAATGTGTAGAAAATTCTAAGTCATATCACACAAAATGGCTTAAAAACCAAAGATCAGCATGAAATAGGGGATCCATGATGAGACATTGCCATCTCAGCTCATGCCACCACATGCCTGTGTGACCTGGGTTCCTATCTGACTGTGTCCTTATGTCTTCCTCGTCCTGCATGGTCACACTCCTACACTATCCTGTCCCTATACAGTGAGTGAGGCAAAAACATGAGGAGGAGGGATACACACATAAAACCACAGTGTGGGCCACGCTAACCTGTGTGGTTTTGTACTTGTTGAAACCAACAGACACAGATGAAATTGGAAAGGTCCTAAGCCATCAAGAAGGAAGAAATGTATTTTAACTTCACAGGAGAGATTTTGAAAATTAAATAATATGCTATGCCTATTGTTCAGACAAACCACAGTTCAATAACCTGTGACTCAGTTATACAGAGAGTGGTCTCTGTCAAAATAACAGCAGAGGCTGATGCCAAGACAACCAGGCCTGCCCAGACACAAAAGCTTGGACTGGAGAGAGAAAATGCCCCTTATTCAATACTGATTTAAGATCAGAATCAGTGTCACAATTATGATTTACTAAGAAAATAACTCATCTGAAAACTTGGGGATGGTATCAAAACTTGATTTGGGTTAAATTTCGTTGCTTTTATAACTAGCCTCTTTTTAAAAAAATGCAAAGGAAAATGAGCATTAAACCTAAGAAATTAGAACAAAACCGACTTCCAACCAACAGAAAGCAGGAAGAATTTAATTAACTCAAAAGCAGAGAGTACTGGCTCGGGAGTGGAATGCCGTGGAATAATTAAGTCCAGGAGTCTTTGCTCAGGAAAGGCCAATCAAATGGAGGCATCCCGTCAATTCTAATTAAGAGCAGCAGCTCAGCGAAGAGACGTGAGATACAGGGAGTCTGCAGGCTAGGGGGGCTCTATGTTATTTATACACAAAACATGTGTAACTGAAATTGGCCATTAGGGGGGCAAATACAAATTGCACAAATTATCCAAGAAAAAAGTCAAGTCTGGAGATAGCAGTGAGAGAAGATTGTTAATGATGATAGCTCAAGAACCGCTAGCTTGGGACCAGTTTCCTCCTGCAGGCACAGACCTCAGGTAGGTCTGCCATCTTGTGTGGGAGCATACAGAGCCCTCTCCCCATGGCCATCAACCCTAGGCCTCAGTCTGACTCCCATTGCTGCCACTAAATACCACAGGCTAGGTAATTTATATGAAACAGAGGTATTCGAGGCAGAGTTCTGAAGGCCCAAGAAACACAGCATCAGGCAATCATCCAGTGGGGTCAGGCTGGAGGCCATTGTAGAGTCTACACTCTATCAGCACAGTGTTTTGTGAGGGAAGACTGAAAGTTAGATCCATCCTCCTTCTAAAGTCACAGCCCCTTGGACCAGAGCCCTACTCTCCCAGTCTCATTTAACCTTGATCACCTCCCTAAGGCCCCAGATCTTAATGGCACATGGAGAAGTAAATTCCACCCTGATTCTGGTGGGGACATTGAGATCACAGCACCTGATCAGTCTCAATGCTTGAGGAAATCGGGGGGTGGGGGTTCTGAGCCATCCACCCACACTGCCCAGTTAGTTCTCTATCACTGTGATAATAGTCCATAATCAGGGCAACTTAGAGAAGAAATGGTTTATTTGGGCTTACAGTTCAAGAGGGTTAAGTGTCTGTCACAGTAAGGAGACATTGCAGCATCCAGTATCCATGGTGGCAGGAACAAGAAGTTGATGGCTTACATCTTGAACCATGAGGGAGTGGTTCAAGTTGAAACAGAGGGAGTGAACTAGAATGGTGCCAGTCTTTAAATTGTCAAAGCTGCCCCCCAGTGACACACTTCCTCCAACAAGACCACAGCTCCTAAGTCTCCCTAAATGGCACCACCAACTGTGGACCAGTTATTTAAATGTTCAAGACTGTGGTGGACATTTCTCATCCAAACCCTTACACCCACCCTGCTTCTGTGAGTATACAGCACCTCCCCAAGGCTCTGATGAGGGCCCTGGAAGCTGACCATCTGGAGCCTGACTCTCTGGGAGTTAGGATGCACCTGTCACTCTCAGGAGGACAAGGGAGGGTCCAACTGCCCAAATCCACCCTGTCTAGACTCTTGCCCTGCATGGTCCCCATGAAGAGCTCCTCATGCCCAGAGCATGTCACCCTCATGACCCCTTGGCAGCCCCAGATTCTGATTTCCTCCCAAAGTTGCCACTTGAAGAGACTTCTGTTCTTCTTTAGAGTGTTTTATGTCTAGTGAGGATCATCGTATTTTATAATTTTATTCAAATGACCTGGTTGTATTCTATGTTCACTATTTGTTTGTATAGCTTGTATTTTTTCTTTAAAAAATGTTTAATGTGGCTGTATGGTACACTCATGTGCACACATTCAGGTATACACTCGTGTGTGTGTGAGGCCATATGTCTGATGTCAAGTGGTGTCTGCCACGATTTCTCTTCATTTGTTTATTTTTTTTTAACCCGGAGCTTACTATTTCAGCTAGGTTGTCTGGCCAGCAAACCCCACAGACTCGCCTGTCTCTTCCTCTTCAGTGCTAAGATTCCAGGTGTGCACACTGTGCGGGAACAAAAGTCAGTTCCTCCTGTCTCTGTACTTGCACAATAAGTACTTTACCAACTGAGCCAGCTCTACAGCATCTATTTCCATTTTTCTTACTGAAGGATACATACCCAATCATTTTATTTGAATGATTTATACACGCATATATGGATACACAGATCTATAGACAAAACTGAAGACACAGCAGAGATAAAACCTTAAACATATTTCAACTCTGTCTGCCAGTGCATTTGCAAACCTAGATTAAATAGATTTTTAAAAAGAATGCAAAAACTAGCTGTAAAATGCATAAGGAACTTGAAAGAACTACTACTGACTGAAGAAATTTAAATTATAACCAAGGACTTCCCTCTTCAAACACTCTGGAAAAGACTACAATAAAATGGAAATCTACCAGACTTCAAAGGACAGACAGTTCCTGCAACTGGCTTTTCCAGAACATGTATGTGAAATCATAGCTTATCACAGAGAGAAAGCGGGTGGCCACTTTAAAAAAGGGGACAGTGGACACTTCAAAGGCAGTGTGTCTGCACTCATCTCCTGCTGCTAGAACAGAGAACCACAAGCCTCGCAGCTTCAAAACAACACAAATCTATTGCCTTGTAGTTGAAATTCTGAGGATCACAAGTTCAAAGTGGGGTCTAGTCAAGTGTAAATCACGGTGTTGGCAATACTACATCCTCCTGGGTGCCAGGGAGAATGCACTTCCCATCCTCTACAGCCTGTAGATAACGTGGCATCCTTCTGATGTCCACCTCCTTTTAGCTAAACCAGCTGTGGCTCACGTCTTTCCTGTCCATCCCTCTGTCTCCCTCTTCTACTTTTAAGGACCATGGTGCTGATGGAAACTGGATAAGTAATTAGTAACTTCCGTTCTATTTCAACCTGGGTTCCTTTCTGTCTCGTAAGATGCATAGTCACAGATTTGAGAAAGAACAGCCTAAGCATCTTCCAGAAAGTGTGATTATGCCTAGTACATTCCACATCAGGACCTTCTGTATCTGCCATCATTTATCAGCCGATTCAACAGAACAAGGCCCAAAATAACTTGGAAAATATTCCAACTGTACCAATCATGGGCAGACTTATTTTCTTTTCATTACTCCTTAAACAATGAAGTGAAGCATCAATTTATAAGCCATTTTACAGGCATTTTGGACATTGCAAACAATCTAGAGATGCTTAGAATACTCAAGAGGGTGTGAAGAGGCTACTCCACAAACACCATGCCATTTTATACACAAGGCTTGAACACTCTGGTCCTGGGACCAACGTCCTGTGGAAGAAAGATAACTTCACTATAGTCTAAAAAAAAAAAAAAAAAAAAAAAAACACATTTCTATATACTCAAACACCTCTATAAGCATGTATAACTTCATAAGCACGTATAACTTCTGTGCCTGTCTGTTTGTCTTTCTCTCTGCAGGAGGTTTGGGATTTTAATTTTTCTCTTTGTTCACCTCTCTATTGCCTGACATATTCTCTCTCTCTCTCTCTCTCTCTCTCTCTCTCTCTCTCTCTCTCTCTCTCTCTCTCTCTCTCTCTCTCTCTCTCACTCTCACTGTCACTATGTGCCAGGAACAAGCTGAGGGTTTAACTCAGAACACTCTAGAAATAATGGAGACCCTGAAATCCCGCAACTGCTGCTGGCTCCCACGTGCAGCCGTGCCCGGCGCTGGCACCCACGGCAGACGCTCCTGGCAGGATGCTGGCAAAGCATGAGAACTGCTCCCTCCTGCGCTTTCTGGCGCCATGAGGGGAACTGCAGGTAGGAGGCTCTCATTAGGAGCAGTCTTACTTAATTAATCTTTCATTATTGGGCAAACCATGGGAAGGATGGGCTCCACCAGGAAAACCGTCTGCGGCCCTTGTCAATTTGCTCACTCTGTGAACAGTCCGCCAAGTAAATCAAACGCTCGCAAGTGCAGTGCACACGGCAAATAATTAAACTGTCCATAAAGGCCGCTGAGGTCTTCACAGAGCTTAATTGTGTGTGACTCAGCAGCGAGGCAGGGTCTGCCGGAGCCAAGAGATGATCCGGCATTAGCCAACTGCCTCCTCTGCCAGTGGTGCTCAGCGCTGGCATTGCCCTCTGAATGTGGCTGCAACAGACACAGCCAGTTAAAGTTGCCCAGTGAACCTGTGGAAGCCACAGTTTCCAGGTTCACCAAAGTCCACAACCACCTACTTCAAGCTTGCACCTCCAGGAGCTCCTCTGGGATCTTGTGAAAACCCTGTATAGGTGGTCCCCTTGGTATTGTATTAAAATTGTGCATATAACTGCAGCTGCTTGGTCCACTCCTCCAACATCTTAAAGAAGGGGTGTTTTGTAACCTGGATCTCGCCTTTACTTCATTCCTTTCCTGGAACCTGTGAAGTCTGTCCTTCTGCACTTGTCCCTTGCCTCCCTGCCTCCTGACACTGTGTTCTTGGTCTGTAGCCTCTGTCATCATCCACAGAGGACTCCTTGTCTGAGGCCTCTCTAAGTGCTCTGGGATGCATCCTTACTGGTCTCTCTCCCCTCCACATCCAAGAGCTTTAAAAACATCACCATCCAGCCATGTTTCACCACGTCGCCTGCCCTTTCTAATGAGGCCTCTCGGTTCCTTGACCTTCACCCCACAGAGGGCAACGTGGGTGTCTGTCCTCACTATATATATCCCATCCAGGCTCAGACCACCCTTAGTACTCAGCAGACCTCTTAGCAGGAGATGCCATCCACAGGAAGACCATGATGCTCTGCCTCTCGGACTCAGCACCAAGAGAGCTGAGCATGACAGTGCATGGTCCTACATGGCCATTAGTGTCCTCATTCATTCATTCATTCATTCATTCATTCATTATGTCTGCTTGCAACAAATTTGTATAAAACTACAAATAGAGTAGGGACCAAGACACAGTCCCTGGGGTCTCTAAGCCCTTCAGGCAGACATAATCTACTATCCACTACCACTGCTGTCAGTGAGCACTGGTGAATGAATGAATGAATGAATGAATGAATGAATGAATGAATGAACCAAGGAAGACAGATCCCAGTGAAGGTGCTACAGGAACCTGTGAGGGATCTGATTCCAGTTTCAGGGCCTAAGCAGACATGCTTGGGGCTACAGTAGAAAATAAGGTCTACCATGGCTAAAGTGATGAGAAGGCACAGAAAAGGGGTAGGGTGTATGAGGTAGTAAGGGCAGGGAGTGGACCAGGCAGCTGCACTTATATGCACAATTTAAATACAATACCAAGGGGACCACCTATACAGGGTTTTCACAAGAAGGGCTGTCTATACAAAGTACAGCCTTCCCTCCAACTCTGCTCCCTGATCTCTTCCAATGAAAACTGAAGACATTCATACCAAGAAGATGGTATTAGTCACAAAGAGTGTGATTTGAATCTGATAAGTGTTTAGAAACAAAGTCAGTGAGGAAATCCAGTGCTGAAATGGATGTGACAGTGTAAGAGGGTTAGGTAGAGAGACACAGCCAGTCTCACAGGAGGGCTCAGGAAGAGAGCCAGGACCAGGCCTGCTGGGCCAAGTAGAGGGAGCTGGTGATGAGTTATAAAGAGCCACAGCTACATCCTCAGGAGTACTGGTGGGTTCCTGCCGTGGGACTGAGTGATGCTGTGGATACTCTGGAGAGCTCCATAAAGTGGGCTGGTGCTCAGGGCATGAGCTCTGCAAGGAGTATGGTCTATTCAGAGGAATTTGAGATGCATATGTAGACGGTAGACCAAAGCCCACATTGTGGGGTGGGACCACCCACTCAGCTTACAGAGACAGACTGGAGAGTAAGCACACAGATGTGGAGTGGGTGAGCCAAGAGGAGCACCATGGGGACTATATAGAAACACCCAGAGATGAGGAGATGAGAGAAGAGAGAGCAGACCGGGAGCTGGGATACAGGGAACTCTAAGAAGGGATGACGTGGTCCACAGTGGCAAGTTGATAGAATGAAATTCACCAGTGGACTCCATTCATTTCCCAATGTTACACATCCATTAAACACTCACTGTTGGGTGGGCATGGACATGGAGGACATCTTCCGAAAGAAGTTGGGAATGAGGGTCAGACCGGTGTTGACGCTTGCCAACCTAAGCATGACAAACGTGGCTCTGCCAGGCCTTGCCTTTCTCCCCTATTCCTTTTTCCTTGCTAAAAACCATTAGATAATATTCCTGAAGCTAGACACCAAGGTCTGTTCCCTTGTTTGGCCACTTCCCCCTCCTGAGGCTGACTAAAAGGTCCAACTATCAAAGTACTTCAAAAGTCCAGCAATCAAAAGCCCCCTTTGGCTCACCTAATTAACATGCCCTATTAAAATTAAACCTCATCATAACACAAGGTTTCCCCTTTTGCTTTTATAAACCTCCATGTGCATAGGGGCCACATCTGTCTCCTCTCTATCCAGAGGCAGTCCCTTCCCCCTCTCCCTTGTTCCCTTCCCCTTCTCCCTCATCCTCTATCTCCCGTCTCTGTCTCTTATTCCCTGACCACCTTTGTCCCTCTGGTTTTTGTGCTGAGAACTTGGTCTTGGGGTGTCCTGAGCTGATACCAGACCTTACAGGGGTCACTGGTATGTCAATGAGTGAGGAACAGGCACCAAATGTCCTGCCTTCTAGAAGCCGAGAGAGGGTATGAAGCATTTCAGAGTTTGCTGGGTGGGAGCCAAGTCAGGGATATTCGGGGAGTGGGCATGAGCTGGGCTTGTTTATAGACAGTAAGAACTGAACCTATGGGGAAAGATCTGTGGAAGTTTCTGGACAAAGAGATGATGACACAGCAGCAAAGGAAAGATTCCAGATCCCAAGGGAAATGACATGGAGGAGCCTTTAGACTGGGGGCTGGGTTTTCACCTTCCTGGGATTCCAGGAAGCCATGGAGTTGTCCCACAGAAGCCCTGGGAGGGCAGCTCATACAGGAGGGCAGCTCATACAGTATGTTCCATAAGGAGTAATACCTCCTTGTGAGCGGCTTCCTGCGGGCAGTTACTGGGTCTCTGTAAGGCATGTGGCAGAGGGGTTCAGTTAACGCCTCTGCTCTTCACTGATGGTCTAGAGAACAGGCTCTTCTGCAGCAATTTCCTTCGGAGTGAAGCTTTCACTCCTGGAAGAAGGGAGAGAGGCGGTAAACAGACCTCAGACCACCAGCAGTGCGGAAACGTACAAGATGCTCAAGGACTCTACCCAAGATTGTAGACGTAAACAACTGCTGGGCAGAGAGGACTCCCTGACCAGCTCAGCTTCCTGGGGCAAAGTCTCTGGCCTGTGGACATGCCTGTGAGTAAAGCGGGGGGCTCTGGGGACACAGCTTTTGTGGGCAGAGATCAAGGTTAAAGTGGACTCTAGGTCCAAAGTGGGCTTCGGGTCATCCACACTCTTCGTAAGGAACACCAGTGAGCTCACTGGCTTGCCAAGTGGACTCATTCCTTCAGTCTGTTGCTAGGCTCTGTTTGGGACAAATAGGCATTTCTCTGCATCGCGTCAGGAAAACTTAGCACAACACATGGTTTGGGTCCGTGGGAGCTAACACTTCAGGTGGGTTTCCTTTAGCATGAGCATCACAGCCGCCCAGAGAGGCCGCACAGCCATATGCTCTAGTGAGGGCCTGCCATCTGCAGGTAGCGGGTCTCATTTCAATCGGTAATTGATTGGACGGGAGCCCACTACCACTGGAGAAGAGGCCCAGCCTCAAGGGAGGGGCCACCTGTCTATGGCAGCCAGGGTGAGTTTTCCTGGCTTTTCAAGATAATTGAGTGTGACACCTGCTGCTGCCAGGCACTGAGACCTCCAGGGTGGGCAGAGGAGGGCTCTGTTCCCAGGCATCTGTCTGTTACCCCTCGAAGAAGGTTCCTAAAATCCCAAATTCAGAGGAGTCCACAGTGACGGCTGGAGATGGCTCAGCCCCATACTCTGGAACTGAACTCCACCTCTGCTCAGCTCTTGCAGACTCCCAGTCCCAACATCCCACTGCTGGCTGGAGCATGCTCTGCTTGTGTGGCCCTCACCACTGCCTAGGACAAAACATCTTCATACACAGAGGAAACCCCTGCCTGTGAGCTGCCCCAGCCCTGCACTCCCTGATCTTTCTGCTATCAGGTTTAAATATTCTGGATATTTCTTGTGCATTACATCACATAATATCCTGTCTTTTGTTTCTTGCTTCTTCCGCTCAGCATAATGTTTTCTAGGTCCAGCCTTGTCTTGGTATGCTTGGAGGCTCCAGTCCTCTTAATGATTGACAGCCTATTATATTCTAATGAATGCCCGTTCTGTGGTTACTGAAGCACTATTCTGCAGAGCCCAAATGTGGAGATTCTCTGGATGTCCAGTGATAGGCAAGGAGACCACTGAGTAAAGGCAAAGCTAGTGCTTTTCTTTGCAACTTAAAAAAAATTCACTTCAGGCTAGGTGTGATGATGCATACCTTTAATCCCCACACAGTCAAGATTAGGGAGGTAGAGTCTGGTGGATCTCGGGTAAATCAAGGCCAGCCTGCACTATATATTGAGTTCTGGGATAGCAGGGGCTCTATGGAGACTCTGTCTCAAAAAAAAAAAAAAACAGATTCACTTTATTCTTAATTATGTACATTCATGTATGTCTGTGTGGGTATGCACATATGAGTGCAGGTGCCTATAGAAGCCAGTAGAGGGCGTTGGCACCCTGGGGCTGGAGTTATGGATAATTGTGAGTCGTCTGACCTGAGTGCTGGAAAACTAAATGCAGGCCTCAGCAAGAGCAGCAGATACCTTAACCATAGAGTCATCTTTCCAGCTTCAGTTAGTATTGTTAATAGACATTGAGGCAGGAACTAGCTCACTGTAGAAATCATGGGGAAAGGCCCCATAATGAAAGAATATACATATTGGTCACAGAGATACAGTGAAAACCACTTAAGAAGATTAGATGAGACCTTGCTGCTACTGAGAATGATATTGAAGCCTGAGAAGAAAGACAGCAGCTCTGAAAAGCAAAGCCAGCTTCCAAGAAGCTGCAAGAAACCTATGCAAGGCCCTGTTACCTTTTCACAGTTTCTAACACAGCTAATTGTAATGGAATAAATTGTAAGTAAGGATGGCTTCTAAAAGGCTTCCATTTATCTCAGGAAAGACACTACTCCAGATACCCCAGACTGTCCCATAGACTGGGAGTTCAATGTGGTAACCAAGAAAGACTACAGCTATGTTTTGATAGCAGTCATATGAGTTAACTCTACAGAGAAGCTGCAGTCCGGCTACATTAAAAGAGAATAGTCCAATAGCCAGTAGAACCCATCAAAGTCCAAGACCAGCGAGACCTGCAAGGTTGGCAGCACCAGCCATGACAACTCAGGCTGATGACTAACAGACAGGACAAGGTCAGCCGTCAACACAGCCATAGAGACAGACAGAAGGGGGCTTCAAAGCGTGAGCACTCCCCTAATTGGGCGAGCAACACATGCAGTTTTTGATCATCAGTTCGTGTATATGTATGTGTGCATATGGGTGTGTGTATGTTACACACATGTGTGCATGCATGCAATGTGAGTGCAGGTGCCACTCATGGTGGGCAGAAAAGGGCATCAGCCTCAATTCTTATTGGTCAGAGAAACATGCAGAGTATATTACCCCCTAATTTGCTCAACCTGTGATGTGCCCAGAGAACTAATCATCTTGTTAGAAATTACCTCAGTCTTTGTCCAGTTTCTAACTTATGTCTATCAAATCCCCTAGATCAGTGGTTCTCAACCTTCCTAATGCTGCAACCCTTTAATACAGTTCCTCATGTTATGGTGACCCCAACCATAAAATTATTTCCATTGCTACTTCATAACTATAATTTTGCTATTGTTATTGATCTTAATATAAATATTTGATATGCAGGATGTCTGATATCCTGAGTCATTAAACCCTCAAAAGGGGTCACGACCCTCTTGTTGAGAACCACTGCCCTAGATAAATATCTCACTGGCTTTTCCTCTCTTCAGAACTCCTTCTGCCCTGGGGAGTGTCTCTCACTTTTCCTTAATTTCTATTAATAACTCTTGATTTTATTTTGCTTGGGTACATGTCCATATCTTTTTTATTCTTCTCTCATATATTATATCTCAACCACAGTTTCCCCTCCCTCCCAGTTCCTCTCCTCTTCCTCCCTTCTCCCCCAGATCCACTCCTCCTCCTTCCCCTTCAGAAATGGGCAGACCTCCCAGAGATATCAACCAAGCGTGGCATATTAAGTTATAATAATGACTAGGTACATCCCCTCATATTAAGACTGGATGAGGCAACCCAGTAGGAGGGAAAGTGTCTGAAAAGCATGCAAAAGAGCCGGAGATAGCCCCTGCTCCTGCTGTTGGGAATCCCACAGGAACACCAAGCTGCACAACAATAACCTATGTGCAGAGGACCTAGGTCAAACCAATATAGGTTCCCTGATTGTTTCTTCACTCTGTGAGCCCCTATGAGCCCTGGCTAGTTGATTCTGTGAGCCACTTCCTCATGGAGTCCTTGACTCCTCTGGCTCCTACAATCCTTCCTCACCCTCTTCTGCAGGATTCCGGAGGTCCACCTGTGGGTCTCAGTCAAACATGCCTACATCTTTAATTTTCATTTGCATGAGAAAACGTGCTTACCTGAGACATCCTCGGGTTGATTTGGGGTGACCATTGAGTATCTATCTGGCTTCATTAACTCCTGGGTCACACCTGTCTGGAGTGAGAACGGTCCCATCACTTTAAAAACTGTATCTTTATGCAATTACCATAAAGTAGGCGGTAGAACC
Source organism: Peromyscus maniculatus bairdii (assembly GCF_049852395.1). Classification (NCBI taxonomy): domain Eukaryota; kingdom Metazoa; phylum Chordata; class Mammalia; order Rodentia; family Cricetidae; genus Peromyscus; species Peromyscus maniculatus. Next base: position 57,798,395 of record NC_134871.1, read on the forward strand.
CCAAAGAGCAAGCACCCGGGTCCCCCTTCAGGGTGTCCTCAGCAGCCAACTCATCTCAAAGGACCTAGCCAGCCAGCACCACTCTGAGCACAGCCCTCCAGACCTCAAACACTGACGTGCAGCATTGAAGAGCATTCCCCCCAACACTGTCCAAACAATAGCTCTACTCTCCTCCCCACGCTGGTTCATGTTTATGCCAACTTTACACAAACTACAGTCATCTGGGGAGAGGAAAGCTCAACTGAGAAAATGCCTGTTAGGTAAGTTAGTGGAGCTTTTTCTTGATTCAGGATTGGTGTGGGAGGGCCCAGACCACTATAGGAGGTAGATCACTGGTAGGTAGGTGAGTCTGGACTATACAAGAAAGCAAGCTGACCATGAACCTAGACAGTGAATCTGTATGCAGCATTCCTCCATGGTCTCTGCCTCAGTTCCTACCTATAGGTCCTTGGCTTGAGTTCCTACTCTGACTTCTCTTCATGATGGACAGTTGTGGTGATATTGTGTTTCCCAAAATATTGTGCACCCTAATAAACTTATCTGGGGTCAGAGAACAGAACAGCCATAATATTAAACATAGAGGTTAGGCAGTGGTAGCACACGCCTTTAATCCTAGCATTCCAGAGGCAGAGATCCACCTGGATCTCTGTGTGTTCAAAGCCACAGTGGAAACAGCCAGGCATGGTGACATGCCTTTAATCCCAGGAAGTGATGGCAGGAGCAGAAAGGTATATAAGGCATGAGGACCAGGAACTAGAGCCTTTGTTAAGCTTTTAGGCTTTTGAGCAGCAGTTCAGCTGAGATCAATTTGAATGAGGACACAGAGGCTTCCAGTTTGAGGAAACAGTATCAGCTGGGGCATTGGTGAGGTGAGGAAGCTATGGCTTGTTCTGCTTCTCTGATCTTCCAGCATTTATCCCAATACCTGGCTTCAGGTTTGATTTTATTAATAAGACCTGTTAAAATTCGTGCTACAGATGATAAGATGAAACAAATCCTTTTCTCCCTGAGTTGGTTTTGGTCGTGGCCTATCACAACAATAAAAAAAAAAAAAAGCAAGAAAGCTAGGACACTTCCTCACCTCATCTCTCTACACTATCACATACCCTGATTTCTTAATCAGAAATTTCCCCACATCTGTACATCCCCACTTTAGAAGGCATTCATAATGATAGTCATCTCTCAATGCACTGAAGTTCTAAGGACCTCCCTCCCTTCCCCCTACCCCACTTCTATTCTGTCTGGTCTAAATGACATGCAGTCCCCTGTGCAACCTTCTCAGATACACCTATGACCACCGTTCCTCCCAATGTAGGACTAGGGCAGGGCACCCCATTGCCACCAGTAGAGAAGTCAAAGTTATGAACAAGCATTCAGCTCCCCTTGAGATCTGACTCTCAGTCCACCCCTTCCAAGTGTCTGGAAACTCGGCACCAAGTGTCTCCTCTTTGCTCTGTCTTCCACTCCTTGGTGGCTGGTGCTGCAGTGAGCTAGCACTGCTTTGGGTCCTGCAACACTAGTTCAGGTCTGACTCCTAAACTGAACTTGGAGTCACCTCCAGCAGGGTCCATGGTGCAGAGATGGCCCTCCTGCAATTTCCGTTACTGCATGTAGAGCCATAGAGTCATTCTGTCCAGTATCTACTACTCTTGTTTACCTGTGCCCAAATCCAGCTTAGCTCACACAGGCAGGCCCCAGGAGTGCAGAGGAGGTAAGGCTTGTGGAGGTTAGTATGGAGTGCTCTGAGTTCAAATCCAGGTTTCAGCACTAGCTACCTTGAGTTACCATGAGCAAAACAGAGCCACAGGACACCCATGTGGCTTGTGAAGAATCTACTGAGTTGATACAACCAAGAGCCTCCAGCAATGCCCAGCACATTCTCTTCGGAAACCAACATGTTACCACAGATATTGTCCCATATATAATTATCTGATCTATCATCTCTTATATGATGCTGGCCCAAGAAGTCCAAGGAATAGCAAACATTATTTCTCAACTCCCCAAGATGCTCTCAGCATGCCCGATGCCTGGAGTTGGTTCTTGCTATATCACTGAGACACTGTCATTGGCTTCTTCTGGCCTGGATTTCATTTCAAGTGGACTCTCCTAGCCATGAGCATCACAGAGTATCACATGTGTGGTCCTATCATACAACTTGATAGCATCTTTGTGGTCTCTTGGTTTTATCTGAGAAAAATAGTACTCTCCCTTCTGATCTTCCTTCCTGTGTCTGCTGTGTTCAGAAGCTCCTGTCTCTAAGGCTCTAGTCATTAGAGGAATCCATACAACACCTCACTGCCCCCTTCACAGGAAGAACCATATTCCCACTCTTCACTGTCTACCAGATAAATGGCTAGAGCTCCAAGGAAGATTCCAGGAGTCTGTTGAGGCTGGAGATCAGTGTGATTGCAAGCTGCCACATGGGCTGTACAAGTATAACTATTGCTTCCTCGGATGAAGCCAGGTGGTGTCCAAGGTGAAATGGGCACATATTTATATAAAGAGCAGCACCCACCCCCAAGATGAGCTGGTGCCAAGCAGCCCAAAGAGCTTGAGGTTGATCACATGCTAAGACCTCTTCCACGGGGCTCCTAAAGACAGAGGAGCCCGTGAAACCCAGGCCCACTTAGGGTCATGTTTCAGCTTGAGAAGGACCAGAGCCTGCATTCTACTCAGGAGTTCCTTGGAATGAGCGGCCTGACTAGGGAATCTAAAAGGCCAGCCTTGTGAAGATATCAGAGGTAAGACTTCAAAAGGCCTCTGCCCAGCAGAAAGCACTGAGATTGCCTCCTGTGGCTCCTTCTGAGCTGTGCCATTGAGGTCCCAGAATACAGAGTCCCCCAGGGGCTGCCTGGAGGAGATGCAGAGACCAAGCTTATGCTCTCAGGTCCCTGGGCTTTGGAGATGTGCTAGGATGGTTCACAGAAGACATTAGTCAACAGCTCTTTCCCAATGGCAAGCAGGGAGTCATCCTTCAGTTTAACTGGATGCCCACATCCCTCAAACTCAAGTCCAATAGCATTGCCTGGTGGATAGAGCTCTTTCCCTCTGTGTTTCAAGTTTATTTCAGCCTAAATTATTAAGCAGATTGTTTAATAATGCAAGCCTTCTCATTGGAGACGGAAAAGCAGACGCCGTGTTTCAAAGCATATTGTTTCCCCAAAGCAGCAGGCAACGCAGCTCCCTTCTCTCTGATCTTTGGTGCGAGATCATCTGCTAATCGAGACGAAGGAGGTTTTACTTGGTGAATAAATGAGGCCTGGCTCTGTTTCATGCCCGGCCAGACCGTCGTGGACATGTTGCTCTTCTTCCTAAACAATGCACACTTACTTATTCATTTGCATTTGACATGGTCTCAGGGACAATTGTTGGCATTCCAGCAGCTTTCAGTTCATCACAGACACTGTCTATGCACAAGAGCTTTCTCACACCTGGGCTTGCATGCAGCATCCTTTTATGCCATACGGACACAGGTACGGATGGTGTATTCTTGTAACACTAAGAGAGAATTAATTTCCTGGAGTAATTCGCATTTCATTAGAGCCCTCCATGAACACCCTTCATGCTTCAGTGGTAAGGCTGGCTTGGGGCCACTGCCTGGCTGGAACTTGGGATGGTCTGAAGGTCAAGGCTGCACAGTTAGAGATACAGACCTTGCCTTGCATGTGAATCGACATTAATTAGGCATACATCCCATTTAGAAGCTTAGCTAAAGTCATGGAGATAGATCTTTGCTGTCCAGCAAATACCAGAACCTTTGACCAGCCCAGCCCACATGGCCTGACCTCTGTCCCTGCCCTCAGGAGGTGTGGTTGACAGTGAAACATCCTGCATGCAAACTTAACAGACAGGGTGTGTGACTATCCTGGCTGGGTTTCCCAGATCCCAAAGGATCCTGGGAAAAGCCCAACCATCTCTGGCTGCAGACTCCATTGGGACTCATATCGGGAGACCATGAGATTTGACCTTTCTGCTGAGGCACCTGGGAGAGGAGGTAAAAGGGTGCAATCTTTAACCAGGCATGGACTCAAACAGAACACAGCACTGTCCCTGGTGGGTTGCACATATTGACAGCCTGGCCCTGGGGTTCATCATCTAGACCCATGGTACCTCTTAGAGTAGTGAAGATGCCCACTTTTGCCATAGCTTTCTTTAGATGTTCACAGGACTTTGCAACTCCACCTGCTCAAGTCTCTGTAAAATCTCCTGTGAACCGCTTAAGTTTGCTGGGACCCTGTATGTATAGAGGGTTTCTGTATGCTGGCCATGCATCAAGCCTGTAGGACAGAATATGGATTTGCATTTGCAGTGTAGGGGGAGTTCCTAGTGACCCACAGAGGGCCCTACCCAGGGAGAAGGGGGTTCCAACATCTCTATACACGGAGCTGATTTCTGTTCCCAGGCTTGGCTTCACAACTGAGTAAACAGATTGGAACACTTGGTGTGGGGTGCAGCTGGACAGATTAGCTGGTCCTGGTAATGGCATGCTGCAATTGTTCAAATATGGTAGTGCACTGCCCATGGCATAACATGACCATTATCACCTTAGCCAGAGCAGCTATGCCATCCTCATGGGAGGGGCTGGGAAAGAATCTGATCTGAGAGTCTAGCACCCTGACCACCCACACCTTCCCCACAGCTGTATGTAATTCTGCCCCAGTTGTCCATCATCACTGGAGGTGCTAGAGTATACATGAAACAGAAAGGCAAGCTCCACCTGTGAAGCTTTTGGGAGCTCACAGTCCATGCCAGCTTGGTACATTTTGTGGATGTTTTAGGGTCACCTATGCTTCTGTAAGTAACCCTCCACCCAGTTTCCTATAAGTAAGCTCTATAAACTCATCAGCTTCCCAAGCTGAACTTGGATGAAGTTGTTTCTTTGATCTGTTGTTGGTGTCCTGCCTGGGTAGAGACTTTTGCTTATTTCTCCATAGGACAACTTAACAGAACATCACGGTAAATGAAAAGTGGCCCAAGGGAAGCACATGCATAAGCAGGAGGAAATTGGGGTGCTGGGAGATTCCCTCCTTCACATAATTGAACCTGGTACCTGTTCACCACCCAGTCCTGTGTTACACCAAGAATGGGAAGACCCTTGTTCTCAGGATAGCAGGATACTAGTCATCATTCTTAGGTCTGCAGTTCCTGGGGTTCCCAGACTTAGTGAGAGACATGTATCCCTCACTGTCAGCATTACAGAAGTGATTGTGTGTGTGTGTGTGTGTGTGTGTGTGTGTGTGTGTGTGTGTGTGTGTACATGCATTAAAGTGGCTTACAGGTTATAGTCGTCTATTCCAACAATGGCTGTCTCCCAGTGGTAGGTCAAAGAATGCAGTAGTTGTTCAGTCACACAAGGCTGGAAGTCTTGGCTAGTCTTCAGTATACACTAGAATTCTGAAGAAGTAGACTCTAACACCAGTGAGAGAATGAATGAACTTACCAGTGAGAATGAGGACAATCAGGCAAAGAGCAAATGCCTCCTTCTCCCACATCCTTAATATAAGCTGGCCCCAAAAGGTGTGACCCAGATTTAAGGTATATCTTCCCACTTCAAAGAATCCAGATGTATGGTGGGTCTTCCCATTTCAAATAATTCAATCAAGAAAAAAAAATCTCTCACGGGTGTCCAAGAAGAACCAACACACTGAGTAAGGATAAAACCCAGTACCATCCCCCACCAATCCTAGGCAAATATCTCTTCATTTGGTACCAAAGTGAACCTTGGGCACTCCATAGAAAGGCCCACATCTAAAGGAGCCTCCCAGTATTTTTTCTCCATCAGCATTTTGGGGGTTCTACATTATACCAACATAACTCTAGGTCTTTCTCTCCTACCCACTCTGAAGTCCTCCTCCTGGGTCTGTCCTAAATTCCAGTAGGTTTGGGGGCATGTTGGCTCTCCTTGTCAGGGTTCTCTAGAGTTACAGAACTTATGGAATGAATATTATATATGTGTGTGTATGGGAATTTATTGGAATGACTTATAGCTGCCATCTAACAATATATAGTTATAAATGTAAATTCCAAGAATCTAGTAGCTGCACAGTCCCACAAGGTTGGGTGTCTCAACTGGTCTGCTGGGATCCTAAAGAAGGAATGGATGGTCTGATGAGGACAAGCAGGTAAAGAACAAAACCTTCCTTCTTTCATTGTCCTTATATAGGCTTCCAGCAGAAGATGTGGCCCAGATTTAAGGTGTACCTTCCAACCTCAAGGTCTTGATTAAGGCCTGTGTCTTCCCACTTCAAGATCCAGATCAAAGGCATGTTGTCTTCTTGCCTCAAGATCCGGATCATGAGTGTGCCCTCCATTTCTGGATTATAGTCCATTCCAAATTTAGTCAAGTTGACAACCAAGAGTAGCCATCACATTGGCAATCTCTTTCAGGATAGGCTGGCTGGCTATGCCTGGGTCTCAGCCTGAAGCCAGTGGCTTCTGGACATGAAGCAAGACTAGCAGATTATTAATCCCTAGCTTTGCTGTCCTCTGAAATGGCCAGTCCTGGCCTGTAGAACAATGCCCTGCCATGGAGATGCTCAAGGTTGTATGCTAAGAGACAGGAAGACAGGGTAACTGACCAGTGCTGGGAAGAGGAGGGGCACCTATAGATGCCAATTACATGGGCAAAGGGGGAAGCAGATAGAGCTAGAGGATAGAGGGTAGGCATGACCTGTGCTGATTCCTCCATGGACAAGACAAGACCAGGAGGGGATACCAGCTGCCAGATAGGCAGGAATGAGTCCTAGGAATAGGGAGACTGAGCCAGTTGCTCTGTCCATGGTCCTGATGGGAAGATGAGCGATAACAGTGGGATGGGCCACAGCACATTGGCTGTGAAAAAAAGATTGAGACAACCTGCAGAACGGCAACCAGATGGAGCCAATATAAGAAGATCGTGGCCTGTGTGTGCTGCAAAGTAGATGATAGTCCAGAAGTAAAAAATAAAGACCAGAAGCTGGATGTGGTGGCACATGCCTTTAATTCCAGCACTTGGGAGGCAGAGGCAGGCAGATCTCCGTGAATCCAAGGGCATCCTGTGTCTACAGACCAAATTTCAGGACAGCCAGGGCTGCACAGAGGAATCTTGTCACCTGTCTCCAAAAACCAAAGCCAAACAAAGGGCAAGATTCACCTGTGATGGTGTAAGAATATAGGTCGGGAGCCGGTGTGGAGACCATACAGGTCAGCTAGCTCAGTAAGGTGACCTTGCTGGACCCTGTGCCCTGTTCACTCTGGCTTTAATATAGGGCAATGGTCACTAGATATCTCCATCTGCCACCTTGCCTTAAAGGCTGGAAGGAAACTCTGAAAGTGTGAAGTGTGGTGAATGTCATTGAGAACCCTCCCTTGGAGTGTGGCTCGTGAGGGACCCTAAGAGGATGTAGCACTACTATCCTGAAGCCAGTGTCCTCAGTATGTTGAGACAGAATGGTCCTGAGCCTGCATGCACTTTGTTTTCCTCTATAGCCTGCCACTCCCTTGATGTTCTAGTGGTAACCCCAGTCCTTGGACCCAGTATGTCATTAAATGAAAGCTGGAAAAGTACTTGTGTTATTCTCTGAAAGAATTTATAAAACAACATTATTTCATCCTTGGGTCTTTGAAAGAATTTACCCAGAGACATCTATGTCTAGACCTATTTGGTTTTATTTTTATTTTTTTAAATGAGGTTGTTAATTGAGGATTCAAGATCTTCAACTGTTTTCTCAAATTTAGAAGTGTTTTGTTGGAGAATAATTTGACTATAAAAAATATATTTGTGGTGTCTTAGTTAAGGTTTTATTTCCTTGAAGAGACACCATGACCACAGCAACTCTTATAAAGGAAAACATTTAATTGGGGCTGGTTTTCAGTTTCAGAGGTTTAGTCCATTATCTTCATAGTGAGAAATATGACAGTGTGCAAGCAGACATGGTACTGGAGAAGGAGCTGAGAATTCTACATCTTGATCCATGGGCAGCAAAAGACTGCCCCCACTAGGCTTAGCTTGAGCATGTAAGACTGTAAAGCCGGCCCCCTCTTCCCTGTGACAAACTTCTCCCAAGGCCACACCTACTCCAACAAAGCTACACCTCCCAATAGTGCCACTCTGTACATGCCAAGCATTCAAACACACGAGTATATGGGGGCCATTCCCATTAAAACCACCACAAGGGGGGCAGGAGGAAGATGGCTCAGCAGTTATCAGTGCTTGATGCTCTTGGAGAAGAACTGGGTTTGGTTCCCAGAACCCACACAGGAGTTCACAGACATCTGTAACTCTAGTTACAAGGGATCCATTGCCCCCTCTACCCACCAGAGGAACTGTATACACATGGTACACAGACATACATGCAAACAAAACACTCATACATGTAAGGTAAAATATAAAATAATTATATATGAGAAAAAATGGTTTTTCACATCATTTTTGTATCCTGTCTTTATCTACTGGTATCTAATGGTTTTTATTATTTTGTGTATAATACTGATAACATTTTCTTTCATTTAAAAAATATTAGTCTTCCTGGGAAATGACTAAAGTAACCAATCTTTCCAAAGAACACACTTCAGGCTATTATGACTTCTACCTAAGGTGAGCCTTATTTTACCTCTCTGAGTTTTGCTGTTATGACTATTTCCTTATTTGGTTTTATTAGGTTGTATGCTGTTTTTTTCACAGCTCTTTAAACAAATGATTGCTTTATAAATATGCACTTAAAGCTATGATTTTCCTCGAAGTATTGATTCACTGTGTCCTACATGTTAAAATCTGTTGTAATTTGTTTGATCTTATTAAATTAAAATATTTCTAATTTCTCACTGTTCCTTCCTAAATCACAAGGGAGTCTAAAATGTAATCCAGAAATCTCTGGTATTTGGGGGTTTTCTCATAATCTTTTGGTAATTGATTTCCAGTTTAATTCAATTAAACTGAGATAAGATGGTCTGTATATGGCCCATTGCATAGTCTATTTGTATAAATATTGTGTCAAAGCTTTAAAACTGAAAAAAAAATATCATGCACTCCAGATCCAAAGTATCATTTCTGGTAGTATCAGTGAAACATATTTTAAGAAGTCCAATGGATTGTATAACATTAGACTCCTTTTTGGTTCTATAATTTCTTTCATGTCATTGAAACCACATCATTAAGCACATAAATGTTTAATGTTGTTATGTCCTGACCTGTTTATCACTGCTAAGCATCCACCTTTACCTCCTTCTTGCTTTCAAGTGTGTTTTGGTTGGAATGAGTGTGGCTACTGCGGCTCTCTTTGGCTTGTGTTTACACAAACCTGACTGCTGAGAGGAGGCAAAGAAATCCAGAAGCAGAGAGAAGAGAGAAGGAAGCCATGGTTGGGATGGACCTGGTATCTCAGCACTCTGTCTGGCTTTTACTTCTCTTTATCTGTTTCTTCTAATGTATTTCATTGGGCCTGCTTGGACCCATTGACATCTTTTTCCTCCATTCAACAAGTAGCAACAGAGAATAAACATTGCAGGCATTGTACCAGGGCAGCTATGTCTTTAACTCAGTAACTTACTTAGGTGCCAGCCAGCTCAGTCCGCATGTAAGAGAAGCCATTTATCATAACATAATGCCTTAAGAACGCTCCATTCCGTGTGTAAATGCAGCTAATGTAAAATGAGATTTCATGTTCCTGTTTGATATTGCATATACTTCTCTTATAAATCCCTTGTTATTGACATTAAGTTAGCCATTGTTAGCAGTATTATTTAACCAAACTGTAAAATAAGTAGCATAAGTGAAAAGCAAAATAAAAACCTATGTAGCAAAGATTTTAAAGTGTATGTGAGAGACACTGCACAGGTCTATTCACTGTTGGCATGGGACATCTTTAACAATTTTTCTTCTTCCATGTAAATGACTTGGGACTCACACGTCCATCTCGATCTGCCTCGGGCCCTCTCTCCCTTGAAGCATTGAGTATCCCACAGGAAACCCATAGGATACTTATGATTCCATGAAGCTGTGAGCTATTTTAAGTCGCGTGCATGAGAGTTGCAGTGTGGGTTTAGACTCCAGTCTTCCTCCCCAGCTCTTTCCAAATGAACATGGGAGCTACAGGCATCTCCCCTTCTGCAGGGGTTCATGGGTGGAGTACACTAGTAGGCACGAGTGCAGCAACTGGGCTTAGCAGTTTCTCCCAGAATGAGGCAGGTCAGGTGACAATTAGAGTTCTGGGGATGGAGGGTGGATGCTGCTCTTCAGGGCTCCCCAGGTGGAGAAGGACACGTAGGTTTTGCACTAGGAGATTTTTCTGCTTCTGTGTATGTCCTCATTAACTCTTTTCTGGAGTGGGGGAAGTTATAAACGTTTGGATTTGTTGAAGGCAAGTACAGTGACAGTAAAAGATGTGTGGGTGGGGGCAGTGGTGAGAGGAGTACAGAATGTGCAGAGGGGACAGCTGGGGGTGACAGGAAGGGGGACAGAGGCTTGCTGCCCTGAGGCAGAGAAAGAGAAAAACATTGCTTCATCAGGGAGGATGAGAGGGACAGAGGCAGGAGACAGACAGCTAAGGATCCCTACCCACCATGCAGGAGGAGAGGGGCTGCACAAGGAGGTCAGTGAGGTGAGCACACAGCTTCAGTAGATGGTGTGGTGACAGCCAAGGGCACTTGTGGCCAGCAAGACCATCACAGCATGGGCTAATCAGGAAGAGTGCCAGGACAGTGTGAGCCAGGGGCTCTTGGTCGACTACAAAGAGTAAAGCAGTAGGATAGAGGTTATCACGGCCCCCCATCTCTTTCTCTCTGGTAGTAATAATACCTTGAGCCTCACATGTTCTAGGCAGACACTCTACTGCTGAGCTACATCCCTAACCTCCAAAGAGATGTGTGTGTGGCTAGAAGGGATACTTTGGAAGGACAAAAGCAGTGACCAGAAAGCTGGCTGTTTCCACATAAGATGTTTAGAGCTGTGTAGAAATGTACCTGGGATCCAGGTGTTTGTAGTGGTCCCTACCAACTACAAGAAAAAAAAGTGGTAACCTGACCTTTGAATTGGCTAAGCTAGAGTTACTGGTGTGACATCCATGGATATGAAGACACCACCAGAGCCATGTTCAGGAGATGCCCAACCCTGACTCAGCTCCATGCACACATCAGAGTTCAAGCCATAGTTAGGCAGGTGCTGAACAGGCAGTGTCCTAAACACTTCCTGTGAACGTCCTCCTCCTAGAAGCAAAGGTCTGTCTTCCTTTCCAGATATGTGGAGCTTCTTCAGCAAACATAGCTGAAGCCAAAGCTTCATAATTCATAAGACAAAGCTCATCTTTGGACCTACTGGTCACTCATACCTACTTCCTGAGCTGCTTCCCCAGTGAAAAGAGAGCCAGCCAAGGGTAGGGTGGAAACTGGGGAAAAGGCACCTTTGGGAAGGCACTAAAGAGAGAGAGAAAGGAGGAGTCTTTGGGGAGACAACAGAATCAAGGAACTCTTTGGGTTGGGGTGGAGAAAAAGAGGGTGGAGCCAAAGCCGAGGCCAGCCCTGTCCAAATGTGAGAGGAGGCTTGTAAACAGGGATTGTTGACAGCACTGAGGTAGCTAACTTCCTTTGGGCTTAGTGACATGATCCCTGGGACAAGGGCCTCAAACAGAGTCCACAGTAATGCAGTTTGTGTCTGGGTAAGAGGGAGGGCAAAAAGATCTCTGGTGTTCAGTGGGTAGCTTATGGGTAACTGAATACAAGCTAAATACAAGAAACAATTATGGCTAGGAACCCCCACACCTCCTAAATACCTAAAAGTGCTGACAGCTTTAACATTCTTCCAAGTGAAATAGAGACACACATGCAAAGGCTGAAAAGAGCCCATGTCAAGCAGGAGTGGTGGCACAGGACTTGTCATCCCAGCACTCAGGGAAGCTGAGGCAGGAGAATCAAAAGTTCATTTCTAGCCTTCCTATAAAGCAAGGAGGAGGAGGAGGGGAGGAAGAGGAAGGAGGGAGGAGGAATGGGAAAGGGAGAGAAGGAAAGGAGAAAGGGAGAGAGGGAGAAAGCATAGGAAAGAGAAAAGAAAGAAGGGAAAGAAAAGAGAAGAGAGGAGGGGAGGGGACAGGAGGAGAGGAGAGGAGAGGAGAGGAGAGGAGAGGAGAGGAGAGGAGAGGAGAGGAGAGGAGAAGAGAAGAGAAGAGCATTATGGGTGATGATGGATGACTTCCACTGTCTCTGACCTCTTCCCTCTGTTACAGAAAAGAACTTAGGACCACTGGGGAGTGTGGCTGGGGAATTATGACTCCCAGATGTCCCTTCTTGGTGCCCTAGTTTGTAGGCTGCCACAATCTTGGGGAAAGGACCTCACTGGGAGATTGCCTATCTGCCTCGATAAGTCACAGTGTTGCCGGCCACTCACAGGGGAGTCTTGCCATTTGCTTCTCTTTTGTTTACCCATCTCAGAATGAAAATCTCTGAAATATTTAAAAGTATTGACTCTGCATTCCCCCAACATTATTAACAGGGAACAAAAGTTATTTCATACCCTCATTTTGTCAGTGGTAAAAAGGACTCAAGGGACTTGGAGCGCTTCAGTCTGCATCTGCGATACCACAGACTGCAAATCCTTCTGAGGCAGTCAGATAAAGAGTGTGCTAAATAATTGAGCACATGGAACTGCAACTCAAGTCCTTCTCTCAAACCAAGGGAGCAGAGATGACCCTTGTCAACACATGTTCCCCAGTGAAGCACCCATGCTGGCTGAGGGCAAGCCTTCCAAGGTAGCCCTGGGTGGCACTTCCTGACTCTGATGAGTAGAGGGCAGCTGGAAATGGAAAGCACTCTGAACAAAAGCAACTTGGGGGGAAAGAGCTTTATTTGGCTTGTATTTCCAGGTCATAGCCCATCAATGAAGGAAGTCAAGGCAAGAACTCAAGCAAGAACATGAAGTAGAAGCAATAGAAGAATACTGTTTGCTGGTTCACCCCAAGCTCACACATAACTGGATTTATCATACAGTCCAGATCCATCTGTAGAGAATGGTACCACTCATGGTGGTCTGGACCCTTCTACATTAGTTAACAATCGAGACAATCACCCACAGACATGATCACAGGCCACTCTGATCTGGGCAATCTCTCAACTGAGACTCCCTTCATATGTGTCTCTAGGCTGTGTTAAGATGACACTGAAAGGTTAGTACAATGTAAATCTTTCACCCCTCTGTATTGACTAACATCCAACTTTCTGTATCACCATGAAATTCAGACTAAAACTAAGCAGAAGAGATAGGGAAGGACACTATATATTCATCAAAGGAAAAATCTACCAAGAGCATATTTCAAATCTTAACATCTATGCGCCAAACATAAGGGCACCCAAGTTCATTAAAGAAACACAACTATAGTTTAAACCACATATTGACCCTCACACACTGATAGTGGAAGACTTTTCAATACCCCTTTCTCACCAAAAGACAGGTCATCCAGACAAGAACTAAACAGAGAACTATTGAAGCTACTTGATGTTATAGACCAAATGAGCCTAATAGATATTTATAAAACATTTCATGCAAACACAAAAAAGATACCTTCATCTAATCACTTCATGGGATGTTCCCCAAAACTGATCACAAAAAATTTCTTCGGACACAAAGCAATTGTCACAGATATAAGAAAATTGAAATAGCAATCTGCATGCACTGGATTTTAAAGCTGAATATCAACAACAGCAGAACCACCAGGAAGCTTACAAACTCCTGGAAACTCAACAACTCAACTATGGAGTAAAAAAAAAAAATGGGTCAAGACAGAAATTAACAAATTGAAGACTTTCTAAAATTGAATGAAAATAAATACACAACATGCCCAAACTTCTGGTACACAGAGAAGGCCATTCTAATGGGCAGATTTACAGCACTAAGTGCCTACGGAAAAAATAAAAATAAAAAACTGGAAATGTCTTAAACTAGTAACTTTTTTGGGTTTTTGACAGTTTCTCTGCATAGGTCTGGCTGTCCTGGAACTTGCTCTGTAGACCAGGCTGACCAAGAACTCATAGAGATCCAACTGCCTTTGCCACACAAGTGTTGGGATTAAAGGAATATGCCACCATTTCCCAGCTCAAACATAACAGCCCACCTGAAAACTATAGAACAGAAAGAAGAAAATTATACCCAAAAGAAGTCTATGGCCAGAAGTCATCAAACTCGGGGCGGGCTAAAATCAATGAAACAACAACACAAACAAAACAATACAAAGAATCAATGAGACAAAGAGTTGGCTTTGAGAAAATCAATGAGATTGACAAATTTGTATTCAAATTAACTAAAAGGCAGAGAGGAGACCCAAATTAACAAAATTAGGGATGAAAAGGGGACATGACAGACTCCAAGGAAATACAGAGAATCATCAGGACTTAAAAACCTGTACTTTGCCATGTTGGAAAAATCTAAAAGAAATGGATACTTTTCTCAATACATACAACTTACCAAAGTTTAATTAAGATCAGATCAGCAATTTAAACAAACCTATGACCTGTAACTCCTAGTAAAATAGAAGCAGTAATTAAAAGTCTCCCAACAAAAAGAAGGCCAGGGTCAGATGGTTTTAGTGTAGAATTCTATCAAGCTTTCAAAGAAGAGTAAATGCCAATACTCCTAAAATTATTCCACAAAATAAAAACAGAAGCAACATTGCCCAGTTCCATTTATTGGGCCAGTTACCCGATACCCAAACAACATAAAGACTCAACAAAGAGAATTACATACCCATTTCATTTATGAATGTAGATGCAAAAATTTTCAACAAAATGCTTGCAAACTAAACACATAAAAAATCATCCATCATGATCAAGTAAGCATCATCCCAGAGAATCAGAGATGATTCAACATATGTAAATTGATAAATGTAATCCACTATATAAACAGAATGAAAAAACACATGATCATCTCATTAGATGTAGAAAAGACCTTTGGCAAAATCCAACATATACAGTCCTGGAGAGATTAGGCATACACAGGACATACCTCAACATAATAAAGGAAGTTTGCAGCAAGCACATAGCCAACTTCAATTTAAATGAAAAGAAACTCACAGCATTTCCACTAAAATCAGGAACAAGATAAGGTTGACAAGGTTGTCCACTCTCTCCATACCTACTCAATATAGTACTTGAAGTCTTAGCTAGAGCAATAAGACAACTAAAGGAGATCAAGAGGATACAAATTGGAAAGTAGAACATTAAAGTATCTTTATTTGTAGATGCTATGGTAGTATACATAAGCAGTCCTAAAAATTTCACTAAGAAACTCCTACAGCTGATAAACAGTTTCAGCAAAGTAGCTGGATAAAAAATTAACTCACAAAAATCAATAGCCTTCCTATTTACAAACAACAAACAGACTGAGAAAGACATCGGAGAAATAATATCTTTCACAGTAGCCTAAAAACATAAAATATCTTGGAGTAACTCTAACCAAGCAAGTGAAGGACTGGTATGATAAAAAACTTTAAGACATTGAAGAAAGAGATTAAAGAAGATATAAGAAGATGGAAAGATCTCCCATACTCATGGATCAGTAGGATTAATATAGTAATAACAGCCATCCCACCAAAAGCAATCTACAGATTCAATACAACCCCCCATCAAAATTCTAACACAATTTCTTTTTCTGCTTCATATGGAAAAAAAAGCCAGAATAACTAAAACAATCCTGAATAATAAAACAAACTGCTGGAGGTATCACCATCCCCAACCTCAAATTGCACCACAGAGAAATTGTAATAAAAACAACATGGTACTGGTACAAAAGAAGACATATCAATCAATGGAATTGAACTGAAGATTCAGACATAAATCTACACACATGTGGACACTTCATTTTTTTTTTATAAAGAAGACAGAAATTAACACTGCAAAAAAGACATCATCTTCAACAAACAATGCTGGTCAAACTGGATGCCTGCATGCATAGCAGAATCCAAATAGATTCATACTTATCACCTTGCACAAAACTCAACTCCAAATAGATCAAAGGCTATTGTTGGATCTAATGGTTCTCTCAGGGGAGGGGGTGAGAAGATACAGCATCAACAGCACAGACACCGGGAGTCAGTTGAAGGAAAATAACAAACTCATTTATTCAATAATAGGGAAGGCCTTACATACACATCTCCCAGCACCTAGTCTACATGGTCATCCCTCATTGGCTGGACATGATCAGGAACTCTGGCATCAATCAGGAACTCTGACAGCAACTGTTGCTGGGCCCTCAGGCAGACTCCACATGATCAGGACTTCTGACAGTGACCAGGAACTCTAACAGCACCTGTTGCTAGGCCTTCAGCCAGACTCATATAGGTTGGCTCATAAGGAAGTACATTATGTGCATGCCTTGGCAACTAGTCTGAGCCAATTTCCTTGACCCTATGGACCTGTCCCACTACAAAAGTTTTCAACATAGAACCAGAAACACTGAACCTGATAAAAGAAAAAGTGGAGAATAGTCCTGAACTCATTGGCACAAGAAAAAGACTTTGTGAACAGAACACCAATAGCACAAGCACTAAGCCCAACGATTAATAAAATTGGACCTCATGAAACTGAGAATTTCTGAATGGCAAAGGACACTATCATTCAGAGAAAGTGGCAGACTACAGGAAAAATATTTTTACCAACTGTACATCCAATAGAGGTCTAATATCCAAAATATATAAAGAACAAAAAGTAGATATCAAGAAAACAAATGGCCTAATTTAAAAATGTGGTACAGATCAAAACAGAGACTGCTCAAATGATGAAACACACATGTCTGAGAAGCACTTAAAGTAATATTCATCATCTTTGGAAATGCAAATCAAAACCACTTTGAGATCTCATCTTATACCCATCAGAATGGCCAAGAATAATAAACAAATGGCAGCTTGAGCTGGTGAGGATGTGAAGTAAGGGAAACACTCATCCAGTGCTGGTGGGAAGACAAACTTGTACAGCCACTACGGAAATCAGTATGGTGGTTCCTTAAGAAGCTGAGAATTGATCTACCTCAAGATTCAGCTATGCCATTCTTGGATATGTACCCAAATGATGCTTCATCCTACCACAGAGACACTTGCTCAACCATATTTATTGCTACTCTGTCATAATAGCCAGAAACTGGAAACAACCTAGATGTCCCTCAACAGATGAATGGATAAAGAAAATCTAGTACATTTACACAATGAAATATTATTCATAAATTTAAAAATGCAATTTGCAAGCCGGGCGTTGGTGGCGCATGCCTTTAATCCCAGCACTCGGGAGGCAGAAGCAGGTGGATCTCTGTGAGTTCGAGGCCAGCCTGGGCTACCAAGTGAGCTCCAGGAAAGGCGCAAAGCTACACAGAGAAACCCTGTCTCGAAAAACCAAAAAAAAAAAAAAAATGCAATTTGCAGGTAAATGTTTAAAAGTAGAAAAAATCATCCTAAGTGAGGCAACCCTGATCCAAAAAGACAAATATGATACGTATTTATTTATAGGAGGATATTAGCTGTTAAGCCAATGATAATCTAGCTACAACCCATAAGCCACAGAAGTTAAATATAGTAAGGGGCTAGAGGTGGAAGCAGACAGATCTCCCTAGGAAAGGGAAATAGGATAGTTATGGATAGATAGGGGATCTGGAAGTGGAAGATCAAGTGAGGAGAGGGAGAGAAGAGGGGAATGAGGGAGCCAACATGGAGAAAGACAGCCAAAATTAAGGGCTATTTGAAAGGTAGTATGAAAACCTAAAACAGTTGGAGCTTCATAAAATATATACACATATGAAGGCAACATAAATGAAATCTCCTAATAAAGAGGAGACAGAGCCCCAACTGTACATCTCTTGTCACCAAATGAAGCTTCCAGTATTGAGGTTTGGTTAGAGCTAACTGGGTTGTTGGTCAAAGTGGCTCTATGGCCAGGCTCTTGCCAAGACTACAGGTTGCTCTCCACAAACTGATGGCAAGGCCCCACTGCTGACAACAACACCTACACAACTCATTGAATGTGGAAAAGTCAAGCTAGTGCTGACATAGAGCCTTCACCCCTATGTTCTAGTGTCTTTGGTACAGGAAGGTACTCTACACACTACCCAAAGAAGAAATGTGAACACCAGCCCAGCACAAGCCTTTTGATCTATAACGATGTCCTGAGTGCAAGATATGATAGTGCAATGGTTACACAAAATTGGTGGGAGTCACCAACCAATATCTGATTTGACTTAAAGCCAACTCCATAGTATGGACCAGGAATCTAGGGCAAAACCAAATAAGACCATTTTTAAAAGACAGCAATAGCCGGGCGTTGGTGGCGCACGCCTTTAATCCCAGCACTCGGGAGGCAGAGCCAGGCGGATCTCTGTGAGTTCAAGGCCAGCCTGGGCTACCAAGTGAGCTCCAGGAAAGGCGCAAAGCTACACAGAGAAACCCTGTCTCGAAAAACCAAATAAAAAAAAAATAAAAAAAATAAAAGACAGCAATAAAACGCTCCTAATGACATTCTGATATAGCCATAGTTCAGTGCCTTGTCCAAACATCATCAGAGGAACTTCTACAGAAGATGGAAACAAATACGGGGACCCACAGCCAGAAATTATACAGAGAATGAGAGACCTTGGGACACTCAGCCCTAAATGGGATGTCTCCATCAATCCCTTCCCTCAGGGCCCAGGGAACCCTGCAGAAGAGAAGGCAGAAAAGAGCATCCTTTGCATGTATATCATGCCTTCCAGTTTAGTGCTGTTACGACATTTTTGAGTGCACAAACAAGTGGATCTCTGCATCTCTATCTGTTTCTTATGCCCATTCTTGACTTCTTTCCCTTCTGTTTATTTATTTTGTTCTATGCTGGTGTATTTGTTTTTTGTTTTACCTTATTTTTCTTTTTAAAAAAAGAAAGAAAAGAAAACTGACCACCACACACTCTAGCATACCTGGCCGTGGGTACCACCCTGCTAGCTTCTGTGTGGACCTCTTCAGTGACAGCAGGCAACCATGTAATTTCTCTTGGCCTTGCTTTCCACTTAACAGTGATGCACACTTTCCATAAGACCTTCTGATACTATTTATGTAATATTTTTAAATTCCATTTTTTAATTGTTGTATTTTATGTAGAAACAAACTTGATATTTACCTTGCTCTGGTAATCATGGTCAATATGACTCACCATTCTAATAATTATTCTATGACCTTTTTAAAGTTTTACCTAATCAAACAAGTTACATCCAAATAACCTATTCCTCTTATTCCAAGTCTCATGCATTCCATTCTCAGTGCTTTAGGGCACATGCTAAGGTCCCCAAGTCAGCACTGGAATGAAGTAGCACATCATGAGTGTAAGAATGTCTGTATTTCAGGGCTAGAAAGATGTGCAGTGGTCAAGAGGGGGAAGTACTCTTACAGAGGACCTGAGTTCAGTTTCCAGAACCCACCTTGAATGGTTCACAACCATCTCTAACTCCAGCTCCAGGAAATCCAATGCCTGCCTATGGCCTCTGCAGGAACTTACACTCACATGTATGTACATGCATAGACACACATGCATACACATAATAAAAATAAATTTAAAAACAGACCTTTAAAAGACATAAAAATCTTTATTTCATCATTTCACCATCAAGGAATGTCCATCCTGTCGCAGCCTAAGTTCTTTCCTTCAGTGAATATTAGTATCTTCCAAATGGCTTCTCTGATGACTAAGATGGCCTTGTTCTCCTATTTTATTTGGTTAATATGGGAAATTGCTTCACTGTTTTTGCATGCTTGCTTTAAATCACGATATAAGTAGCATACAGAAATACAAAGATCTTAACTGATGAGCTTTAGCTCAGAACAGCCTAGAAACAAGTTGGCCCACATCCAGAGGGCTCCTGCCTGTCATTTTCTTGTTCTCTCCCTTGTCCTCCCACCATGAGTGACGGCCTTCAGAGGCTGTATTTGGATTTCATGCAAATAAAAACATGCAGGGTGTATGCCTTTGCCCTAGATCCCTAACTAGAGATGTTTTTGAGTTGTATCCACTCTGTTTCATATGTTGATGGCTCATTTTTTAACTGCCAAGTAATGTTCCATTGTCTGCTTAATTATGCTATTCAGTGTATACTCAGCTGTATTCAATTTGTTTGCCTCATCTCCCATAACCAGCTTTTTTGGTTATTTTCAGTTTGGGTTGGTTATGAATAGCAGCCCTGTAAAACATTCTCACACAAGTCTTTATGGTGATACACAGCACAATTGCTAAGTCCTATAATAGAGTGAAGTCCAGTGACCTTTCTAAATGAATCTACTGTGCTCGATGGTAGATTTCCTGTGTGGACTCACATTACCTGCAGCTAAAAGCATTTTGGTGTCCTCTACGTCATTTTTCATTTATTTCTTTTTATTCTTAATGCATTAGCAAGATCTTCCATATAATTTTCAGAAGTGCAATGAATGGCCATCCCAGCTTTGCTCCTGCTCTTATAGAGAAAATGTTCAATGTTTTACCAATAAATTGCTAGACTCTTGTCTGTTATTTGGCTAGTGTTTTTCTTCCATTAGGGTCTTCCTATGTAGCCCTGGATGGTCTAGAACTTACAATAGCCTCCCAAGTGCCAGGAATACAGCTGTGGGGCTTCCAATGGATGTTCTCTATAAGGTTTTATAAACTTATTTCTCCTCTTGCAATAAGATCTTTACCATGACGAGGTGAGGGACTTGACCACTGGTTTTTATTGTGCAAACATAGATAGCTACATGTCATGTCAACTGGTGCTGTCACTGTACAGGACTTGTTTGGGTAACTATATCACCGAGACTGCATTAGAGCATCTTCCTTGTCTGGCATAGTAGACGCTATCAAGCAGACATCCCATCCGTGTCCTCTGGCTCTTACAGTTTCACTGACCCCTCTTTTGTGATGATCCCCCAAACCTTAGATGTGATGGGTGTGTTTAAAATATATCAGTTGGGGCTAGAGAGGTGCCTTTGCAGTTGAGATCACTGGCTGCTCTTGCAGAGGACCCTGGTTCAATGCCCAGCACCCACAGGGCAGCTCAAACTCAGCTATAATTCCAGTTCCAGGAGACAGATATAGTGCCTTCTTTTGGCCTCCATGGACACTGCATTCACATACACATACCCACATATAGGTATACACACATACATAAAAATGAAATTAATTTTAAAAATACTTTCTATAATGGCCTCTATCTGCTGGAAAAAAATTCTTTGATAAAGGGAGAGATCTACACTTATCTGTGGGTATAAGGATCACTATTTAGACAAAAGTTAAGAATTATATTGGTTTAGGAAAGAGGCAGGAGTAGGTTTTCCTCTGGGGTTCATGATCACCAGCCATTGTCAGTTGGCCAGGTAAAAGTTGAGTACCAGACATGAATTCCCTCCAGACCCCATCTAAATAAAAGAGTTACAGGTGATTAATGGCTTCTAAGAGAGAATCAGTGGCATCAACCTTCTCCAGGGACAAGCCCCCTGATATGCTGTCCAGTTTCAAGTGCTCAATCCTAAGCAGATTATATATATATATCGGTGTATGTGCAACAATAATTATTAAAGATGAGGTCACAAAAATAGTTAAGTAAGTGCTTGCCACAGAAACCTGATGACATGATTTCAATCTCTGGAAACTATGTAAAGATGGATAGAGAGAATCAAGTCCACAAAATTGGCCTCTGATCTTCACATACGCCATGATACAACTGTGACCCCAATCTTTATACACACATACACAAAAAAAAAAAACATTTTAAATTATCCATCTTTTCCATTAAGTATCCATTGTTTTGTTTGATTTTCTGTCTATATTCTGTGTTGGGGATTTTAGTTAAAATAACAGCAGATAGAGAATTAAAACTTAGTTCTTTTTCTGAAAAATTTATTTATAAGTGGGTGTGGTGGCATACACCTTTAACTCCAGCACTTTGGAGGCTGAGGCAGGAAGATCTCTGTGAATTTGAGATGAGCTCATCTATATAGCAAATTCTGAGACAGAAAAGATTACATGGCGAGATCCTGTATCAAAACAACAAAATTTATATATAATAAATTTTATATATTTTGTATATTATATGTTTATATAATACATAAATATTTTTCTATATTATATTACATGTATAAGTTTTTGTCTGCTTGTTTGTATGTGCATCATAAGTGTGCAGTGCCTGCAGAGTCCAGAAGAGGGCACAGTATCCCCTGAAACAAGAGTATTGGATGGTTGTGAATCACCATGTGTGTGCTGAGAGCTAAACCCAAGTCCTCTGGAAGAGCAGCCAGTGCTCCCAACTCCTGAGTGATCTATCCAGCCCCTTAGTTCTTATGTCTTATATTCACCTTAGTTGTTTCACTTTCTTAAGACAAGAAACTTATTTATCTACAGAATTTAGATTTCATATTCACTTGTTGAGCTATAAACTCCCCTCTCAATACTATTACCCATGAATACTGTGCCACTAATACATTAGGCTTTTATCTCGTTCAGTTCAGTTGAAGACATTCTCCCTGTGTGAAGTCTTTTTTGAGCCATGGATTATTTAATAATGTGTTGTGTAGTCTGTTGAAAGTGTGCTGTGTATTTGAGGAGAAGGCCCACTCTGCAGTTGCTGATTGTAGTGATTCTGTGTATCACATAGCTCACAGCCTTTCCAACACTCCACTAACAAAGAGTTTTGCCTATACCACCAAGTAATTAAAGACTGGCAAGAAAACCTGCTGAAGTTATTATTATGGACGCAATATCCCCTTCTTTATCTATTTTGAATCACATTTGTGAATCGCCATTGTTAGGTGATAAACCAAAGAGCACCATGTCTCCTGGGACCTTTGTCATTTAATCACCATGTGCCCTTCTTGGAATCTGATAAATCTGAAAATGTCACAGCCACTCCGCTGTCCCACACCCAATAAGTCCTGGCTCTCTCCTGCCCCCTGAGTGCCTTCACTTTCCTTCCCCCTGCTCAGGGAGTCAGCCAGCATGTGTGAGCTCTCCCATCCATTTCCACTTCCATCCTCACAGCATCCTTGCCATTAAAGTTTGTTTCTCATGAGAAGCATCTATCAATTCATTGTTTCCACTTTGATTTAGCCTCATGGTGTTTACTTTTTCACTGAGCACTTAGTCTGTTATTTATAGATGATAATTTAATGCTTGTTATAAAAAAAGCATTTGACTCTCATTTTAAAGTTTGTTAAAAAACTAATTCAATTGGTTCTTTATTCTGTAGTATAGTGGGGATATTTTCCTATTTAGTACTCTATGTGATTTCTCTGACAGCTTAGTTGCTCGTTAGATTCTATGCATTGCAGCCTTGAGGTTAAATAAAGCTCTCTTAATATTTATCTTCACCTCACAGTGACATCACAGAAGGACCTCACATCCACATGTTTCATATAACACTACCTCTGGTCCTGTATCTGTGTGTGACCCTGTATGTCCTGCCATGATTTAAGATGCTTTGGGACAGTTACTGCTTTGAATAATCACTGTCACACCAACATACCTATCTACTCAGGATGAATCAAGTGTGAGTGGGCCTAAGGTGTGGAGAGGATCTCTCTCATACAAGCAGTGCTCATTTTTCCCAGAAGTTTCCCTTTTTTCACAGATCTAGGCTTCTAACTGCATTACTATGCACCTTGTACCCAATAACTTCATTCAGTGATTTTGTTCGGAGAGACTCCATTATACAAACTCCAGTATTTGTTCATCATATTGACAGACTTGACGTTCTGCTAAACAAGCCTGTGGGGGTTTTTTTCTTGATTTTCATAGGTTATTTTCACTTGTTATGAATTTATAAGTTGACAGTATTTATTGATCTGTACTTTAGAAGATTATAACAACTTTCCACCACCAGCACAAGGCCATGCAAGGTCCACAGCCAGCTGCATGCATTTGCATAACAATCTCTAACCCCAACTCTGAGTTTTAGGCATACTATACCACAACCCAGGTCTTCCTCCCTCCACACTGTTAAACAATAGTGCATACACCACTGTAAAATGCTGACCACATTCAAGTCACACTTCTCTTAGCTGTGAACATTTGAATTATTATTTCCCGTATTTGGACATCACAGTAATGTGCTCACATGTAAGTCTTGATATCGGATAGTGATGCATTCATGCTACATATTATAGCACCTAGTAGAAGAACTTCTGGGGAGAGGTGGACAGCTATGGTTAACTTTCTGATGAACCACCCAACTGTTTTCCCAGTGATTTCCCAACATTGAGCACCCATGGCTGTACCCTCCTTCTCCTCTTTGGTCTCCCCAACACTAGGCTGCTGCTTTCTGATTCCAGCCTGACCTCTGGACCCCTACTGGCATCTCACCACCAGTGATGCTCACATCATGGTTGTTTGAACTCTCCTAGACATCTTGGGGTGTTAATCTTCTTACTGCTAAGCTTCTGGGACCCTGGGGGTTCCAGAAAGCCTCTCCAGTACCTCAGCAGATACCCCATTTGCAAGTATCCCCCCAGAGTGTAAATTAGCCTGTCAGTGGATTTTATTATTTCTTCCAAAGATTTTTAGTTTTCTAGTGTTTAAATTTAAATTTGTTTTATGTTATGACTCACGCTTCTGGCATCATATCCAAGAATCTTGTCTAGCCCAAATTCAGGAAGATTTGTGAATTTTAGCTCTGACATTTAAATCCAGGGTTCATTGGAGTTAATTTTTGTGTCAAATTGGTATAAAGCAAGGGCCACCTTAGTTTGTAACTTGTAAGTTTCTAGCTGACTAGGCGTCCTTGCACTTCTTAGCCCAACTTTCCCATTTAGTCTCTTGAAAACTTTGCAGACAATCACTTTCCAGTAAGCATAAACGTTTGCCCCTGAACCTTCAATATGCCATTGGAAGAGTTGGCCCATTTGTTGGTCCATCAGCTGTGCCGGGTGTGCAGCTTGCTTCTTGGTGGCTCCCTACCTAACAGCAGATGACATTACCACCTGAGTCAGGCAAGAACATGGGGAAGCTTTCCTCTCTTTGAGGATGACTCTCTGCCCTCCCTGGGAAACTCACAGAAGGATTAGCACTTGATTGACCCACCCACATTGAGCCTGCTGGTGACTATGATCAGGCAGCCATCAGGGGCAGAAGCTAGATGTTCTGTGCATAAGCTGCCTGTAATAGATACAACTCATTTTATGGGACTCAGGAACAATGTATTTTGAAATATTTAACAACCTGGTCCATGAATGAAACATGTCCGACTCTCACCTGCCCAGTTGTCAGACATAAGATTACTGCACCCTCAAATTTATGCCCCCAAATGTCAATGCCTTCTGGTTCCTCTGCTCAGGGCAGTGTGGGCTGAATTGATAACTTGTGACTTCTAACACTGTGTGCCATGAGATTTCAGGCACGTATTTTGACATTTATCAGCTTAACTATCCATCAAATTTAAGAGTATTTTATAATTCTTCTAGCAAAGCAGAAAATGGAATTGTTGAACTGAGTTATGCATGTGTTTACAGCTGGGGGAAGTCAGGGAGAACACACCCAGAATGTGCAATGTTAGAGCTGAAACCCCCTGGCCTGCAGAGCCAAGACTGGCGGCAGGAGCTGAACAGTCATTTGTAGTGGATGACGGAAGCAAACTGCCTGTCCATGCATAAGGCAGATGCTGTTATGTGAACATAAGGAAATGCAGCCAGCTCCTGGTGAGGCAAGAGAGTCATGTGGGGCACAGCCCATTGAGGTGAGACCTCCACATCTACTCCCAAGTATTGATGAAGATTCATGGCCTTGACACCCACCTCTACAGAGGTGAAAGGAAGCATCCAGGTGCCACAAGCAAAGATGAGCAGTCGGGACAGTGGGAGTCAAAAGCCCCAAGGCTCAAAGGTGCCCTGGGGCCCATTAGATGCTAAGCAAAGGATAGCTACCAAAATTTGATCTAGAAGGTTGATCCTTCTCCCTCTTACCCACCGGGCCCTTGACTTTGACTGACCCAAGCTTAAACCAGCACTAGAACACAGCTGCCTGGCCACCAGCTCAACTGAGACTGGGCATCTGACTGTCCTGGCCAGTACACCAATGCTGGCTGTTGCCACAGGCCTCAGTTTCCAATTGTGTTGTTGGAAGATGGCTCCATAGAACTACTGCTGTGTCCTTAAGACTTGGGGCTCCCTTCAGCCAGAGACAGTGGTCATGTGAGAAAATACAGGCAAGAGACAATATCTTCCATGGTCCAGACTTACTGGCCCAGTGTTAGCAAGGAGGGGCTTAGTAAACATTCTAATTCCTGCTGAGGGGTATGGATGGGAAGCAGTGGGCATACTCAACCAGGCTGTGCGTGGACATGGCCGAGCCCACCTGTGCACAAGTATATACCAGAGGCATATGTTCCCAGGGGCTGAGTAGAGTACAGTGCTAATTACATGAAGATGAGCTCACAATAAAGCTGTGCCCCTGGGGAACACAGGCACACAGGAGCCAATCACATGGGCAGACATGCATCCCTGTACCTTTCACATGAATTCCAAATGCATGAACAAGCTCTTGGTGTTCATAGCAATTGTTCTTCAAAAGTTTTCTACACCTAATGTCTGCAAGAATCATGTCTTCAATAATTTATTGTTCTAGAAATCAAAACAGGAAGTTAGGATAGACATTATTAGTTCATTTTGAAGGGGCAAAATGTCCATCACAAGTCAATACATATCTGTTTGTAATGGACAATGATGACATTTTCCAAAACAAACCCAATCAGAGGTGAGTGAGACGCCACTTCGTGCTGTTGCTACTTTCATGAAGCTCAGCTTAGTGTGGAAGTTCTGGAAGCTTCTGACTGCTTCTGCTTCAATCCTTGAGAAATCCCGTGTGGTAGCTTCCCATAGGAGGATGAGGGTGAAGATGGAAACTCTCCAGCACTAGAAGAGAGCACAGATGACCTGGATTCCTGAAACTCACTTTGAAACCTTTGGTGTGTGTAGACACAGCTGTTTGGTAACAACATCAAGAGCAGTGTGGACAAGAGAAACCTGTCTAGTCAGGAAGATGGGCCACATCACACACTACACACCACACAGGGCACACACACACACACACACACACACACACACACACACACACACACACATCATACATCACAAAACACACACATATCACAGAATCACACCATATGTGTACACACTACACACCACACGGGAAAACACAGGTTTCCAATCCCTCGTTCCTTCCAGGCACACGTACACATGACACACATCTTATACCCCACATATACCCCACTACAGAGAGAGAGAGAGAGAGAGAGAGAGAGAGAGAGAGAGAGAGAGAATGGGAGGGGATATGCTTTAGTAACTCAATAGCACAAATGTGAGACAGTTAAGGGCACAGGGTAGGAGCAGGCAGAGGAGGCTTGTTGTTGGTTCTGAGGGCTGAAGTGAGATGTGACCATGTCACCATAATGCAAGGAGACCCCTGCACACATGTGTGACCCATGAGGCCAGCTCTGATGGAGACCCTGGAGGGTGGTCTGCAGGGCTGGGCCTGAGTAGCCTGGACACAAAAATAAGAGCCTGGGTGGGCTTCCTGAGCTGTCCACAGCCAGTTGCTCAGGGCCTATTCTCCACAGCGTGGCTTTGCTAGGGTGGTGTTTCCCAGAAACTGCGCCAGCCATCAACCCGCAGTGAGTAATGCAGATAGAATGACAACATTTAGCTTCCTTTTCTAGCTTCACAAGCTGCTTCTGTTTTCTCAGGAATCAAGACCTGGTGCCACAGGTTGATGCTTTCTATGGCCCGAGTCAGCAGCCTGTGAACTAAATTTTTGATGAATTCAACTGTGAAATATTCACAGCCTGGAAATCTATCCTACGGCTCATATTTTTATGATTTTTTTTTCTGTTTGGTCCTATAAATGCATCAGAAAATATTGGTCCTGTTGCAGCATGGAGGACCAGGCAAAGAGGAGGAGCATTCTTCCAGCAAATGCTCTACCCACCCACCCGAACTCCTACAGGCTTTCTGAGAAGATGGAGAGATGGATGGTGACCACTAGGCCAGGTGACAGGGGTGCCTGACTCCTCCTACTGTAGACTATCCAAAGAGTGAGGCTTGGAACGGAGCTCATAACACCATTGTTCATCAGTGAATAGAATGTCCTTTAAATAGAAAGATACAGAAATGGACAATGACTGTTGTGACGGATGACTGTATTACGAGGCTCAGATTGGAAGGCACAAAATGTGGAAGCTGGTTCACCCACGGCTGTTCAGTCCCTGTACCAGTTTTCAGGGCATTTGGAACATTCAAACTACAGGGGGTGGGGGAAGCAATGTCTCCAGTCAGGCTTATTTAAAGTCTACTGATAGATGGCACTATACAAAATGCTTTGTTTCAATCTGGAATAACCATTACCTGGACCTCAGCTCGGTTTCAGAGGCACTATTTCAGTACCTTGGTCTACACTGGATCACTAGAATTGCCCACTCTGCCTCAGCATCTAGGAAAGAGAAAAAGTTCTGAGGCCCTGATCCTGGGACTCTTCGGTTTTTAGTGACCCCCAAAGAGTGTTCAGAGCAGGTGTCACATTACAAGGAAGGGGAAACTGAGGCTAGCAACATCACCCTCACAGAAGTAGGAATCCAAATTCAGATGTTCTTGGAACTTAAAACATCCTGTCTACTTTATGGAAGCCTGTAACTCCCCAGGAAACACAGGAAATGCCCTCCACCCTTATTGAAGACAATATTGTCAGTTGTACAAACTTTGGAGGGAACTTTGCCTTTGAAGTCAGAACGCAACCCATTATCGGGCCAGTTGTCCAGTGTGACGACTGTGCCCCTTGTTCACACTTACTTACAGCCAAAGTTAGGCCATCTGCCCTTTCACCTCAAAGGTCTGGATCGCCATTCCATATCACTTTTAATATAAAGGAGAAGCTGCAGTCAAGAGGGGCTTTGCCACGCTTTGTGTTTTAATGGTGAAAGTGGAGACTCCTTCTAAAAGTTGTAAGAGAAGTGAGCACCTCTGTGCCGCCAACGGGCAGCCTTAGAGCTTTTGGTTCAGTCATGTTCTCAGGATGCCGGGGCTCTGGGTTCTCACAGGTTGGACAGTCCCCTCTGCTCTCCCACCTCACCAGGCTCAGGTATGCAAATGTCCAGTGCATTTCCCTCCCTGAGGACGTTGTGAGTTGGCATATGTTGTCCATGTGGACAACTAGAAAGTTGACAGGTATGTAAGAGTCCTGTGGCAGCACAGAGCTGACATTGGCCAGGGAGCACTGCTTAGGTGCTGCCCGATTCCACAGTCATGGTTCCATCTTCGAGTCTCTCCTTGCCCAGAGACAGAGGGTCCAACACAGGCCTAACAGGCATTAGGGTCAAGAGTCTTTCTCTGCTGTTCAGTCACTGTGCAGCTTTCCATGGGGGTTGGGACATTCTAAACACAGGGCAAGGGACAGCAATGTCTTAAATAAGGCTAATGTAGAATCTACTGGATGGTGACACCACACATAACGTTTTCTCTAGTATTTGGAACAACCGTAATACGGGCCTCAGCTTCACTTGGGGCCTTCAGCAAGATCCTGGGTGCTGCCCCAGATTCCCAGGCCACTCACCCCAAGAACTGCAGAAGAGAATATCCCATACTGTTCAGGAGACACAACATGACCCTTGGCGCTGGGGTGCTTTCCAAGGACAGTGGGCTGGAGAGAGACACGGGCAAAGTCACACAGGACATCAGTGTCCTGTGTCAGCATCAAGGGACCAGCATATGTGTGAAGGCTGGAACCAGCTCAGCCAAGAGTCAAGGATGACGCAGAATGAGACAGGCTGAGGGGAAAGAGACACGAGGTCAGGTCCCTGGGGCTGAGGAGCACCTGCTTCAGATACCATGGAAACGAGTCACCAGAAGGGTGGAGACAAGTGCCCACACTGGATGGTCGTTTTGTAATAGAGGGCCTCTCGTATGTGGGACACATGAAGCACACCCAGTAGCAGACTGAAAGTAGTTGGAGGAGGGAGGCTTGCTGACGGAGGAGGGGGTGACGTGTGCGTGAGTGGAGACCGGCAGAGGCAGCGAGCCAGAGACATATCTCCCAGACAACACTTGTGTGGGCAGCATGAGGCTGGTGTCTTCATGGTTCTGTGACTCCAGTCACAGTTCTCCTCCTCCAGAAGCGTCAGCCACTCATGGCTGATACATCAAGATGGGGGAAGGATTCATTCAAAGCTGGGCTTTTCTAGCCAAGAGACTATGCCAAGAATTTGTCCCTGCATCCAAGCTAGAGATTTGGAGTTAGGTGAAGGGGCTACGTGTAGAAGGGGAATTTTGGATAACAGCCAGGCTCACAAAGCCCTTGGTTATCCTCCATACCTTACACTATTCATGTGCTGACCCTGTGACAATGCTGTGAACCAGCTCTCATCGCCCTCTCCTCTTACAGAGGAGAAACCAGGAGATCCCACGACTTGCCCAGGGCCACAGAAAACTGTGAGTGGCCTTAGCAGTTAGCTGTCCATGGGCCACCAACCTCCTCAGATTCAGAAGTCTACAAGATACTTCTGATTTCCACGTGTCAACAGCTGCATCATGCTGCTCACTCTGAGCCTGGAGCACAGCTGGGAGTTTCTGGTTTCCTCAGCTCTGCAGCGGGTGGACAGCCTAGCTGTGCAGCTCATGGCTAGCAGGTGTCAGGGAAGCTTTGAGGGTCCAGCTCTGCTCCCAGGACCCTTCATTCTCTGCCAGACACCTGGGCTTGTCCCCCAGAGCCAAATCAGCGTCAACAAGCCAAGCTACAGAAAGTAAGGCCAGTTGTACACCATCCCTCCACATCTGGCCTGCTCAAGAGATATGCAAGGCACTAGAGCTTCGGAAGGAGCCACAAGGATCCCAGCAGGGAACTGGTGGACAAGAGATCAGTGGCAGTCACATTCATGACCTATTTGCTACAAGAGCAGAGAGCATCACAGAATCCAGGAACCACTCCTAAGCCACCAAGTTCGAGAAGGTAGCTGCAGTCAGGATGGGACAAATAAATTTATTACAGGGAAAATTGTGGTGAAAGGCTTGTGCTATTAAAGGACTGTTCTAAACAGATCCGTTAAAGGTAAGAGCAGATGGACATGTTTAGGTATTATTTGTAAGCAAAGGTACAAAATGTGTAACTATAAAATCAATGATCAAACCATTGACCCAACCTTCTGCAGAGGCCTATTCCCAGGGGAGGCAGCTGTGGATGGCAGCTTTTGATTTTCTGTTTACGTGGATTTTCTAAGTGTTCTCAGTAAGAACATGCTATAATTATATGTCACAAAGGGTTTATTTAAGGAAAGTCAAGTGAGTTTGCCTTGTGTGTATGGATTTATCTTGCTATCAGCTCTAAAATTAGCCGATTTTTAAGGTGAATGGGGCACAGGTAGCACAAGCCAGCAGAGCCAGGCTCCCTTCAGACACTGAGCTACGCAGTGTGGTGAGATATCCAGGTAGGGATCTGGGTCTCCAGGGTGAATTCTGTCACAGGCTATGATCTAGTCTGTTGGTGGATCTAATTGTACAGGGAAAGGGCCAAGAATGGCACCTGGGGTCATGTAGCTAAATGGCACAGATGAGGAAGAGCCCTGTGTTTGGAGCCTTAGCATTTTAAATCTGTAAGATACTTCAGTGTCTTTGGGGAGTAGAAACTGACTGAAAGCATCTGGTAATGCCCAGACAAATGTTTGCAGCTTCCTTGTAAGCCTGAAACCTCTTCAAGCTAGAAAGTTAAAAATAATAAAAGATCAAGAAGAAGAATTGTAATTTTAAAGCAAAATGACAAAAGTAATCTCCTTCTAAATTTAACCCCTGTTGATATCCCTTATGCCATGGTCTGTTACTTCTGTGGCAATAATAAAATGCCCTGCCGTCTGTGGACACGATATTCTGAGGAACGTGTTCTCCCAGCCAGCAGCCACATCCTTCGTCTCCTTGTAGTTTCAAGCTCACTGGCATCAAAGTCGTAGGATTTACGCTCGCTTCTGTCCTGAGTTATCATGATGCTCAAATGGCCTCAGATTGCTCCAGATCCTCTGTCTTCTGGGCTGCTGCAGGTCACTGTCTAGAAAGTTCTCACTATCCAAGCAACAGTGCTGTCTGTGGGGTACCAGCTGGCAACAGGCACATCACCCAGAAAGTTATTTTAATAAGAATGTTTTAATCAGCATCAGTCTAAATATGTTAAGTCACCACTGAATCTAAGTTTTCTGTATGTTATTATGACAGTTTGTTTCTTTGATCAGATTTCAATACAGGGGTAGATAACCAGTTTTTCCAATATTTTCCTTTCAGTTTTACTGACACATGATCACTAGTGACACTTTCCGTATTTTCCTTTCTCAATAGAGATGATTAATTGTTCTTTCAACCATGACAACCTTCCTGATTATAGTTTTTGCCTTTAGGGAATTTTGAGGCAATTGTATCAATAAAATCCAATTTGAGAGTATTAAATTATACATATCTAATTTGTCCGTGAGGTGCAATCCATTCCTCCATCAATCTCTAATCAATGATGGGGTCAGCCATTGTCAGCTTCTCTCAGGTCTGGCTACTTCTAACAAAATCTATCAGCAGTAGTAAATGACAGGCAGTATTTATTTCTCAGGTGACCTTGTCCTGCCCAGGCCACGGGTCCCTGACATCAACCATGTTCCATGTTTCTAAACTCCAGACAAAGCCACATCCTGCAACTTCATTCTGTTGAGGACTCTCCACAGTTTATATCTTAAAGTTCCCAAGTGCCTGTGTGGTAAAAGCTGAACCCATTCAGAGGTTAGGAGTCTTAAGGAGTTTACAAGGACATCTTAGATCACCAAGGGTAATCCCTTGAAAAGGATGGGGGACCCCAGACCCTCCCTCTTCCTATTCTTACCACTTAGCCAAGAGAACAAATGGGTCTCTTCCCTCTCGCTCTGCCCCCACTGGCTCAAAGCAACAGGGTCAAGTGACCATGAACCGAATGTTCGAAACCTGAGCCAGCATCGTCTCCTGCCTTGTGTGCTGACTGTCATAATCACAGCACCCAGGTCCAAACAGGGAGCCCATTCCACCTCCCTGTCACTGAATATCCCCAAACCACGGCCTCTGAGGCAATGACACATGACCCTGGCCTGTCCTAGTTGTGTGGCTCAGCATTTGATCTTCACAGAAACCTTGCGAGTCAACTCCCACCCGTTTTGAAGAAATATACTGTCATGCCCACAAATATTTACACGTACTTTCATGTAATTATAAATATTTTACGCCATGTTTTCTGTACTTACGTATGTGTATACATTATACACATTTTGTATATCTAGGTACAATACTTTACATATACTGTGTATAATGCTCTTTTTAAAAGATTTTTAAATTATGTGTATATGCACATGAGGTGCTGATGTTTGAGGAGGCCAGAAAAGAATGTTGGATTTCCCAGAGCTGAGGTTACCACTGGTTATGAGCCACTTGATATGGATTATGGGAATCTAATTCCAGGCCTCTGCAATAGAAATATGTGGGGGTTTTTTAACCACTGACCTATCTCTGCAGGCCCTGTATCTAATATTCCTATAGAATGTATCTCTAGTAAATATTACACATAATATATAACTATTAAGCAAGATTTTAAAGCTATATACTATTTGTATTATATGTAATATTATATTTAGTGTGTATAAATTATGCCATCCCTGCCCAGGATGAGAAGCAAACAGTGCTGGAAGTCTGGAAGCTCAGCAGCCACCCTAGGCTGTTTCTGCACACACAGTTGTGGTCTTTATCCTACCCAGCCGGATGGGACTCAGAAGCACAAGTCTGCCAGTGAAGCAGATACTTAGCAAGGATCTGTTTCTTGGAGGACTCGAGGGCAGCTACTGTGCTCTGTTTAGTCGAATAAATGACTACAAGGAGTTTGAGTTGTCACAATTAGAAGTCATTGTGCTATAGCCATCTTAAACGCGTGTTCTTTGCTCAGATCACTGGCCAGTTGGCTAAGCAGTTAAGAGAACACTGTCCTCGGTGCAAATTATATCCCCTGAGGTCAACAACTCAGTGTAAAAAAGAACAAAAATAAAACACAGGATATTCATTGTTGTTTTTATGCAGACAGTGGCACAGCCTTGTCATCTGATGGGAAAGCCTCGACTGAGGAATTGCCTAGACCAGATTGTCCTGTAGGTATGTCTGAGGGGATTGTCTTCATTATTAATTAATAGAGGATGTCCCACTGTGGGCAATACCAGCTCTAGGTAGATTCTGGGCTATATAAGGAAGCTAGCTGAGCAGGTCAGAGAGCCACTGTCCTGCATAGCTCCTGCCTTGAGTTCCTGCCCTGACTTCCCTCAGAGATGGACTGTGACCTTGAATCAAAAAAATAAATAAACCCTTTCTTCCCTTTGATTGATTTTAGCCATGGTTCATCAAAGCAATAGAAATAAAAACAGAACTTACAGGTTTTTTATTTTTAATTTTCAAAAATTACATAGGCCCAGTGAGGGAAAAAAAAACTACATAAGGTGTTAAAGGGATAACAGACACAGTGAGGATGTAGATTACAAGATGTAACAAACTATCTTTCTGCATGACCAGAGAATTTAGATTTATGTGAGATTTCCTCAGTCAGCACAAAAATGGATTGAGAACACAAAGGAGTCACATGTGTAAACAGGCATTCTACTTTCATTCTGTTACTGTGACAAAGTCTTCAGTTGACACTCCCTCTTCCCCAATGACTCTTGGTTGTGTTCAGTTCACAAAAAAATAACCAGCACAATCTAATCCTTGTCAAACTGACACACAAACAAATCAATCACTATCAATCTATAATCTTTCTTTTCTTGTTTGTCCCCAAGATCTCATGTTAATGTCATAATATAAAATACAATAAAACTTTCAGCCAGGCGGTGGTGGCACACACCTTTAATCCCAGCACTCGGGAGGCAGAGGCAGGTGAATCTCTGTGAGTTCAAGGCCAGCCTGGGCTACAGAGTAAGTTCCAGTAAAGGCACAAAGCTACACAGAGAAACCCTGTCTCAAAAAAACAAAAAGAAAAACAAACAAAAAAAATATAACTGCCGGGCGGTGGTGGCGCATGCCTTTAATCCCAGCACTCAGGAGGCAGAGGCAGGCGGATCTCTGTGAGTTCGAGGCCAGCCTGGACTACCAAGTGAGTCCCAGGAAAGGGGCAAGGCTACACAGAGAAACCCTGTCTCGAAAAACAAAAATATATCTATATATATATATAACTTTAAAAGTCCCACAGTCTAAAAAGAATTCCAATCCTTTGAAAATTCAATATCTCTCAAAAACCATAGTCTCTTAACTGTGGGCTCTTGTGAAAGAAAAAGCAAATTAAATGCTTTCTTATTCCAAAAGGAAAGGACCAGAGTATAAAAACAATCTGACTCTACAAACAGACCAAGCTACACAATTGTCTCCCACATGCAGAGAGCTAGCAGTGGGACCAGGTGCATGAGCTGGCATTTTGGAACTTATCCCTGTGGTGGGATGCCTTGCTCAGTCTCGATGCAGCGGGGAGGAACTTAGTCCTGCCTCAACTTGATGTGCCATGTGTTGTTGACTCCCACGGGAGGCCTTACCCTTTCTGAGGAGTGGATGGGGAGTAGAAAGGAGATGGGGGAAGGGAACAGGGATCAGAGGAGGGAGGTGAAACTGTGGTTTGTATGTAAAATATATTTTAAAATTTAATAATAATAATAATAATAAATGAGCTGACTCAAGTAAAACCAATGTTCAGAAGTGCAAATCCAAATCTTACTGTCTAACATCTGAGATTCACTTGTAATTTACTGGGCTTCGTAGAGGTTTGGAAGCCCCAGTCCTTCAATCTTCGATCTGCAGCACATACGGCTGTATCACAGACTCAGACCGGCTTCATTTCAAACCTGTCTCTGTCCTTGGCAGACGCCCAACAGCTTTGGCCTCTCCAGTATCCTGGGGTCTCAGTGTGACTGAGGCTACTCCTTCACCAATAGTCTTTCCTGGTCTCTCTTCAGGGACTTTGCCCCTGAGACATGGTCCCAAGTCTTAGCTGCTCTCTATAATCCCCTTAATCTTTCAACTTCCATGCCTTCAAAACTAGTATCAAATGAGAAACTCTTAAATGTTGCCAAGTTCAGCTGCTAGCTTAAGATGCAGTGCATACACACACACACACACACACACACACACACACACACACACACACACACACAGATTCTGGAATCCCAGAAGATTCCACCTCAATAATGTTGCTCTCTGGCTAATCACAGGTAATTTTTCAGCCCCAGCTGAACATCAACTATTGATTCTTAATCCAACCTATCATGAATACCCCCAATTAAGTCTTTGCTTCTCTCAGAAACTTCACAAGCTAGAACTCTATGTCTAGATTTTTCTCAATATCCTTACCATCCAAGATTCTTCAACAATAGCTCAGTAAACTCAAAACTCCAAAAACATCCACAGTCCTCCCCAAAACATAGCCAAGTTTATTACCGAGATGCCCCACTCTTGGTACCAATTTCTGTCACATTTTCTTTTTGTTGCCATGACAAATACCAAAAGAAACTCAGGGAGAAAAGAGTTTATTCAGCTTACACTTCTAGGTCACAATCCATCCTTGAAGGAATTCAGGGCTGGAACTTAAGCAGGAACTTGAAGCAGAACACACAGAGGAACACTGCTTACTGGCTGCTTTCTGGCTTGTGCATCTTTCTTACAGGCAAGCCCCATCTGCCTAGGGGTGGTGCCAATTATAATGGGGTGGGGACCTCCACAATAGTCAAGACAATTTCTCACAAAATATGGCCACGCCAATCTGATCAAGGCAATTCAGTTAAGTTTCCTTTTCCCCAGAGACTTTAGGCTGCATCAAGCTCATAAAAACTACCCAGAATAACAGGAAACTCTCAGAAAAAAAGAGAAAATAGTTAGAACAGGGACCCAAGCTCCATGGCACATTCAGAAACAAAGTGATGTGGCAATGGATTCTTAATAGATGATGGGGAGAAGTCTAGGAGCAGGCAGATGGGGGCCTCGGCTTTCATGGGCTTGGGGCTGGGAATCCAAATGTGTGTCAGTCTCAAGCTGGTGTTGATACTCTCCTTGGTTATCCTGTAGGATGAGATCCCTTGGGAGCTGCAAGAAACTGTCTTCCACAACTTCAAAGGCCCATCTCCAGGTGGAATGTTGTAATACTAAGTATGGTCCAACAGACCAGATGCCCCATAAGTGGTCTCTGTGTACTATCAACAGGAATCTGGGAGAAACAGATCCTTTAAGTCTAGGCTTCAAGGAAGAGACTCTGTCCCCCATGAGATAACAGAAAAGAGCCCATACTTCAGATGTGGGATGTATACTGGATGATTGTTCGGACCTGATCAGGCTGTCAGAGATCCTAGGAGGATGCAAGGGGGCCTGGTGATAGAAACTAGCCTCAGTGTTTATCAAATACACACTTGTGGTTTAAAAACTGATTAAATGTAGTGTTGGGGGAGTAACGTGCTGTAGTAGTGTCTCAGGGGCTCTGGACCCCCTGCTTCTGGAACTCAAACCCACACGTGCTGATCTTGTAACCCCCAACATGACTTCTTCCTCTGGATTTTCCCTGTGATGGTTAATGAGCTAAAGCACTGCATTGCCGGACTTTCTAGAACAAAGTGGGCAGCTTAGACAATACCTGTCTATCCACAGAGTTCCAGAGACAAAAGGACATGTGAAGTCATAATTGGACAAAGCTGGTTCCTTCTGAGGACTTCCCTCTGCTTGAAGACATTATATTTTCCCTGTTTTCTCACTCAGTGGTCTCATGATGTGTGTCTGTATCCTGGCCTCCTCTTTGTCCTTAATGACACCAGTCTTTTCTGTATTAGGCTATCCTGCCCAAATGACTTCCTTTTAACTTAGTTATCTCCTTAAAGCATATGTCTACAAGTTCTATGATCCTTCAGTTCACATGGAAAAGGGTTTCAAGACACTCTCCACTTGATTTCCAAATCCTCAGATGCATGGGTCCCTTGTACGGATGGTATGGTGAGGGGCATCACATCTACACACCCTCTTGTAAACCTTAAATCAGCTCTGCATTTCTTGTAACACCTGATATAATATAGATACTATGCAAATGGCTGTTATACTGTATTGTTAGGATGTAATGGCAAAAAAAAAAGTCTGTAGGGACTCTATTTTTTTCAGTACAGGAGACTGAATCCAGCACGTCACACATGCTAGGCAAGTACACTATCACTGAGCAGTATAAACGTCCCTTATTAAAGTTTGAGACAATGTTACTAAGATGTCCAAGTGTTGTGTAGCAGTTTCCTTCCACACTAAAACATTCTATCCTGCTGGAAGGCTTCTTAAGCCAGAAGTAAACAGCTCGAAATAGCTTCAGGAAGTCCCTGAAACTGATCAGATTCACTAGGCCCCTCCCTTCCAGAAGTGGGCAATAAAGACTGCAGAGAGTAACTCTCAGACAAACCAAGTTGCAAAGAAAGCCTCAGACAAGACAAAACTGCAAAGAAGACTCTGAGACCAGACCAGATGCCTGGAAGCAGCAGAAACCAGAGGTTCTGCCCGGGTAAGGTTTAGACGAACTGAGTCACTTGGAAGGGATACTCTCCATTCTGTTGAGCCGCCTGCAGTGTGATCCAGGTTCCTACCTTTTGTGAACTGTCATCTATGCCAGGGTAGGCTTTGGTGATGCAGCTGTCTTTGAGTAGTCTCTGCTCCTGTAAGTAACCCCTTACCCATATTCCTGGAAGTAACTCCAATAAAACTCATTGGTTCACCAAGTTGGACTTTGGTAGTACCCATACTTTGGTCTGTCATTGGCTCCCTATCTAGGGTGAATAGGCATGTGTATTGTGTGGCCCCAGGAAAGGTCTTGCCACATAACACCATGCTACTCTTGGACTTAAGCTATAGCTCACATAGGCTTTGAACTTGACATCCTCCTGCACCAGCCTTCCAGATAGCTGGGATCACAGGCCTGCACCTCCAGGCAGCCAGATCCTATTTTTAAGAAAATTTCCACTTCTCCTTTCAGCTCTAGGACCCCAGCTGGTACAGACCTATGCAGTCCCTATGCATATTGCCACAGTCTCTGTGAGTTCATAAGTGTGCTAGCCCTGTTGTGTCTAGAAGGCCTTGATTCCTTGGTTGCCTCCATCCTCTCTGATTCTTACGTTCTTCCTGCCTCCTCTTCCACAGAGTTCCCTGAGCCCTGAGGGGAGGAATTTGATCTCTTTCAGGACTGAGAGTTCCAAGATCTCTCACTCTCTGCATATTGTCTGGCTGTGGGTCTCTGTATTTGTTCCCATCTGCTGCATGAGGAAGCTTCTCTGATGGTGCCTGAGCAAGGGATGGATCTATGGGTACAGAAGAATGTCATTAGGAGTCTTTTTAGTGCTATGCTCCTTTATCAGAAGAGTAGTATTTGATTTTCACCTAAGTCTCTGGCCTATCTAGCCCTAGCGTCTTGGCCACCCAAGCAGTGTTGGGTATGGGTTCCATCTCTTTGGAGGTTCTTTGCATCATAATGCTAAGTCAGGGTATTTTTTTAAACCATACAGGTCCTTTGAGTATAATTGTGGCTTTCAGTTTTGGGTTTATGGGATTCCTATGTGTGCGAATGCATATGTGCCTGTATCTATATGCATTTCTTGTACTTTGGGGGGCTCTTTTTTTTGTTTAGCTGTTTTTTCATATTCTGATTTTTTATTTTATATGGAGGACCAGCCCCCGCTTTACCCTGGGTACTCTTGTGGAGAGAGGAATAAGAAATATCAGATAGAGAGACCTAGCCAATGAGAAGAAAGACAGAAACACAGAATAGCTTCAGGAGGACCTGGGTCAACACCCAACAGCCCAGAACTTTATTCAAAAGGGCTTATTATAGCAATGCCAAGGGGCAGGACAAAAGACCTCCCCCTTGTTAGATACAGCCAAGTGCAGACCCTTCCAAACACCTGGTAAACACACCCCTGGTCAAATCATCCCCTTATGCAGCCCTGCTGGGTAAAGCAAGCTCAAAATTCTCTAACCCTGAGTAATTTGGGCCTCCACAATTTTACTGTATTTCATTATTATTCCTTAGATGCCTGTTTGTTTTCTAACAAGAGACAGAAAGGATGTGGGTCTGGATAAGAGGGGAGTACAGAGGAATTAGGAGGAGTAGGGGGAGGGAAAACTATAATCAGAATATAGTATATGACAAAATGCATTTTCAATAAAAGGAAAAAATTTAAAAAGAAGAAAGAAAATTTCCAGTCCTTCTTTGGTTGAGCCTATGAATGCAGATATGAAGGGTCAACCACGAAGTCATACCCTGAGTTGCTGGAGGCGGAGGCTACATCATGTGACTTTGAGAGGTACAACTCAGCTCACAATGAGTAGTCATGTGGGGTGACTCAGAATGATGTCACACTGTCAACCCCCAGCAGGAACTTAGAAGAGCCTTGGAGTCTTCCATCCATCAAGCACCAGGCTGGTGCTGGGGGGTGCAATCGCTGCCACAGCGGGGCTTGACCTTCCAGAGGAGTCACAGTCCAGTCACTAAAGGATGTCTGGCATCATCACAGTGACCCACTCTAATGAGTTCAAGCAGGATTCAGTCCTGCAATGTCTGGCTCCTTGCGTGAACAAGCTTCCAAATGCCAAAGGCAGAAACGTGGCAAGAACTGACAATCTTGTCAAGTTTTTTTTTCCTGTTACTGTAATAAAATACTGGACAATAGAACATAGAGGAAAGGGGTTTGATTTTTACTCACAGCTCCACACTATGGTCTGTCATAGCCACAGCAGCAGGAACTTAGAGAAACAAGTAACACACATCCTTAGTCAGAAATAGAGGGCAATAAACGCATGCGCGCTGGAGCTCAGCTCCCTCTCCTTTACATTCAGTCCAAGGCCCAGCCCATGACATGGTGCCGCTAAAATTCAGAGTGGGGCTTCCCACTTCCGTTAACCCAATTAAGAAAATCCTCCACAGATACTCCCACAGGCCAACCCAACCCAGACAATTCCTCATAGAGACTCCCCAGGGATTCTACGGCCCCTCAAGTTGACAAGTGGAATTAACTGTCACAAGCCTCACACAAATGGCTGCTAAATTTGGAGAGGATGGGTAGGAAACATCACGGCTCCCACAAAGGAGGCCCACACTTAGCCCCTCTTCTTGAGACTCTCTGTGGCATCCACCGGGCAGGGACTGCGGGACAGGCGCTCACAAGAACCCTCACAAAGCCTCCCTTGGCAGCAGAGCTTGCCACACCCTAGGTCTTCACCCCACCCCCACCTGTTTCTGGTTACAGTAATTGTTGTCTGAGCCTTCTGGAGCAGTCAATTAGAGGGCTGGTTTAGGAGAGTTGGTTTGTTAGTAACTGAGAAAAATCAAGCTCTCATTTCTGGGAATCCTTATAGTTTCATTCCTGTGCATCAAGAAATACAGTTAATGGAATCGCTAACAGACTTCGCAGGGCACATTCCCCACCCCACCCCACCCCCCGCCCATTTCTGGTTACAGTAATTGCTGTCTGAGCCTCAAAGGCCAGAACTCGTTTTTCATCTCATGCATGAAGAGGTTCCATCTGATTGATGACAGCTACGGAGCCCTTCCTTACCCACGGAGCTGCACTAATTTGCAAGCTAAAACAATATTAGCAAATTGCTAATGGTCCATGAAACTGCGGCAGAGGCCTTAAGTGCTGTGCTCTGAGCTCTCCCGCCACTGCAGCTGCATACCTGAGTCCCTGCGGCCACAGCAAAAAAAGAAGAAAAAAGGTTCTTGCCCAGTCATTGAGGCAGAAGCATCATTGCAGCAAAGTCCTGGGCAGGTCTGACGCAGCAGGTGCATGGGCAATTGCCTCCGTAGCACAAACAGAGCCTCCAAAACTAGCAGACTGAGGTCCTGAGTGGAGTGAACACCGGCCCAGCATTGCACAAGAGCTGACCAGAAAAGTTGTGGGCATGTGTCAAACACACATCTACAAAAGAGGACCCATGCTCCTCATCACTGCCCCAGCCACAGCCCGGAGCAGCACATCCTGCCACAGTGCCACCACATGATGTCTTATGTGACCCAAACCTGGATACTACACCAGCCATTCAGCTGGTGGGACCCGCTGTCCCTGAGTCAGAGAGGACGAGAAAGGATGTCACACTGGGTGGTGGGTGATGGCTGGGTTGGCAGCAGGCTTCCTGGCAGAGGATCTTGCAGCTTTAGAAGCACAGCATGCAAGAGATCCAGGCTCCAGGGGGGCTAATGACTTCGGAACAGCAAGGTCAAGAAAGCTGCAAAGTGTGACCCTGAAGTCCAGGCACTGTGAATTTAACTGATGTGCTAAATGGTGTTGGGAGACAGGAGAGGCTGCCTTCCAAGTCATTTTCTGCATCATGGAGCTCTTTGTACTGAGGCCAACACTGCTCCAAAAACATGCAAGGGCTCTGGGCTGGCACTGTCTTTAGATGGACAGGCTGGAGAATAAAAATAGTGTTGTCCCTTTAGAAGCAGACTGCTGCTGGAACAGTTGAAAGGACCCACCTATTCCTACACTGATCGCCCTTTGACAGAAAGATGCCTGCTCACCCCACACCCAAATCCACCTCAAGTGGTCCAAAACCCTCATCCCAGAAATGACAAGAGAGTTTACCACAGATCCTGAGAAGGGCATTGAAAGAGGTTTTAGGGTGTGTTAAACCCACCGAAACACTGATTTGAGGGATCGGCCATCCTGTTGTAAGTGTTTCAGTTTTCTTGTGTGGATTGGTGTGCAGAAGCAGATGAAGTCATGCAGGAGGAGGATGAAGGTTTGGGGTATTTTCCCCCCTCTAGTGTGTAGCCAACTCTAGTCTCAGAGATGCTGAGAGCTTAAATTAACAGGAGCCAACCACCCAGAGAAATCCCACTTCTGGATTAAAAAACATGTTGCCTGACATGCCCTAGAGCCAGGACACCACTACCGTGCATGCCCCTGCCCCATGCCCTCCCTCACACCACTCTGTAGCTGCCTTCCACACATGGCTAAGAACAGGATGCACAGCTTCATCTTCTGCTCAGGAAAATGTCATGGGGGACACAATGGGGGAGTCAGAAGCTGGCCCGGGGAGCCAGCCACAGCAGAAGGTAAACCCTGTGTGAACACCCTGTCTTCAGATGCCCAAGGACCCTGCTTCCTGGATGGCCCTGTCATTGCCTCACAAGGGCGGGCATGGGCTAGTGAACTACCTTGCCTTATTCATTCTGGGCTACTATAGTAAAGATGGTGGAGACTTGGTGACTAAAACAGTCCTCGAGGCTGGAGGTCCAAGATCAAGGTGCTGGACCATTGCTTGTTTAGTATGGGCCATTTTCTGGTTTACAGCTAACATCTTCATCCATGAATGGTATAAGAAGAAGGAATTTACGATCCTCCTGCTCAAAACGCTCCATCCTCAAGACCTGATCACACCCCAAAGGGTTCACCTCCTGATCTCACCATGATGGGCTTAGGATTTCAGCACACAAATCTGAAGACACCAACGTTCGGTCCACAATAATAACCCTCCTAAATCAGGGCTCCGAAGACTGAATTAGCAGCTTGATCAGGGAGTGGGCCACCCCACCCTAGCTCAGTCAAGTACTTCTAAAACCCCAAAATTACATCCCTCCAGCCCCAGTGGGGTTAGAATTATCATCCCTGTTGTAACTTAGTGTCACTCTTGATTAATGGCGATAAGACAAAGCCCAGATGTGTTTGCACAGGGCAGATGCTTTAATAAAAAGGGTCATTTACTGAGAGCTGCCTCAGGCCAGGCGACTCCATCACACTGTGGACATTTTTTCTGACTTAATCCATCACAAACAAGCTGGAGATTATAACACAACTGTCTCTCTTTTGCTGCTGAGGACATAGAGGCCAGGATGTGGTGAATGGCTTGCCACAGTCCATCTGGTGGTTTAGTCACAATGTGTCGATGCTGGGGGTGTGCCTCTGGGGCAAAGTCGGCAGGAACTGGCAGGCACCGTGGCGGGTTATGCAGTGTTCTACCACCACCCTTGTGGGCAGAGCCAGTTAGCCAGGGCTGGTTGTCAGCCTGATAAGAGCCAAAGTAGTTCTCTCAGCTCAGAAGCTACTGATGCCTATGCTCAGCTTTCCCAGGAGAAAGCATTGAGGTTTTACAAAGGATTGAGAGGACATCTGAAGAACAGCGAACAGAGATTGCATCCTCACCTTGATCTTTTATTTAGCAAACAGGCATGGTCCTGGCCAACAGAAGGGGCACGGGGATATCTGTCCAACAGGGACTGGACATTCTCAACATACTCATGTCAGGACACGTGGGGTCTGGTTGGCATCTTTAAGATCATAGCTTCACCAGCCCCATATGTACAGGTCTGGTATGTCAAAGTCCAAACTGGGATAAGTACCCTTGACTGACAGAGTACCACAAGCCAGGAAGTTTAAAGTGAAAGGGGTCTACCTTTCACTGGGCTGGAAGCTAGGAACTAAGTCAAGGTATGGTTAGTCATGCCCTCTAAAGAGATTCAAAGGCAGGGTCCTTCTGCACTTCCTAATTGCGTCTTCAGTGACATCTCTGTCTCTGACAACTTTCTGTCCCTTTGAAGGACTTGGTCACTGGGTCAGTACCTCTTATGTTTGCTACAAAGTCAGCTCCATAGCACTGGCAAAGACCTATTTTCAAACAAGATTGTGCTCCCAGGAGCTAGGCCTG
This sequence comes from Peromyscus maniculatus bairdii, assembly GCF_049852395.1. Classification (NCBI taxonomy): domain Eukaryota; kingdom Metazoa; phylum Chordata; class Mammalia; order Rodentia; family Cricetidae; genus Peromyscus; species Peromyscus maniculatus. Next base: position 57,843,028 of record NC_134871.1, read on the forward strand.
AGGATGTCAATGTATTTCTGGATTCAGCACCTGATACTCCTGAGCACGCACTTGAGGTGGACTTAGAAACAATGTTGACACCTGTTGTGAAGTCCCATGACTGCACATTACCTCATCCTGTTTCTATTAAAACCCTGGACCATAGTACTTTCTCCAAAAGAATGGCCAGCAAGAATTAATTGGTTACACAATCAATAACCTCAAAGGCACGTGTAAGTCAGATCAAAGCTTAATTCTAACAATATGGAATTTAGTTGAGTCAGACAATAGCTGAGCTGCTACCTCTTGACAAACACATTTGGACACAAGATAAATGCAAAGGTTGGCCAACACTGTAAGAAGAAATCTTTGCTGGTAGGTATCCTGGCATTTACGACCTGTTCATTGTTGCAACTTAAGTCTCCTAAAGACCGTGATGGACAACGCCTCCTCAGGACTGAGCTCACTCATTCATCCTCTCATTTATTCAGTCTGATGCCACCTGTCTTTTTGGGTGGTTAAAACATGCAGGACCTGGGACCCATGTGCAGGTAGAGTGAAACAAGAAGGTCATGGAGGACTCGGCAAGAAGGGGCAGAGGAGGGGGAGAGAGGAGGAGGAGGATGGAGAGAAGGATAAGAGGCTGGAGAGACAGAGAAAGAAGAGGAGACAGGGCTAGGAAGGAGCAGGTGGCAGCCAGGATACTTGGGTTATAGGAGATGCGGTGCAAAGTGGATATGGTTTCTATGACACACACCCCGGAAGTCTGTGAGTTGAAGTTTAAACCCTGTTGTGGAGCACAGAGCACTGAAAAGGTGGAGGCAATCTAGCCAAGTTGTTCACAGGTGGGACTTCTATAAGGGGATTGTGACTGGATGAGGTCACCAAGGTCAAATATCGGTGACCTTATAAGAGATTAAAACAAGCAGAAGGAACACACACACACACACACACACACACACACACACACACACACCCCTGCTGCCAGCAAGAAGGCTACTACCACATGGGAACCCATCAAGAGCCCAAACTTATGAGGAATATAAGCTCCTATGACCTCTCATCTACAATTTTGTCACATCGCACTGTAGCCAGGCACCTACATAATAGGAAAAGTCACAGGGTCTCAGACCACACAGAAAACACTGATGGATGGGTCTTAAGGACTTTGAAGCCATGGAGGTTACTAAGGGTGGACAGGTGTCAAGACAGAAAGGGCTGGCTGACACAGAACAGGACACCATGTCAAGTGGAGGGTGTCTGGGGTTGTTTACTGTAGTACAAAATCTATCCCTAAGGTGTACACACAGTATGTGCCAGATTATTAATTCTACCCTTTTCCTGGATCATGTGGTACATCACCCCTCTTTGCTAGGCAGCCACAGTGAGCTACAACCCCAGTCAGTCCCATAATCTCAAAGGGACCAGATGACCCTCCACAGCTGCTGTGTAGGATGCTTCACTGGGTAGTGGCTCTCAGTTTATTTTTAACTTGCCACTGTCATGATTTAATTGGGTCAAAGCCCATGAGTCAAGGAGGGTCTAGCAACGCTGGTGCTGAGAACACACTGACCAAATAAACAGCCTTGAGATTTGATAAAGCAGAAAGGGAAATGGAAGCCGTTGGTCGGAAGTAAGGAACGGGTCAGGGAACAGCTGATGAAGTCTCTGATGGAAAGACAAGAAGGTCAATGTGTGTGAACAACTTGATAGAATCTATTTGAAAACCCCATCAGTTTCCAGAGCTGTGGGTAAGACTTGGTTAGTAGAGTGCTTAAACAACACACACAAAGCCCTGGGTTTGTCTCCAGTGCTACACGAACCAAGTGCTATGTAGAGGCAGGAAGATTAGAAGTTCAAAGTCATCCTCAACTACATAGTGAATTCAAAGTATCCTGGGCTACATGAAACCCTGCCTCCCAAACAAACAAATGGCCCACAAAGCCTTCACACTTTTCACAAAGCCAAGACTAGCTTGAGAAAATGAGGAAGTCTGATGGTTTTGAAAATATTGAGCTTAGGATGTTTGGGGCTGGAGAGACAGCTCAGCAGTTAAGAGCACTGGTTGCTCTTTAGAGGGCCAGGGTTCAATTCCTAGCTCCACATGATGGCTCACAACCATCTGTAACTCTAGTTCTAGGGGACCCGGCGCCCTCTTCTGGGCTCTGCAGACACTGCACACAGTGATGTAAGATGGGTGCAGGCAAAACACACACACACACACACACACACACACACACACACACACACACACACACACACACACATATATATATATATAAAAACTTTAGTGTCAGATCCAAGTGGTTTTAGAGGTAAATTATTCAGTCTTCCAGGGATAGACCATTCTGTATTCATGGCAAGCCTTAAACACACTAGAAAAAAATCTCATGCCTCCAAATCCTAAATCAGCTACTATAAACTTTAAAGATTTAAAAAAAAAAAGTAAAACTCTGACCAAGAACATTAACAGAATAATCCAGCAATCTAGTTCAGCATTACTGCAACTATTCATTCTATCCAAGGAATTCATGAGTTAGTTTATACAAGAAAAATACATAATTATCGCTCAGTAAATTCACTTAGTAAAGGGGAATAACATTATAATTATCATAGCATGGGCATAATGACACTTCATATAATTCAATATTTATTCATTCTTTAGAAGTAACCCTTAATAAAACAGAAATAAAGTAAAACTTTCTTAACCAAATCCATTTTACCTGGCAAAAACGTGTCTCAAACAGAATTCTTCTGGATGAACAGAATCCACGCCCCACAGGCTGTGCAAAAAAGGAATTCCAATGGACTTTGGCAAGAAGAACAGATCTTAAAATTCTGAGAAGGCCCTAACAGTCAGCCCACCACAGAGAAGAGCTGTGTACAGCAGGCAGTAGAGCAAAACTGATAATAAAAATCTCCAGCTACAAAATCAAGTTGATTAATTTGATTACTCTAAGATAGAAAGTCTCGATGTGACCACTGCAATCATTAACTCATAAGACCTGTCCTATTAGCAGTCAATCAAGGAAGTAGGAGGGGCCCACAGTGTCTATCTTTTACCTCTGAACTACTGGTTATTGATAGTATCTTGGAGAAGGTGTGGGGGAGGGAACAACTAATTTGGTTGTGTACCTATTGCTGAGCCAACCAAGCTCCAACAGATTGTTCATAGCAGCATAGACCGCCCAGGTTAATCTCAGTGGGTCATCAAACAAAATGAAAATCCATGAATGTGAGAGAGAGATTGACAGGGAGGCTTGCTGGTGTAGCAGGGAGGTGACAGTGAGAACTGAATCATGTATTGTGTACATATGTGTAATTGTCATAAAAGTATATGCATGCCTGTCTAAGGACACCACAAATTGTGCAGCATTGTAAACTAGGAAGCTCATAGCAGGCAGCTAATAGAAGGAAGTTTAAAAGATATACCATCACCAATACAGGGACTATGAGTAACTGGACAGGAGAGGGTGGCCTTCTGCACTACCAGGTTTACCTTTCTGTGATATATGTAGCTGACCTACAGGAAGCTTATTGCCTTGGGATTTAAAATCCCAGCACCAACTTGAACTTGGGTCTGCATGGTCCAATGCCCTTACCCAGTGCTCAGCACCTCAGAAAAGCAGCAGGAACCTCCAAACATAGCCACTTCAGAGTGGCTGCATACCAGCTTTATGGAAAGAGCTCATAGAGCAATACAAGCTATAGGCTTCCATCTGCACCTGAAACAACCCCTGCTCCAGGACAGTGTGGCTGGGATCAGAGGGCAAAGATCCCTGACCCTTAGACAGGGAGCCAGTCATCTGTCCTCCCCTGGCCAGAGATCAGGCATGAGGAGGAGGGGAATGAAATGCAAATCCAGCTCACAGCTGGATGAGGGATGGGGTAGAGGGAGGCACACACAGAAAGGCTAGAGGAGGAAACATGGAACGGGACTCAGAAACAGAACCATTTGAGTAAGTCCTTAAATATCCAGGGAAGCTTTGATTTTTAAAATTAAAGTACAGTTTGAAAACTCTACAATTGCAGAAAAATACTCGGCAATAAAGTCAGTGAAAGTTATTCACATTATCTGCTCCAAGAGCAACAAACCTTGAACAAGTAGATTAAACGAGACCTGTAGCTAGAGAAACATACACACCATCTATGTATGCACTGGAAGGCTCAGAATTTAAAAAGATAAATGTTCTCTTCAGATTACTCCAATGGCCTTTAAAAAGTCGCCATGCCCCTCATCTGCTGCAGCACTCTGGACCAAGCATGGTCAACACAGTAGAGCTGGCCCTGAAGGAATAGGTGTAGGAGATCCAATCCTGAGGACATGAAAGCTGGAGAAGCAGCCCCACCCATTGCTCGTTCTCTGCCAAGGGTGAACTCACCAAGGCAAGGCAGGAGAGTTCACCCTGGTGGTAAGGACAAGATCCTGCAACTACCCAGGCTCAGAACAGTTGGCCCACCCCAATATCCACCGGATCTGTGATCTGCTAGAGCACATGTAGAGACTGGTCCTGCAGACCCAACACTGCAAGATTACCACAAAGCAGGGCAACAACAGGATATTCAAGAGGAGTTCTAGTGAGGGCCCAGCATTGATGGTGTAGCAGAAACCAGAGGCCTTGAACCAGACCAATGACTCTTTGCAATGAACACTTGCAAGTAAAGGTATAAGGATAAAAGGGTTTACTGTGTGACTCACTGTGTCACACTACAGCTTCCATGATGAGACTCCCCCTTCTTTCCTTTTCTTTTCTCTTCTTTTCTTTTTTCTTTTTTCTCGTAAATTTTATTGTTGTGGGGGGTGTTGCTGCAAGGGCAGAGGGCAGATACACGTGGACAGGAAATGAGTGGGATCTAGATGCATGACATGAAAGACACAAAGAATAAATGAAAAAAAGAAAGTAAAAAAAAAAACATTTAGTTCATTTATAAGCACCGATCTGAGTAGAAAGGAGCCTCTTCCCAAAGTCAGCTGTATGTCTTTCAATATCACATTCATTTCCCATATGTGGGGAAAGCAACATATAATGTTATAATTTATGAATTTTGATCCATTCATTTTAAGTTTTTTAAGTTTGGAAAAAAGTAGATATTGGAAAGCTGGCTCTGGCATGATGATGTTAAGGCAGAGTGACTCTAGCAAGAAGAGCCTCCCTCACCCAGGGTATCTAAGCACCCAGTCCCCAAATGCCATTCTTCCTCTTTGGCCACAGTCTGACATGTCTGAGCACTGGCCTCCTGTATACCAGAATAGCCAGCGGTGAACTGGTAGGCAACCAGTACAGAAGGAGTCATGATCTCAGCACACGAAAGATTAGTCCTGACATTGCGGGACTAGAAGCCCCATGCTCTCATGTTTCCATGCTCCCAAAAGTGGTGAACTGTCCCAAGAAATGGCTAACTCTATAGAACTGCTTCTTATTGTGCCTTGCATGAACTCTCTGCCCCCTCTTGTCATACTTTAGGACTCACTCATAACTCTCCAGTGGACCTATGATGGATAACACAGAGACATTCCTTCCATGGTCCTTCCAACGAGACTGTTGTGCCCCTTTTCCCTGGCCAGTTCTTCATGCTGAAATTGAAAATCTCTGCCCCCAAATCAGCCAGACACAGAGATTAACTAACCTTGAGATCCCTTGCTCTAAAACAGATGTTCTCAACCTATGAATCAAGACCCCAGGTTGGGGGTCAAACAACCCTTTCAGAGGGGTCACCTAAGACCATCAGAAAACACAGATATTTACATTATGAGTCATAACAATAGCAAAATTACAGTTATGAAGTAGCAACAAAAATAATTTTATAATTGGGGGATGGTCACCACAACATGAGGAACTGTATTGAAGGGTGGCAGCATTAGGAAGGCTGAGAACCACTGGTCTAAAAACAAGCCCAGGGCAGTCCAAGCAAAACTACTTCCCAGACACCAGGTCCTGAGTTAAGGGTGCTGCTCACCCCAGTCAGACAAGTCCTCTCTTTTATTGTCCTTCCTCTGTCTCTGACATCCTCCAGCCAGACTCAGTCTCTTATAGATTTGAAATGTTCAGAGGACAATGATATGAGAATAAAAGCTCATGGGCATCTTAACAGGTGAGGTGTTGAAAGAAACGCAACTTGCCTGTCTTCGGCTGTAGACACAAATGTCCTTCACCCAGGACCAGCTCCGAGGACGTGCGCATCATATACGGTGTTGCCATACACCACACCAAACCCAGTGTGAGCCCAAACCCCTGATGGATCTCACAGACCCAAGCACACCCATGGTCATAAGCATGGGCCTAGGTGGTGAATGAATGCACACATTGGTTGGTTGGTTGGTAGCCTTGAAGAACAGTATGCCTCCTTAGGTGCTGGGGCTACCCGCTCCAGACTATTGGTCTCCACAAAGCTGGGGGAGCAGACAGAGCCTGTCTTTCAGTCTCACAGCTCCCATCCCTGCCCACTGCCACCACTTCCTGCTTGTGAGTGGTGGGCAAGGCGAACCTCCACTCAAAGGCATCCACCGTGGAACATGCTGAGACAATTGTCTTCAAAGTCCTGAATTCTCTCCCATCTGCCCTCCTGTGGGACTTACACCCCTGCACATTAGAAGACCTATGTCAGGGAAGTTTGCAGAGCACAGACACTACTTAAAGAAGCACCACAGCCTGCAGGGATGTCTCCACACTCCTGAGATCTCTTAGCTACTGCCTGTGCATGCAGAATAAAGGAAAGACATAGAAGCCACTTCGTGGCTGCTAAGAGCACAAATTAACCCATCTCCCCCTCAAAAAAAAACACTAAAAGGGAAAAACCTTGCAAGAAGAAATGGATGTCTTAGAATTACAGCTTGTCAGCATGACTCCCCTGAGGCTTACCTTTTCCCTCTGCTGCTGTACTGGAACAGCACTGAGCTGAATGCTCACATATAAGAGCATTACTGTGTGCATAGTAACAGGGCTAACCAACCTACTAAGGCTGCTGAGTCTCCTTGGTTGGTGGTCACTATTCTCTTATGCACCCTTTATATCACAGGATACCTCCAGCCCTTGAGTAGGTTCAGAAAGTATGTGTCTTAAAATAACCAATGTGGCCAGGTGGTGGTGGTGCACACCTTTAATCCCAGCACTTGGGAGGCAGAGGCAGACAGATCTCTGTGAGTTTGAGGCCAGCCTGTCTACAAAGCAAGTTCCAGGACAGAGAAATCCTGTCTCAAAAAAAATCAAAACATAAAATAAAATAACCAGTATGTTATTTTACATTTTTGACCACTTTGTTACAGTGGCCTTCAGCTCTTTGCTTCACTTGACATCCTGCCCTCATATATGACAATGTCTTCTCTCCCCAGACTTGCTGGCATTAATAAAACATGGCTAGCATTTTAAAGCAACATTCCTTACAAAGAAGCGAAGGGAAAAATAAATGTGGAACTTGGTTTTTCACTCAATGATGTCTCGATCATTTAAAACAGGTTTTAGAAATATGTCCTACATCTTTCTGTGTGTTTGGTTGTTTTATACAATGTGATTATTTTCTTAATCATCTCAAGAAAAAGGGAATCAAGAGAAGTATGGGGAGAGCTCCTCTTCTGGGGCCTGGGAGGGTATATCTCAGGATTCTTGTTGCTGCAGACTGCCTGAGAGGTCGCTTCTCCATCCTTCAGGCAATCTAATTTCCCAGCAGAAAGCAGGCATGTCTTTCCCTCTTCTTCTTCTTCTTGGAAAACAATAATAAATTCAGTCTAGGCTTTTACTTTAATTCCCTCTGGGGAGATTGTGCAAAATATATAGTTTCTGGGTCTCCTGCGCTCTTTCTTCATCTCTTGTTCTGAGACTTGGATTCAAGGGTCTCATCAGGCGTGACGGCTGGTGCGCTACTGTGGGAGCGGCTCCTTGCCAGCCTGTTAGAAGTGAGCAGCTGGGTTCAACTTCTGAACCACTCTCTTCCAATATCAGATTTCCTCTCAATCACCCAAATTGCTGTGAATGCTGTACTCAAGGCTAAGAATGTTTGGGGTAGACAGCTTCCAGAATGTTCTCAGAATCTCTGGTTGGCACATCTGTGCTGTGTGCACGAGCATGTGGGGCTGCGTCCGTCTGTCTGACTCTCTCTCTCTCTTTCACTCTTGCTCTCTCTCTCTCTCTCTCTCTATCTATCTATCTATCTATCTATCTATCTATCTCTATCTCTGTGTGTGTGTGTGTGCGTGCGCGTGCGTGCGTGCATGCGTGCGTGCGTGCGTGTGTGTGTGTGTGTGTGTGTGTGTGTGTGTGTGTCACACACTTGAAGACAGTAGCTCATGTAGTCACAGGCTCTAGGGCAGGCCAGCAGGTGGGAGGCTCAAGCAGGGTCTCCCGATACATACAGTCTCCATATGGAGTCCCACTGGAGTTATTGGCTTGGCTCTTTTCTCCACTGACAGGATGCAACACACGGCACAATTGAAGGTAGCTGGTAAAAGCCAGCCGACTGCAAGATGGACCACAGCTAAGCAATGCTTTCTCTGCAACCCCTGAATGAGTATTGGAGAGAGCAGCTGGCCACAGAGGATGTTACAGATAACCCATAAAATCTGCCGCCACTCACGCACACACAAGTATGTGTGTGCATGCACGTACATACATAAATATATACAGCTCTGCCTCTGGGCTGGCTAGTCTGGCATCAGCCTCTTGATGATCTTGGCCTCATTAGCCATGACAAACAGTGACTTTCATGGGGTGAGAAAGATATGACAAGTGGCCTGGGATGAGTCTGACAGATATTCCATACTCAACTAATTTTCCAACAGAGCAGTAACATGACAGTGTTGGTCCAATTAGGACACTGGCCAGAGCTTTCCACTGGCTCATCTGAGACTGTTAGGGTGACACTCGCCACCCATACCATGAGGCCATTCTCCATTTACCCATTCCCACTGGCTGTCCACCATCTGCCACTCACCATAACTGGACTGGGGTTACCTAGCTCACACACAGGAGGTGGTAAATTAAGGGGTTCCAACCAGTCCGTAACTAAATGTCTAAAGAGAACTATCTATCACATTCTCTTAGACTCACCTGCCTCAAGGCCTGCCCAGTCATGAACTCTGTCATCTGAGTCTGTCCTTATATGGGACAGTGAGGACAGGGTTCCTTCACCTCTGTCCATGGCACAGACAGGGGAAAGTGTCTACTTTACAGCTGAGCTGAACTCTGGAGGCCCTTGTCAACACCATGGCTGAAGGCAGTCTGTCAGCTGATGCCTCCATCCCTCCTCCTCCCCTTCCCTCCTCTCTTCCTCCATCCCTCCTTCCTCTTATTCTCCCTCCATCTCACTGCTGTGGATATCACTCTATATAAATAAAACACTGATGGCCAGTGACCAGGCAGGAAGTATAGGCGGGACAAGGAGAGAGGAGAATTGGGGAAACAGGAAGAAGGAGGGAGACACTACAGCCACCGCCAGGACAAGCAGCATGTAAAGATGCCGGTAAGCCACCAGCCATGTGGCAAGGTATAGATTTATAGAAATGGGTTAATTTAAGATATAAAAAGTTAGCAAGAAGCCTGCCATGGCCATACAGTTTATAAGTAATATAAGCATCTGAATGATTATTTTATAAGTGGATTGTGGGACTGCGGGGCTTAGGGAATCTGGAGAGAAGCCCTCCAGCTACATCTCACCTCATCTCCTTGACCACCTTCTTCAGCATATCCTCTACTGCTCCTCTTCCCCCAGGTCAGGAACTTGTCTTGCCACAGCCCTCTTTCTGTTCACATTATCCTCTCTCATGAGTGGCTCATACCAGTAGCCATGTTGCCTTTGGGCTGTCCACTCTCAGTGGACAATGAGAAAAAAAAAGAACACAGGAGGTTCCTTCATCCCAGATTGCCTGCTGGTGATCCTGAGCCTTGCTTGTCCCAGGTTCTGTAAGTATCTGGCCCTGACCAGTGGGAAGTTCTCCAGACAGCAAATGTTCCAGGAGCTCTCTGACCCACGGCTGCTCTCTAAAACCTCACACACAGAATCTGACTTAACCAGTCAACCCTCAGAGAGCTGAGGAGGTGTTCTTGCATGTGTTTTCCTTCATTCACAGGTAGAGAGCTGAGGCTTGGGTGTGTGGACACCAGGAAACAGATTTGCAGCATTTCTCGTTATTCATGGTTAAACATCTGAACACCGGGGAAGTTCTAAAGTTAGGGGACTAAGTCAATGCAGAGTGAGCTTGCACACAGGATCACACAGAACCCAGAGAGAGGGTCGCACATGCAGAACAGGGCAGAGTGGGCTTGGAGACAGGATCACACAGAACCCAGAGAGAGGGCCACACATGCAAGAGTAGCCTTGCATAATATAGACTAGTCTCCACAGAGATAATAAACTCTTAGAAATGCAAAATCCTGGGTCCCAGGTGCTCCGGGAGCTGCAGGTTACTGTTACAGACATAGCCAAGTCCAAGAGCCACACCATACACATCCAATCCTGAGAAGGGCACAGAAATGGCATCAAGAAATGTCAGGCACAAAGATACAAATCTCTTAAGGGGATCGACCCCAAGTTCCCAAGGCACTGTGCTTTCCCAAGAAGCACAGGAAAGGCCCAAAGAAGATGCAGGTGAACAGTGTGAAGGCCATGAGTGTATGTGCAGAGGCCATCAAGACACTTGTGAAGCCCAAGATACCAAAGGGCTCCAGCAGCAAGCTCAGTCATTTTGCTTTCATTGCTCACCGCTTGGGAAATGGATTAGAAGCTACATGGCCAAGAGTCGTCGGCTCTGCCAACCAAAGCCCAAGGATCAAACCAAGGCAGAGGCCTCAGCTTCAGCTCAGGCTCCCAAAGTTTCCCGGTAGGTTGTATTTATATGTGGATCTTTTATATGTATATATTACAACAATAGTTAAATGAGAGAAGACGTGAAATTTGAGAAGGGGAGGATGTGGGGGGGATAGGAAGAAAGAGAGGAATAATGCAATTACATTTTAATTAAATAAAGAAATGCTATTTTATATACACACACACAAACCAGAGCACAAAATGTACACATTCACATGGCTGGAACAAGAGGGTTTCAGCTTTTCAAAATCACCTGGATTCAGGGAGATAGCTCAGGAGGTAAAGACTCTTGCTGTCAAACCTAATGATTCAAGTTCAAACTCCGAGTCCCATGTAGAGGATGGAGAGAACCAGCTTCCACAAGTTGCCCTCTGACCTCCCTTTGTGTAACTTGGTGTACATGACTGTGTACACACACACACACACACACACACACACACACACACACACACACACAAAGCATTTTATTAGAAAATCATGTGCTCTTCTATGAAGTATTTTTAATTACATATATTAACTGTGTGTCTGTGTGTAGGTATGTGCACCTGAGTGCAGTGCCTGAAACGGCCAGAAGAGGGCGAGAGATCCCCTGATGTGGGTTCTAAAAACTGTACTCAGGTCCTCTGCAAAGGTTTTTAACCACCAAGCCATCTCTCCAGCCCCACTACCTGACCTTCTAGATCCCTGTCGCTATCATTATGACCTTAGTAGCAGCTAAACTTTTGCTTTTCAAAAGTAGATGCAAACTAAGGAAACTCGAAAGAGAAGCACCATCCCACAAATCTTCCTTTATTTAGATCTTACTGCATTTCACTCAGTCAAGTTATACAGCTTTTAGTGTAGAGAAGTCAGATGACTTTCACAGAATCAATTCTTAAGAATTTTTCTGTGATTACACATGGATTTAAAAAAAAAAAAACAATTCACTTCCTAATTATTCATCATATTATACAGAAGCCCGGTGGTTTTTGTACCTTGACCTTGTGACATTGACATTGTTGCATTTCTTGCTTAGCTTTTGGTCTGAGTGCTTGCAGCATTCAGGTCCTCAGTGAGGCACTGGACACAGTGATAAGCCTGACATTAACTGGGAGACGTCGTCAATTTTAATAGGCTGACGTTCCACCTACTACTGAGGTTCTGTGTGTGTATGAATTACCTTTGTCCAATTCTTTTACATCTACATCTATTAATAAAAATAAATTCCTCCTCTCCTATATTCTGTAACTGAGATGAATGGCTCACTAGACTTATGTGTGGTGTTCTGTGGGCGGGGGGGGGGGTGCAAGCACATGTGTGTTGCATGCACTTAAGTATATAGTTGAGCAAAGGCCAGAGGAGGTTACTAAGTGTCTTCCTCTATGACTCTATGCATTTTTGTTTAAAGCAGGGTCTGTCACTGAAACAGAAGCTTGCCATTTGGATAAGCTATCTGGCCAGTGCGCTCTCAGGATACCCATCTCTGTACTCCCCCAGTGCTAAGGTTACAGGTATGCGAAGCCATGCCTGGTGTTCTGTGGGTGCTAGGCATAGAATGCAGGACCTCATTCTTGCAGAATTACTCTTACCCATGAAGTCAGCTGGCCAATCCAAGCTATCTAGTTTTTAAACATTGAGCCAACTCTGACTTCCTGAGTGAGCATCCCTTGGCCGATATGGACTGTCAGAATGTCACGTGTTGCTAGTTCTTGCTGCCCAATGTTGGGACTCTTCTGCACACAATGGTAGATTGTTAATTCCCCCTTGGGATTTCCTCTGTCTTTGATGGGGTACCAAGGAGTTTGCTGATCTCAAGAGACAATTGGACACATCCTTTCTTCCTCTGTGGAATAGGGTCATTCATTCCAGGTCTTCCTTTTTTAAATCCACCCTCAAAACCACAAGGGTTTGAGGGAGGGTTTATTTGTTCCTTTAATGGATGATGTATTTCCTCTCAGTAACCTCTCCCATCATTAGACATTTATACATTTCACTAACATTTCCACACATTTTTTCTATGTGATTCTGTTATTTTTCTGTTGACTGTTTTTTATATATATCATCAACCCTTAGCTCATATTTTATTTATCTTCTCTCTTTAAGCTTAGATTTTTTTTCCATTCCCTATGTGCTTATGGTGAAACTTAAATTACCAATTTTAAACAATTTTTCCTTTCTACTACTAGCACTTAGAGCTATGAGATTTCCTCCAAGCCCTGATTTATCTGCACTCCTGGAGTTTTAATACTTTTATTTTTCATTTTATCCAGTTGAGACAGGCTTCAGTCTTCCATGTGGCTAGAATACTGTTCTATCTTACTTGCCTATGGCTTGGTGCCATAACCCAACCCAGCCTCCATGGCCCCCTGCCCCAGCTCCTAGGCCCACTGCCCCGACTCTGCTAAACTATCTTAAGGTTTGGTCTGGGGGTCCCATGTTAGAACTGTCTTATTTTCCACTTTCTTTGTGGGGTCTTGCACACATCTACTCATCGAGACCACATTTTCTTTAATTAATCCAATTATCCTGAGCATGCTTATTCCTCCTTATTGAGGTTTCCATCTGAGAAACCCAGCTCCTGAGCCTCCTCTCTGCTGAACTCTGCATGCTGTCCCTTTCACGCATGTCTGTGTTGTTCTTCCTCTGGGCATGAAGAACAGCACTTTGCAGGCACACCGGCTCCTGTTTGCCACCGAGGAGTGCTTGGGTTTCACAAGTCTCTCGGTACTCACCCTCCCTCCTCCCTTGAGCTAACACAGACTTGGCCAAGTGCATTTCTGCAATAAATTTAGAAAGAGTTCCAGGTCCCTCCAAGCCTTGTAACCTACTAGACCTCGGCCTCTGAGTTTTCTGACCTGCGTATGGGACTCAGGATCTCTGTAGTATCATCTGGTGGGTGGAAGAATCAGCAAGACCCCACCCCCACCCCCACTTAGGGCACAACTCAGGAGCTGGCAGCATCATGAACCACTCCCCTGCTCCACCCTCTGCCCACTTCTCTCTCTCAGATGGAGATTTACCATGCTATGTGTAGCCTGGTGTTCTACTAGGAGCTTGCAGGAACCCTAGACTTTTTCCAGAGGTCACTTCCCTCAGAGGTCTGTTCTCTAGATGACAGAAACTCCCAACCCAGCCTCAGTCCAGAGATGCCACCACATTCCACAGGCTGCCTGTGGGTTCCAAGTGTTCCAGAAACTGTCCCCAGAAGGCAGGCCTTTCCATTCTCTTGTGCTAGATGCAGGGCTACCTGAAGACAGACAATCAGGTGACCCATGAGGTGCTGGAGTGTGCACGGTGCGGGTGAGGGGACTGTTTTCAAGAGCTCCACCAAATTGAGCAGAAGTGTGCCCTACAGAAGCATCCTCCTTGGCCTCTGGGTGCCAAAAGAGAGGAGAGGAAAGGAGCCCTGGGTCAGAGCCTTGGCTGTGTATTGCATGACTGTGGACCCCTCTGGTCACACAGAGAAATGAAGAGAGCTCAGAGATAAACAGGGCAGTCCCAACAGGTAGAAATGAGGGAAGGCCACCTTCCACCCACCAGAGAGCTTTCCACTGAAGATCAGAAGGAGGTGGGAAGAGGGGACTCCTGTGCTCTCTATGTTGTTTTTGAAAGAGCAGGGTGTGGAGGGAGAGAGGAAGTCCAAGCATGTAAACAAATGGTCTTCCTCCTACTTGGAGCCTGTCTTCTTTACATCCAGGGAATTAGAGTAGTAGGGACGTTGGTCTCCCTGGGCTCTGAGGTCTGTCTCCCCGCCTTGAAGACAGCTACTCCAAGCTGAGTGCTTCCCAGTACAGTGCGGGAGAGCGACACCACTAGAGGCCGAAGAACTTCATTCTAGCAAGTAGAGGAGGCACCCTCAGTGGAATGTGGTCTCAATACCTCACAGGGTAAGTGAATGTCCCCCCAGCCAGACTCCAGCGGAGAACCCCTCCATCTCCCCCACCAGAAGAAGATGGAAAGGAAACCCATTCAGATCCACAGAAGTCTTTGCTGCCTCCCATCTCCCAGCCGGCTCTTGAGCAGCTGTTGGGGGAAGCTTTGGTCTGCCGGTGACAGATGACAAGTGGATGTATGCGAATAATTTCACGCACAAAACAACAAACCGGCAACCCGCTGTGTGTCCCGTTTCCAAACTTGAAATTCACAACAGAGGCTGCTTAGGTTTTTAAGTGGCTTCCTTTGAAGCTGTAGCTCATTTGGGGACAAAGAAAGACTAGCCCGCAATCTGGGAGACTGAGATTAAACGAAGCTTCCACCAAGGCAGGGAAGGGCTGTCCACAGGCAACCTGAAGCCCTTCTTGCCATGGAGCAGACCATGTGTCCAGTGTGGCCTGTGGCCTCCTTGACCAACCAGATGCGTGGTCAGGCTTGTGATCCAGAGGGGCGAGAAGCAGTGGTGGGGTATGCACGTCTAACATTTCTGTCAGAGTGGGGACCCAAAACAGGTCGGAGCAGGCTCTGGGAAAGAGCTGTAAGTGTGAGGTTTGGTGGGCACTACCCTCCAGGTGCCTCCCAAAAACCCACAAAGCCATCCCTGCCCCACCATCAAACCATCCCTACCCGTCCTGCTGACCTGGGTTCCGGATCAGTGTGGTGGTGCTGTCTGAGAGAGTCTAGCCTCCCAGGGCAGTTCCTAGGGACAAAGTGGAGCTCCTGGCTAGGTGAGAACACAGAGTCATTAGGGCAGCTGAAACCTGTCACACCCCATTATTCAGCTATTCAGCGAGTTCATGCCTCAAACTCAGCCTGCTCCCATATCCCTTTGAAATGCTAATTTTCTGATTAATTACACTCCTCACTTCTCCAGTGGGTCCTACCCCTCCCCCCCCCTTCAAACTTCAAGAGGCCTCTGTCTGCTCCTATATAATGTCAACAGTAGACTGTCCCACATCCTGTGTAAAAACACCCTGCTGATCCACGCAGGCACCATCAGGCACATTCACAGTCCAAAGAGAGCTGAGGCCCCAAAGGGTACTGGCCTGCTGTGGGCCAGGAACAGCTACCTTCACTGGAGGATACTTGGGAAACACCTATTAAAAGTGGGTCGGAATGCTTGTGTTCAGAAGCACTGACTCACGCCAGACTTCAGCTTGGTTTGGCTTTTAAGTTGATAACCAGGAAAACTACACTCAGGCATGCATGGCTGGGGACACCCTTTGACAACGCCAGCCACACCACTGATGGCACTCGTAGGGGGTAAGGCGGGGCATCCCCTCACTCTGGTCAACCTACCCTTTAAAGGAGACGTTTACCCAGTGTGGGAACTGAGCTCCCAGGGAACCGCCCAGGACTCACAGGTGGGTCACGTGGTGAGAATCAGCAGTTCATGGGGGAAGCAGCAAGGCCTCAGAGAGGACTGTACCCGGCAGGGTTGTGTGACTGCCGTTTTCTGGTCTGTCCAACGTAAAATGCTGCAGGGTAGACCTTGGAACTGGCACTGGGCTGGCTCCTCTGCTGAACATTTTCTAGCTTTGCACATACTCTCTGGGCTCCCTCTGAAAGCAGACCTGAGTCTGGTGTGGTGGCACATGTCTGCAATCCCAGCCCTCAGAGACTGAGGCAGGAGGATGTCAAGCTTAAGATGGTGCCGTACTACATAGCAAAACTCTGTCTCGAGAAACAAAACACCAAATAGAATAAGATAAATAAGTAAAAGCAACTCTGGGGGGGGGGGACCCACTCTGGGGCTGCAGCCTCCTGCTGAGCAAGACCCCTGAGGGCTTCAGATCCTTCTCCCTGCCTGAGTGCCTATCCCAGCCCTGGGGACGCAGATGCAGCTTCTGATTTGCACCCTAAATCATAACTGTAATCGTCCTGCTTTGCTAATGAATGCAAATTGCAAGCACTCCTATTGGAGATCAGAGCATTCCAGCTTTTTTTAAGCGGCCATCCATCTTCCCTGCTTGCCTATTGGACATCCTGCTTCCTCACCCAATCCCCAAGAGTGGCAGCCAGCGGTACATTCACCTTCCCCCTGCCCAGCAAGGTCACTGATACTGCCCGGTCAGGAGAAACGTCAGGGAATTTGCAAAGCGCAAACACGGATGGCATGGGAACCAAGAATGCATTTTGAAGGATCTCCCTGGTTGTTCTGGGATCGCAGTTTAAATGGGCACACCAGGTTTGACCAGGCTGCAGGCTGGCATGTGTGCACCTCCCTGACATTGTAAGGAATTGCTCAAGCCAACAACCCGCAGCATCCAGTCACACTGGAGGGATGGATGGCACTGAATCTTGGCTCTGCCCTTTCAGGTTTAAGGTAAGACCATATCTGGAAAGCTCTCGTCTCTAGCTCTGGCTCTGACAGATCTTTATAGCAGGAGCTTCCTCAGCCTGGCCCATGGCACATCAACTCAACCCGTCAGCGGGATTTCTGGGCAGCTCTGAGACTGTCCATAAGGCAGATGCATTGACCCCATCCTTAGGAGGTCCTAGGGGACATGCTTGGCTCTGTCACTGAGAGGAGGATACAGAAGACAAGCAACAAGAAGCCAACCGTGCTTTCTGGCATCAAGACCCAGTGCCCTTTTGGCCCAAGGAAGTAGGGACCAACTTCAAAAGCATCCTACCCTTTCTGTCTCCTAGGATTTCCCCCACAGTCACTTCAAAACCATGGCCAATGTTGGTCTTCAGAGTGGATGAGCTAGGCAGAGCACTGGGGCAGCCTAGGGGAAGTAAGGGCTTAACGCATAGTTCCACCTACCTATTCACCTCTGTAGCTCTAACCCCAGATGAAATCAGCTTATACCCTTCCTTAGAACCCAAATTCTTAGTGTCCCATCCCACCCTCTCCCTCACACCTCCACCTATTTGATCAGGAAACAGTCCAGAACACACCTATCTATCGCAGCAAGCAAGGAGAAGGAGGAATGGTCCCGGGAATCAGAATACCTGCTAGGATAAAGCAAGGGTGTAGTTGTTTTTTCACTCTTGGCTCTTTGGGGGGGGGGTGCCACCCAGCTCCCAAATAAATACACAGATACTTATTCTTTCTTATGAATACCCAGACTTAGCTTGGTTTATTTCCAGCCAGCTTTTCTTTAACTTAAGTTATCCCGTCTACCTTTTGCCTCTGGGCTTATCTTTCTCTATTCTAGGTACTTCCTTGTTCCGTAGTTGACTGTATGGCTGGCATCCCCTCTCCTTCTCATTTTCTCGTTCCTCCCCCTTCTCTCTTTTTCTCCTTCTATTTATTCTCTCTGCCTGGAAACCCCACCTATCCCTCTCCTGCCTAGCGATTGGCTGTTCAGCTCATTATTAGACCAATCAGGTGTTTTAGGCAGGCAAAGTGACACAGCTTCACAGAGTTAAACAAATGCAACATAAATAATGCAACATATCTTTACATCATTAAATATTCTATAGCATAAAAGAATGTAACACATCTTCAACTAGTATTCCATAACACAAGGGTATCATCACTCTGTCATGGCTGTCTGTGGTTTCAGTAGACATCCCACTGGGAAGATGGCAGCAGATGCTAGGATGCCCTGGGCACGCTTGGTTCTGATGGCCCTTGGCTTTCACTAGTAATCACCTGGTTGAAGTTTGGGACTGGAAAGGGTTTGAGGCAAAGATCCCATGAGCTGCAGGGTGGAGGTCAAGTTAATGTACATCAAAGGCCTCCATGGGGTCATAGTTCTTTTACTTCAGCACCTATATTTTCATTTCCAAGATCTCTAATTGGCTTTTAGGGGAGAGATCAGTTGTTGTTTCATGGATTGGGTACACTTCTCTAAATGCTGCAGAGGTGACCATAAAAACTTTCTCAGCTCTTGCTACACTCAATAGCTTACATTCCAGGGCCTTCCCCTTAAATATTAGGAAACAGAAAAAGGAAATCAGTTCCCAGAGTGAGGACTTGCCTTTCTGGGCTACCAGTCACAGCCATGATGAAGTTCCCACCCTGTGCACCCATGTTGGTGTACTTCTCCAGGAACTGCTGGCCCTGTCAGCCTCCTCATCCCAGCCTCTTCAACCAAGGCTTCCACCAGAGATGCTCCGTGTCCTGGATGGAAAAGCCACTCAGGGTTAGTCCAACAGCCTCCTACCTCTGTATTAATTGTATCCTCAGCACACAAGCCTTTGCTCCCTTCTTGCCCAGGGTTCCAAGACTCGCTGGGTACCACCAGCTTCTACAGAAGGACCTTAGGGTCTAAATTCTCTGGCTAATTCTACTGAGCAAGTTTTCTTCTTCCCCCAAAGTTCCCAGTCTACCAAGACCCCCCCTTCTTGTCCATGAGCATGCCAGTACACCTACACATGGGCTTTCTGTTCGACCCCATTGCAAATGAGTTCACGAGGAGAAACTGTAACTTTTCAGCCTCAGGACATGTGAGAAAGTTTCTGGTGGACAGTTTTTAAATAGTACAGAAACCAGGATGTCCACATGGGTGCCTCTTCCGGGCATCAGTTTAACCAAGTAAATCACTGACTACCAAAACATGGGTCCATGTACCAGTTTCTATGAGGACCACAAGTTTGTTCTGGTTCTCACAACACCAGCTTTTTCCCAGGCCCCTGAGCATCAAGCCACCTCAACCCTGGACTTGCTCTGGGAAAATTCATCTACCTACCACCCTGGTCCTGGTTCTCTTTGATCTGCCACATTTTTCCCTGTGGTGATCTGAGTGAGAATGCCCCGCGATAAGCTCAGGCATTTGAACACTTGATACTCAGTTGGTGGTGCAGTTTGACCAGGTTTAGGAGGTGAGATCTTGGTGGAGGAAGGGTGTCGTTGGGGGCGGGATTTCGGAGTCTCTAGCCTTGCTGTGCTTTCAGTCCGATCTCTCTGTTTCCTGCTTGTGGTTGAGGATGTGAGCTCTCGGTTTCCCACTCCCAGGTGCCACGGCTACTGATTGTTGCCAGACCTCCCACCCTGAAAGACTCTTATTCCTCTAAAACCATAAGGCCGTATAAACTCTTCATTCTATAAGCTGCTTTGGTCATCGTGTTTTATCAGACACTCACTGAAACCTGAGAGTGGTCACTGGTGCTTGAGGGACACCAAAGCGTGGCTGTCACTTGTCCACCCGAGTTATCACCTGCAAAATGCACTGGCACATTGTATTAAAGCCTGTGTTGGTGTGGAGCTGCCCCTTTCCTAGGGGCAACAGATGAGTGTCAGGGAGCCTCGAGGTATCCACATCTTACCCCAGAGCTTCTCAGAGATGTGTGTGTACACATCTGAGTGGACATGTGTATTTGCAGACAAGAGGTCAACCTTGGGTGTCTTCCTCAATCGCTCTCCACTTTATTTTTATTTTTATTTTTATTTTTTATTTTTTTGAGACAGGGTCTCTCACTGAACTTGGAGCTCACCAATCCAGCTAGACTGACTGGCCGGCAAGTCCCGGGAATCTGCCTGTCTCCTCCTTCCCAGGACTGGGATCACAGGCATGTGCTGCTTCATCGGGCTCCTATGTGAGTGCAGAGGATTGGACTCAGGTGCCCGTGCTTACATGCCATTGTCCCAACCCCTCAATGTCTCTTCATTTCTTAAAACAAGAGCCCCATTGTTAAACACACAAAGCAGGCAACCAACCAGGTCAGCAACAGCACAGCCTGAGGATGAAAGCCAATATGGACTCACCTTGTGGCAACACCAGTCCAGATGGGAGCCACTGAATGCATGGCAGCTGACGGACGCCCAGCTGTTGTCTGATGAGGCCCTTGGCCCCCGGCAGGTGAACTGGCCTTTCATACACTTCATATGGAAGATGCTTCTCCCTGTGTGCCTTCTCAGAGTCCATTTGTGATTCTTCTGCTCCTGACATTCCTGATCAGCTGCCATCAAGGCCTGGGTGGTTTCTGTATCCATCCCACACAGTTCTCTCCTTGTCTCAAGCCTTCTTTACAAGGCATCATCGGGGCACAGGGTCATGCGTCCCAGATGCTCATGGGACCTCAAGCAAGAAATCTCCCTGACTTCGAGTTTCTTCATCTGCAAAACAATGCCTTGAGTAGACATAGGCTCTAAAGCTATAAATCCAAATAACAGGAAAGTGATGGCTCAGTCTTCAGAGTGCCATCGTTGGTTGTTCTTGTCAACATGACAAAAACTAGTGTCCTCTTGGAAGAAGGAACTCCAACTGAAGATTGCCTCCAGCAGGCTGGCCTGTTGGGCATTTTCTTGATTGCTCATTGACGTGAGAGGAGTTCCCAGCCCTCTGTGGGTAGCACCACACCTGGGAAGGTGGTCCTGAGTTGTGTAAGAAAGCAAGCAGAGTAAGCCAGAGGAGCAAGCCAGTAAGCAGTGTCCCTGAATTGGCTTCTGCTCCAAGCTCCTGCCTTGGCTTCTGTCAATGATGGACAGGAACCTGTAAGCCAAATAAACCCTAGGTTACTTTTGGTCAGTGCTTTATTACAACAACAGGGAGCCAACTAGGGGAGCACCTTCTGCGCAAGCATGAGGACTTGAGTTCAGTCCCCAGCACCAACACAAAAACCCAGACATAATGGCATGCACTTGTAATCCCAGTATGAGGAAGGCTGAGACAGGAGGGTCTCCAGATCTAACCGGTGAGCCAGTCTAGCTTACAAGGTCATCTCCAGGCCAGTGAGGGACTTTGTCTCCAAAAAGAAAAAGGAAGGCTATCTGAGGTTGACCTTGGACCACTGCTTGCTTGTAAACAGACACACACACACACACACACACACACACACACACACACACACACGCACACACACACACACACACACACACACACACACACACACACAATAAACAATAGAAAGACTTTATAGGAAAACAAAGAGGTGGCTCTGGAGACACCAAAGGGTCTCTCTCTGTGACCCCAGCCCCATTTCCTGCCCAGGCTCACAGGAAGTGTTGCCCCTGTGGAATCAAGCATGGGTACCACCATGACCTCACCAGCACACCTGCTGTCCTCCGTGAGAGAGGAATTCAGTGGGCCTGCTGAGAATTAGGCCCCAAGATTTACTATTCTGCACTAGAAAAAATCTGCTTTTACAAGCACAATAAAAATGCAAATTCAATTATAAACGAATCAAAAGAAGATGCCCATCTTTCCAAAGTACAACCCCAGTTACATTCCTCGTGAATGCCTCCAAAGACCGCCTCTAAAAATGTTATTAGACCCATGAATGTCCTAGACAATTAATGGGTTTTCTGTCTACATTAAGCTAAATAACAGCATCTTACCGGTCAAGAAAAAGACGTTTGTGCCTTTTGGCTACAATTAAGTCCAAGGCTGGGTTTGCACTTCTCTTTAATTACTAATAGATTAATCCAAGCCGAAACGACGATCTGTAATTAGCATTTTGTTGATTGATTTGTTGCAAAGAAATGACCCTGATTCTGTTTTAGTAATCAGTTTATAGCTAATTGGCTTTCTTTCATTAAAATATAAAGAGCCATCCATTCAGAGTGGTCAAGGTGTGGGGGTCATAAACATCAGAGATGCTGTCACTTGTCAGAGCTGGCCTTCTTTGATTTTTATGGAAATCTAATTATTGAGTAAATGAAGGGATGTGACCTCTGAGGGAAAGCTGTCTAGTAACTTCCAGACATTGGTCACCCAAGGGGAAGGCCAAGGACGAACAACGCTCGGTTGTGATGATGTCATCTGTGGCCATAGGGAGAAGTGATTTATTGTTGACGACAGTGACAGATCTGTAGATAGTAATTAAAAGACTCGCCGCGTGGCTCAGAAAAGGCAAAATATTCAGAGATTGCAATTAACTCATTGGCAGGGACAAAGTCTAATTAGGTATAGATATCTGCTTCTTTCTCCAGATAAAAATAGTCCCCCAAGAAGTCAAACAGAAAGGGGAGGTTTCATCTTCCTGGTTGGCTGCTGATGGAAGTGTGTGCTCCTTACGGCGGCTGCGTGACCACCAGGGTCTCAACTGGAAAAGAATCACTCGGTACTGTCACGTTCCTGATGTTCCCTGCCTTGAGGCCTGTGGGACCAAGGAGAATACTGTTTGCCTCAGAGAGTGGAAAGCACTTCCTGAAGAGGCTCTGCAGTCCTGGTTCTGGCCCAGCCCTGAAGGGAAGCTACCATTGGCCAGGATGCCCCAGGGGACCTTGCCATGTGATGATGCAGAACCCACAGACCTTCATCCAGAGCCTGGACCGCTGGTTCAGCACCAGCACTGCCAGGCTTGGGTCTGTCACTCACATCCGGGTGGCTTGGCTTCCTCCACTTGCCGTGTAAACGTTGAGTTGTCGTCACTTCCTGTTCGTGTTACAAGTGCCTGGATTTGAATCAATAAATTGTTCTTCTGTGATGCCTGAAAGGCAAACAGACCAGTGAAGAGGTCTCAGCTCCCTCCCTTGAAGGGAAGACAAAAAGCAGGACAAAGGAAACATCCCTTTGTCCCACCCACTGGAGAGCCCAATGCTGGGTATTATGCAAATTATTGGAGAGGTAAGTGAATAAGTGACAGGGGAGTGAGCAAATCAGAAGGCAAAGAAACCCAGCCCGGCTCTCTAGGGGAGGAGCTCCCTTCTTCTCACCCCCTATGCTTCCAGTACATAACAATTGGCCCTTGAGTCCTAAATCCCTTCAATCCCATGCTCTTTTTGAGGTAGCCTCGCTGTAGCTCTAGAATTGAGGGGCTCGCTTGAGTAAAGGGGGACTGTTGGCTGAAGCATGAGTCCTACAAGGTACAGAGGTATGAGGACCCAGGGTAGGAGATGCCCCAGTGGCAGTCCTGGCAGAGTTTCTGTCCTCCTTACCCCATCCCAACACTACTGTTAATACCGCTACCTGGTTATATCTCCTGCCCGCCCTATCTAGCTGCACCCAGACCTAAGCCCAGAAGTTCATATTTCATTATATCCTACAGTCTGGAAGAATGTCAGAACAAGAAGGCCAGAGTTCCAGGACAGCAAGTATAGGCTGCCTGTGTGAGGATCACCATGATGGCCATCCACAGCATGTCACACCATGGAAAGTCAAGTAGCCCCTGAGCTGAGGGTTGTGACAGTGGACCAGAGCTGGGCTGGGTTGACAGGGCTTCAGGGTTCTGTGTGAGGACATCAGAGGGGCTTCATATGGGTTGTTTCCTTGATGAGGTGGCTCTTCCCAAACTGCTGACAGATGTCTGAATGACCACTTAAAACTGAAAACACAGAGGTCAAGAAACAGCATAGAGATCTCCCCAGCCTGGAATGAGCTGAGGAGGTCTTTAACATGTGGGCACTGTCCTGGCCATAGAGGGAGGAACTGCTGAGCTTCTCATGATAGCCTGGAGCCACCACGCGTACAGGGGCGATACGACACAACAGGAGGTACCAACACTGAGCCCATGGTGGCCCCACCCTTTTCTCTCCCCCCTGTCTGTGAGTACATGCCTACCTGCAAGCAAAGATGGGCGGGTAGCGACATGCCAGCACTTGGTGGAGAAGCGGGCCAGCATCTGACATGTTCACCGAACAGACATCAAGGTCACTGCTACAACCAAGCACAGTAGCATCTCATACTGTGTCTTCTGTGAGTGGCCTCTTGTGGGCAGATCAGTAGGGACCCTGAAGGAGGGGACCCTGGCCCTAAAATTAGGTTGGTGAGGAAAGATACATGTACATTTGAGAAAGAGCACAAGAGATAGGCAAGTTGGATGGAGGCCTGAATTGTATCTGATATAGATGATAAAAAGGATATAGTAATAAATGATATGGATATAAGTGATATAAATTATATGGATATAGATAAAATGTAGATATAGATGATATAATTGATATTATAAATGATGTTGATATAGGTGTTATGAATTATATGGACAGAGATGGTATAAATAACATAGATATAGATGATATAAATGATATGAATATAGATGATATAAATGACATCGATATGGATAGCAGTGACAGATTTAGTTGGTATATAGATAAGATTACAAAAATGGTATAGATAACATGAATGACAGACATCAAGATATAAATGACACAGACATAAATATAGACGACATGATAATATACATAGATGACGTAGATATACATTACATAGAAGACATGGAGACAGATACAGATTATATAAATGTAGATATAATTAATACAGAAATATAAATAATCTATTCTTTCCTGGACATAAGACAAAATTAAATCTACATATCCAACACAGTAGGGGAATTTCTACAATAACTAGTCACAAAAGAGAACAATGATCACAAAATCAACACTGAGGCTTTTTCTAAGTCCAATAGAGTTCCTTGCACACTGCACAGAGGGGCTGTTTGGTCCCTGAGAGACAAGTGGGCGGTGAGAACAACTGGGGCAGCACCGACTGATTAGACAAAGGGGTAATCCCCCCCTGGGCCAATGGGAGGGCCCAAGGTTTCAGCCCATCCCTCAGAACCCTTCCCACTTTAAAAGTTACAAATTAAACTGGGCAACGGTGGAGCAAGCCTTTAATCCCAGCCCTTGGGAGGCCGTGGCAGGTGGATCTCTGGGAGTTCAAGGCTAGCCTGGTCTACAGAGCAAGATCCAGCCAGGATGGGCTCCAAAAGCTACACAGAGAAACCCTGTCTCGAAAAAACAAACAAAAAAAAAAGTTACAAATTATTCCTGGAATGTTTTCATCTGATATTGTCAGAGCCCTGTTGACTTCATGCTGTTGCAAGCCCAGACAGGAAGGCTGTGGTGCAGACTGCTCTGCCACTGTGTAGGTCTGTTCTTTTTTTTTTTTTCTTTTCACTGCCTTTTTGTCACGGTTGGTGACATCCTCAACAGCGTCACCTGGTGGTGGTACCAGAAGGCTCCTTCGTCGTCGTCGTCGTGTCTTTTTTAGCTTCCTCTCTACAACCTGAGTAAACAGGTGTTGTTTCCCTTCTTTGTTTTCCATAACGTTCTTGCTAGGAAAAGTTGCTAATGTCGATGTAGATTTTCCGGAAGCCGTTCACACTGTTTTCCTTTGGTTCTTGGGGCGGACTTGGCTCCGTGCGAGCTGACGTCTTGATTTGGAGCAGACTGTGCTGCTGTGGCTCTGCTTAAACACGAGCTGTGTGTTTTATTACTGACCCATCTGCTCGTTCACTTGCAGCTTTTTGCAGCATCCCCACAAGTGAGCTCAAAACACAGATTTATTCTTGTTTCATTTGTTTTATTTGGGCATTTTGTTGCCTTCTGCTAGGTTTGGGTAATAAAATGTAAACTTCTGGATGACAACTTTTTTTTTTTCAATTTTTTTTTAGATTTATTTATTTTATTTTATGGGTATAGGTGTTTTGCCCACATATATTCGTATGCACCATGTGTGTGCCTGGTGCCCAAGGAGGCCAGAAGAAGGCATCAGATCTTCTGGAACTGGAATCAGGGATGGTTATGAGCCACCATGTGGATGCTAGGAACCAAACTTAGGTCTTCTGGAAATGCAGCCAGTGCTCTTAGCCACTGAGCTATCTCTCCAGACCCAGAATGTAAGCATTTTTATAAAATAATTGTTGTTTGTGAAATACGCTGGAGTGGGGGCTCACTCTTGTTCTGGAGATCTCAATAATCCAGACAATTCTGAGCCCAAAGGTTCTTGCATGCTGGTGAGACTCACCCTAGTGCCCTGGCTACAGAAAACCCACCTCTCCTCCCTCAGTCCTCTCTGTCCGGCAGCTTCCTCACACACAGGTTTTCCACAGTTGACTGTAGACATGTGAACTTCTTCAAAGGTCTCTCTCCCCTCAGGCTTGCCCAGCCATGACCTGACACTATGCATGATGGCTCAGCATGGTCCTCCCTTCCAACGCTGCAGGTGGGATGGGCTGTGAGCTTTGGGTGGTCTTTTCTACGATGTCCTAGAGCTTTTGATCTCATCGGATTTAGCTTTACCCTCTGAAAGTCCTTGGGCTTTGCCTGTTTTCCACTCTCCTAAGACGGAGGCCAAGTTGCTTGTCTTTGCGAATCTGTGTTTTCCTCCACTACAGATGAGTCATCTGGGTTCTGACTCTGGGCGTGCTCTTCCTCTGACTCCCAGGCATTGAACAGAGAGCTCCCCGTTCCTTTGTATAATTTAAATTAAGCTTACTCATCTAACTGACACACAAGAACATAGAAATTATGCACATTAAAGGGACACCATGGAATGTCCCCACACAGATATACATTGGATAAAGTGTAAATCAAGTTAAACGTATGTGTCTCCCAGACGGTCACCATTTCTTTGTAGTGGGACACTTACAAGCCTTCTGGCCTTACTAGATGACCGGTGCATAACTGTCTACAGAGCCCTCCTGAGCTTCTGGTTCCCATCCAGCTGTAACCGGATGCCAGCTGATACATTCTCCCTCCTCCCCTGCCCTCTCCTGCCCTCTCCTACCCACCTTCTTGATCTCGGTGAGACCCACCCCTTTTGAACTGTCTCATTGCTTTAAGGATTACTATTTACAAACTTTTATCCCCTGGTATTAAACAGAATAGAGGAGGCTTGCTGTAATAACAGTACCCAGACCTCAGTGCTTAACATGACAGGCTTCACTAGCCTTCTGAGGGAAGCCAGCTTGCTCTAGGTCACCACCCTCCCTGAGGCTCACTCTGCTGGGCTGCTTCTGTTCCACACATCACCCCGCTGTGTGCTTCTGCAACTACCAAAGGTGGAGACAAGACCCAGGTCTTGTGATGGCTTCTCACACTTCCCTGGGGGAATACAGCACCTCTGATGGTGCCTTCCCTACTTGATATCACCAAAGCGAATCACAGGGCCAGGTTTTCCCTTCAACATGAGACCAGGGAAAAGCTAGAAAGACAAGAGAATGAGAATGGGGCATTATTGTCTGACAGGTTTATCACTAATGTCAGTGCTTGGGATCTGCAGCACACTGTGGCTTTATTACATGATGTGTATGTGCCAAGGATCTCACCAGTTTAGGTAAATTTTCATTGCTATATAAAAATGCACACTGATACTCCAGGCATATAACTACTCTATTTTGCACAATTATTTCGCAATATTTTTGCATTCTGTATCATCTAATAATATTTTGGCTCCTGTATCTTGGATTGCAATGACCTGGGGTATCTTTGCAAATCCCTTTCTTTATTTTCTTCTTAGTTATTAACAACATTTCACATGTGTGCAAAAATGTATACAGAAATGCTACTGGGCCGTGAGGGATGCACAGTAACCAGTTAATAAGGAGCACCTCACAGCAGCCCCAAACCTCCCTCCTCTCTCTCACACACTCCAGAGAAACACCATCTTAATTTTCATCGGCTCACCTTCGTCTTGGACATCACGTACATTCCATTTGCAAGGTCAGGCACACTGCTGAGAGCTGTTACAGGACATTCTACTGTGACAATGCTTATCCTTACCCAAGTTCTTGGTTCCCTCTACCACTGACAGGCCTCCAACAGCGTCCCTTTTTTAGCCTTCGTGAAAAACACCGCGGTGGGCAAACTTTTCTAGAACTAGTGTTTTATAGAGGACACCAGGGGACCTCTCCGCTGTCTCTATCTCTAGAAAGTTGGTCATAGAGTGTGCATTTCCTACGTGAGCCCCTGTGCTGGTGGCACCATGCACTCTGCCAGCCCTGGTGAGACGCTGCCTCTCTGCAGCGCCTCTGAGACTCATCTTTCCAGCCTGACAGTCCTCTGCCGATTAAACCTTCCCATTCCACACACCAAGAGTTAAGCCTGAGAAAGGATGTGCAAAGAATACTTGTTGGTTCAGAGGGTTACAACGAAAAGAAAGGAACAGTTTTTGATAATTATAACTTCTATGTTTTAAATTTTCCATTTTGGTGTGTGTGTGTGTGTGTGTGTGTGTGTGTGTGTGTGTGTGTGTGTGTGTAAAATGCATATGGGTGAGTGTGCATCTGCCATGGCCCTCATGTAGAGGTCAGAGGACAGCTTAGGGGAATAGGTTCGTTCCTTCCACTCTAGATCCCAGGGATCTAACTGAGGCCATCAAATAGGCTCAGAAAATGCTTTTATCTGCTGAACCAAATCACTGGCCCCATAACTTACATATCTTAGAAATAATACATTCAATTGAACATCCTTAGCCTGAAATAAACTGTATGCTGTGCAAAATTTGTACAGACCTTGATATAACAATGAGAGATTGAAGAATGAGGGCAGAAAACTTCTATCATATAAACAACTAATCTAGAAAAGGCTAGTCTCTCTCAGTGTCAGGCGAGACTAAGAAGCACTAACAAGAAATAAAGGGCATTTTGTGATGATGGAAATGTTTATCTTCCGTGAATATATAACTCACTTCCAGATGCATGAGCCTGCTCTAATAACAATCAGCCAAAATCATCAACAAAAAAAAATTACGGGATTAAAAAGGAGGCTTGGTGACCTAGCAGACTCTAGTGGACCTCTTTAATAAGCCTCTAGCAACTGGGAGTGAATTAATTCATTGATAAAATAGCCTCAGGATGGGCAAACTAAGACCCAGAGATTAGACTGGCCCTCCATTTGCTTTTTAAATAAAGTTTTGTTTGAACACAACAGCATGCATTGTTTACAGATTTCCAATGGCTATTTTCACACTATAATCATCGGGTGGGTTCCCTTGGCATCTCCATCTGTGAAGTTGCCATCTGGCCCCAATAAATGAAAGTCTGCAGACCCAAATAAATTGAGACTGAATGTCTCCCATGACACAGTCCTCTGAGGGTGTGCATGGTCTATGTCCAGCAGAATCTTCTCCTTTTCCAAGGCATAACGGATACTTTAAATATTTGCCAAACAGACCACGTACACCATAAAGATGTCTCTGCACATCCAGGAGTAAAATTATTCTAAGTGTCATTTTATCTAGAGCAGACTTAACCTAGAAGTCAGTAAGTTAAAGATATGGAGAACATGTGTAAGTTGGAAATTAAATAAAACACTACCGAATAGCCCATAGGTCAAAGAAACTATAAAATATATTAGAGAATACTTCAAATGGATGACAATGAAATATAACATGTAAAGACCTGGTATATGGATAGGAATTCAAACCCTAAAATATTCTTATTTCCAAAGAATATGAATGACAGGTCAATCACCCAGCTCCACAGACAGTCTGACAAAGAATGCAGACGGGAGTCAATGAGAAGGAAAGGAACAGAAACAGCCACCCACTAGAGAGCATCAGGCAAGCCTGGGTAAGCTCTGTATGAAGTCTTCTTCCAGCAGCTCACATGCATAGTTAAGACAACGAAGTGGAGAGGGGTGGATCACCAAAGCAGAGTGAAAACTGGCATCTCCACCAATGGCCCAGAAAACACACAGTAGAGTTGAAGAGAAGAGAGGTGGTGAACAGTCAGTTTGACAATTTGGATGAAACCAACAAAATAGAAAAAAAATAATTCCTTGTATAGCCCACCAGGCTGAGAGAGGAAGAAATGGAGAATCTGAGGCCTTGAGTTTCTGGCAGTAAACTTGACCCAAGGCAAAAATGTCCCATGCAACTCTGCCAGGCAGATAGCTCTGTGGGCAAAGCCTCACTCCTTCAAACACCCATGGCAGGAAGGTCCCACAGCCTCCCCAGGAAAGAGAGAAGGGCTCCAGAGACTGTGTCCAGTCCACTTCCAAAGCAGAAATGCCACAGTCCCATTTTTTCTCATGAGTGCCAGTTAAAACCCTAAGCAAGATATTAGTAAATTGAATTCTGCAGTTTGTAAGATGCATCATGATCAAACAGGTTTAATTCCAGCAATGCAAGGGTAATTTAACTTTAAAAGAATTAATTAATGCACTCTGCCCCATTGACAGCAAAGGAGAAAATCCACCCCGCCGTCTCCACGGAAGATGCAATGCTCACTCGATAAGGTTCAGCCTCTATTCTTGTTAAAAGCTCTTAGCTAGCTGGGAATTGAAGGTAACGTATTACAGGGGCCTGGTCATTAAGGCAGCTTGGTATTGCTGCAAGAATAGAAAGGAGGCTTCAATTAATAAAATGAAGGTTCTAAACACTTCTTAACTTATGACAAAGGTGACCTCGAGGTGAATAAAGATGTGCGGTCTCTCTCTACTAAATTGAGTTTGATCGATTTGAGGAGAGAGGGAGCTCTAACTACTCCTCCCAATCACCCTCAAAACTTTCCAGATAAACCAAGATCCCAAGGTAAAGACAGGACAAAAGCTGTGGAGAAGAACAAGGCAGGATATTCTGCAAGATCTTTAGTCATGGAGGGATCTGTAAACTGTCCCCCAAAGCACTCTGAATAAAGCCGACACCCAGAAGTGGGGAAGCCTTTGACACAGCACTTCTGCAATGGAAGCAGGTGAGCCTCACGAAGGAGGAGAATCACAATGTTCCACCAATGGAAGGAACCCCAGTGGACTAAAAGAGGAACAGCCAGAGTGAGAAGTCTGAAAGGGCCCCCCACGAAATGATGTTCTCTGCCCAAAACAGAGAGAGAAAAACAGAGACAGACAGACAGACACACACACACACACACACACACACACACAAATGATCCTTGGATTAGTTCACCTCCAGAGTAAAGCAGGTTAAATCATTGTATCCTAAGACATCTCAGCACTTATCCACAGAGCCCTGCCACAGACTAGACAGAAGCTGCGTCCATGGTGACCCAGCAGCCACTGGACTCTTCCATGTTCTCCGGTAGGGTCAGCCTCTTTGAAAACTGCTTCCTGGGCTTATGAGGATCAAAAACATGCCTTCCCCACATATGCTCTTGCTCCATGTACTCACTTGACCTTTGCACTGCCTGCCCCGGGGTACAGAACAACATTCACCAGAGCTAACCCTAAAGTATCCTGGCAGCATGGGTACCACCAGCGAGAAAGGCCCAGAAAATTCAGAGGATGTTTCTGCAATAGCGAGTAAACACCTGCCGTGCACACAGCATGCGAGGGCTTCCAGATCAAAGCCACAAATGGTGTTGTTCCATCAGGTGCTTCAGGAGCAGGTGTCTAGAGGCAGTGGGATGCCTGTGTAGGGCTACAGCTGCAGAACCATGTGAAGGGGCTTTCCCGGTGACGGACACACCCCTCTCTTACCTGGCTGGGCTGGGTCTCTGCTGCCCTGTATGAACCTTCCCTGGCCACTCTCTATAAAGACCGTTCATTGCAAAGGCTCTGACTCTTACTCAGACTCTACCACATCCTCCCCTAAGGTTAGAGACCACAACTCAAAACACGAAGAATACGCATTTCCTACCCACTCTCACTTTCCATGCTGAGACCATGTGCACTGTGACAAGTTCCCCGGCAGTTCTTGTGTTCTAGTCCCTTCCCAGCAATGCAAATGCGACTCCTCCTGGGGGACATGCCTGTTGTGGGACCCCGAAGTCATGCGCACCCTTCCACACAAGCAGTCAGTTTGTATGTAATTATAGCCTGCCTGCAGAGTGTTAGCTAAAGACCAAACGCTGGCTCTGACATTACCTTCCACCAGGAGCCAGCAAGGGGCAGCCAGCAGCTCCCACATCCCCAAGTTGTGCTGTTCCAATGAGGACAGGGGACCCCTGTGCACTTGCACAGTACATGCTCTGGTTACCTGCTTTCTGTCATTTGTGAACGTGATTTCTAACTTTACAGAAACGGTGCTTTCTCGTGAATGCAGGAGAGAAGAGTGTAGCAGTGATGTACACTGATGAGCTGCCAGGGGGCTTTCAGTGACCCCAGCTGCATCATGACGCACACACATGGGGAAATGCTGTGGCCTGAGTCATCCTGCCTCTGCGGCTCTGCTCCAGGTGAAATGGTCTCCTCATTTTCAGTAGCCCAAACAACATGATCACCCAGGCAGTACAGGCAGTCAGAGCGATGTCCCCACACAGCTCCCCCATGGACAAGGCAGTGAGTGGTCTTGAATGAGCAGGGAAAAGGGATAACCTGTGAAGAGCCCTAGCATGAGCAAGTGTGAACAGCATGGAGTGCCCCCAATCTGGGAAGCCCTATCCTCGCCTCCCTAGTGGTCATTGTTGGCTGCCCCCTAGTAAAGGGCTGGACATCAGCTACCTGTATCTTTTCCTCTTCCTCTCCTCCATCTGCTTCTGAGTAAGGACTGAGGAGAGAAAACAGGAAGTGAAGTTGACAGGAAGTGCAGGTGACAGTGGTGTCTATCCTGAGGGAGGTACCAGGTCCAGCCTTCTCTGGTCCAAGGGCATTCTACATATGCACATCTTCCAGGCCCCTCTCTCCTGCCAGCCCCTTCCCCTCTCAGAGAGGAACACACACACACACACACACACACACACACACACACACACACACACACACACACACGCTACTGATGACCTCACTGCTGCGGCCATTTATAGGTGAAATTAAATGGATTCTGCGCATTAATAACAGATGGTAATAAGACAGACTACCTCTTAATGATGAAGAGATGCTGGTGGAAAATATTTCTTTGTAAAGTGAGTGAATGCATATGGGGAGGGGTTGTAGAACACAAGAGGGGGTTTATGTACTGAATTAAAATGAATATTGATTGCGCGGCTGATAATTAATGATAGCAATTTTTGATTAAAAATGAGTTCATTTAGCAGACAAGTGGAGTGTGGTAACATATTACATCTAAAAATAGCCCAGAAAAGAAAGGGTCCTTGCTACACGGGCAGGTTCACAATGAGAATGCAGCCTGGATGCCCATGCCTGTGGGCTTGAAATGAGGTCTCCGCGGTAGCCCAAGCCATGGCCTCCAGGGGGCACATCTGCATCTTCTCCAGAGCTCAGGCTGGTAGCGCAGGTTTGACCAGGATCCACAGGAGCCATTTACCATCCATGCTCCTGATGGCACATGAAATCCTCTGTCCAAAGAACCTGCAAAAATACAACACAACAGAATACCAGCACCTAGACATGCTGACCTGGGTGGAACCTCACTTCTTGATTCTGGGGGAGTTTCATTCACATACATGTAAAAAAAAAAATAGAAGAAAATGTTAAATGGCTACACATGGGGTTGGGGGGTGAGATGGACCTTCTGGTTCAGGACAGTGAAATATGAATAAAATAGGAAAAGTCCATGTATCACAGCAGTGCTCACAGGAGAGTTATGACAGAGGTGCCCCCGTGGAGGCCAGGCTGGGGACAGTCAGCCCAGCAGGAGGAAACAGAAGTCAGTGTCACCTCTGCCCTGAAGCCATATGGTTGCAGCTGCAGTGTTTAGGCAGGAGCGGGACCCTGGCAGTGGGAGAATTCAGAGTACAGCTGTCCACATTGAGCTAGGACACTGCACAGAGCAAGCGGTTAGTGAGAGAGCCAGAGAATCGCAGTGTTCACAGGCTAAGACCACTTCTCAGGTAAGGCTCTGGACAGAACAGAATAGAAAGATTCTCCATCAGGTCCCCACTCACTGCGACTCCACATACCAGCAGCCCCTGAATCAGTCAGCTGCACCTCGAACTCGCTGGATAGTCTTACTCTTCACCCCTACAGAAAGGCCAGGTACGTAAAGAGGGTTGAGCTGGCCCTGCCACCAAGCAATTAGCGGAGGCCACACAAAGCTCACCTGGAGGCCTGCACTTTACACATTGTTCAAGGGAACATTAGGCCGTAATTAAAAGTCACCAAACTCAGAGACGAAAAAGCCACCTCCAGTGAATCAAGGGAAGAAAGAAATGCAAAATTAGGGCAGCAGAGTGTAAGGACAGGAGTCTCCAATGCCGAACTCAAACGTGGGCATGTGGCAGGAACAGCACAAAGCAGAATGTCAAGCCATCAGCCGTGTGCAAGAAGACACTGTGACTCCAGATACATAAATGTGGAGACACAGCCAAGGGCACATCTGGCCCTGCTGCTAAGTTGTTGAACCCCACAGCAACCAACACCAGAAAGCAGACACAGAGCATGGGGGAGGCGACTCCAGCCAACCTAAGATCCTTCAAGCACCCCACAAAGGCAACCGCCAAATCAGGATGGTAAGACCACAAGAGTGTTCTTGATAGGGAAAGAGGAAGGGACAGGAATGTTCAGATGAACAAAAGCAGAGCTAATTTACAATTACTAGACCAGGACATCACTAACTTCTCCAGGTGACTCTTAGCAGGAGGGAAATGGAGCTGCAGCTGAGACAGAAGTTGCTATTCCGGGCTCCACAGACACCCACTCAGAAGGATCTCAGAGATTTGTAGCACTACCCTCTCTGTCCCCTTGGCCTGTCCTTGAGGTCCCCGGGGCTCAGATCTTCACTGTGCCCAAAGATATTGACAGAAATTGAGTTAGCAAAGAAACCTACATTTAGGCACCCTCGTTCACCAGTCCCCCAAGCTCGGGCATCCCAAGGTACCGTGCTGTCTCCCATCTGCCTGTGGACAGCGGAGCACCAGGTTAACAACTGTGTCTGCCTACTCCTGTTCCGTAGCACTTCCAGAGTAAGGAAATAATCATCTTCAAAAAGATTAGCTGTAAAATACTCGTCTACCAATTATAACAAACCCAAATCCGAACACTGTGGCTGCTTCCTTGGGACTTACCATCCATGAAGACCTAGACTTGAGTCTAGACTCCAGAATGGGGCCCTAAGAGCCAGCCTGAGCACACATCCCCAGATGGAAGGACACGACCGACATTCTGATGGCAGTCTCAGATGCACATGAGCAAGATGAGTAGATCATGGAAGGCATGGGCTCTGAGCTTCCCTGTGCAGTGTTCCAGACAGCACCTAGCCACCTCCCCACACTCTCCTCGTAGTAGCCCTTTGTCTCGGCTGTCTCTCCTGACCAAACCCTCCTCCAAACTGAGATCCAACAGAGCCTACCCAGAGCCTTCCAGAAGACACACTGATGATGTGAAATGCACAAGGCAGATGTTGTCTCACATCAGGATGAAAGCTACTGTCCAGTATCGCTTCCTCAGCAGCCCCGGGAAGCAGGCAGACTATCACTGTGATTTTTGCATACATACACAATGCACACCACACAGAGAGAGAAAAAGACAAACAGACAGAGACAGAGGAGGGAGCACATACATACACAGCTGGTATATCGTGATGCTGAATCCATATTCTGGCAGCCCTTACTCAGTGCTCTGAAGAGCTGAAGATGAAGACGAGGGAATAGATGGGTGGGTTGGGTGAATAAGTAACTGATGCGTAGATGGAGAGTAGGCAGGGGAGAGGGAGGGAGATGGGAGGTACGCTGGGTACGTGGCTTTGATGGATAGATGGATAGATGGATGGGTGTATGAGTAGTGTGTTAAGTAGTAGGTAAGTAAATGCAAGTTGGTAGATGAGATGGATCTATGTGCATGGATGGCGGTAGATGGACAGATTAATGGATAGATGAGTGGGTGGATGGGTGGAATAGTAGATAGAGGGCTGGATGATCCAGTTCCTGTCATTACACTAGACTTATAACACAGGCTTAATATCCCTGGGAGAAGATATTCCTCTCTGTGAAGGCCTCAAAGTGTTCTTTGATCCTCCCTGACATAGCTGGAGGATCACAGAGGACATTTAGCCCCGCTGGTTTTGACTTCTGAGAACCTCCATACCCTTCTCAATGCATAACCTCCCTTCTCTTGGCCCACATCTCTTGCTTTATCTCTACTTGTCTCTGATTCTTGATGATTTTCATGGCCTTTACCCTCCCCCCAAAAAGTCTTTCATCTCATTTCTAATTAAGCATCACAGTTGTATCCAGAGCTCTGATCCCTCATCCATCTAAGGCAGGGCCATGTCAAAGAGTTCACTGCTCCCCTTTTCCAAGTGCCAGTCAGCAGCTGCGAGTGCGAAGGGAGAGCCTGGCTGGTGAAGAGGAGGCAGAGGGAAGGGTAGTGAGGTAATTAATCCTGACAGGCTGAGACACGAGCATCCCCTGATCCTCTTTATTTCTAATTCTCGCCAGCCCTCTTACGTACTCACCTCTACAGAGGGTGCTCTGTCTTGCATATCTGGAATAGACTGGCCCACTAGATGTGTTTATGCATGCAAATGAACTTTTAAATTCTCCTTTTCTGTTGTTCACCAAGCAATTCAATTGCTTTTTCTAGGGAAGAAAGGGAAAGAGAAGCATGAAGGCGGGTAATTAGGAAGGTAGGAAAGAAATGGCCAATAAGCATAACTGAGGTGAGAGCGTGAATGGTCCAGGTGGCTTTGAAGAGGGGGGGGCGCTTTGCATGGTCCTCTGGGCGTCCACTAATTTGCTGACAGGAGCCAATTATTCAGAGGTATCTGATAGATGCTCCAAGCAGATCTGTGCATTCTGTGTGTGTGCTCCTGGGGCCTCTGGTGGAAGTGACCCTCTGATGTCAAAGGAAATTGTCTTCCAGAAACATGGTGCAGTGGAAACTTTTGGATAATTGAGAAACATGGGGTTTTGTACATCATGATAGGAAATGGAGTCAATTGAGTCTTTCTGTTCTGCATCGGGGATGGGCCATTGCACGTATCTTCCTAGAGGGCCTCAGGGGATGCAGCCCTTCTCCTTCCCTAGGGCCTGTCAGCCAAAACCTCCCAGTACAGAATCAGTGAAATGCAGCTCCCTCTGACCAAGCAGACTGGCAGTGATGCCCAGGCTCAGCCAGAGACTGCTTTTTCAGAGATCTCCTGCCTCTGTCCACCTGAGACTCTGGGCAGAACCAGTCTCGTGTGTGGTGGCCACTGTGATCAGTGATGGTGTGTCTACCTCTACTGCTTTTGTCTGTGTGCATGCGTGCTCACACATGACTGTGTTCGTGCATGGGTACATCTCTCTCTCTCTCTCTCTCTCTCTCTGTGTGTGTGTGTGTGTGTGTGTGTGTGTGTGTGTGTGTGTGTGTGTATGTGTCCTGAGGGACACTGTAGAGAGTAGGGGTTACAGTAGCTTGTGTGTTAGGACATCAAGAAGGCTGAGTAGCAAGAGGAGACCCCTCCAGTTGCATAAGGGGAAGGCACTCAAATGTTCAGGACCCCTAAAAAATGGCTTCCATGATGATTTAGAGGATTAAAGCAAGGACCCTCACACCCTGTGATCTCAGCTGGATGCCGGGGCGTGGGGCCTGGGGAGGCCAGGGGGCAGGGCAGGATGCTGAAATTTGACAATGTAATCCTGATGCTCATCACTCTGACCGTGCAGAGTGAAGCTGGGAATAGCTCGGGGTGACTGGACACCGTGGCTGACGCACACCTAGGTGTCTGAAGGACAGATGGAAAGTAAGAAGAGGGGAATTCCAACCAGCCAGGGAGGGCCCTAAATGTGTGGGACTCAGTACCCCGTGTGGCAGCTCTCAGGACCAGAAGAGTAACCAGCCACTCAGGATCCCCAGTAGGAGATGGTGCTTGGAACCAGAGCCAAGATTTGCTTTATGTATTAAAAAAAAAAAAAAATCAAAAAAAAAAAATCACAGTTCCAGGTGGTTCAAGGGCTGAAAAGGAAACCACATAGAGTGTGAAAGAAAAAAGTGCCCAAAGCACTCTCAACACCTCTGCTCATACAATGTCACATGCCATAAGGATGGGAAGGGGAAGCCAGATTGAATGCGGCTTCTCATGCAAAGGGGATCGGGGTCATTAACCTTGGAGGTCTCCTGAAAGTCCCAGGGGAAACACAAGGACAAAGACAGGCTGCAGGAAAATAAAGGATGATGGGAGAGTCTCTCATGGGAGCTGAAGAGAGAATGCACTGTTGGCACACAAGGAGTTTTCTCCCAGTGGGAGATCCAGGGGGCCCCAGGCTGGATGCTCTGGGGAGACAAGCATTAACCATACTGCCAGCTCAGTGCCAACCTCCCCTTAAAGTGAAGATGCTTTTGACACACAAGCTCACGGCTAGCAGCTTGTTTTAGACATGTTTGCACACTTGCACGAAACTCTGTGAGTAGGGGCCTTGTTATAGAGTCTCAATCCAGGAAGAAACTCCAGTGTCCACCAGCAGGGAACCTGCTAAATCTATTATTGTCTATGCCTCCAACCATGACCCACACCAAGCCTACCCAGACTGTTCAGGGAAGACACCCTGCATGTGTCAATAAGTGATTATCATAAGGATGCAGAGCCCTGAGCCACTTGGATAAAAATGTGCTTTGTTGTGTGTGTGAGTGTGCACAGGTGCCCCGCTTCCCCTGACACAACAGTGACTGGGAGTCCAGTGTCTGCCAGTCACTGTCACTTCAAAAATGCATCACCCACCACAGACTTTGTCATCTGTGTCCCTAGCAATCTCACTGCCAAGGTCCCAGTGCCTGGAGACGTTCACCTATGTGTATCTAGTATGAGAGCTACTCAGTGTTGTGTGTCTTGGGTTCCTTTGTTGATGCTGTGATAAAATACTCTCACACTTAAGGAAGAAAGAGCTTATTTCAGCTCACAGTTCAAGGGTATCATTCATCACAGTAAGGAAGTCCTGGCAGCAAGAGCTTGAAGCAGCTCATGTTACGTGTGTCAGGGTTCTACATGTATTGTGTGTGGGATCTGTCTGTGTGTGTGTCTATGTTGTGTATGTCAGGGTTCTATCTATGTATTCCTTGTGTCCATATCCACATGTCTCAGGCTCCACACTCATCAGCCTACCCCAGTGGACATCCATGCTGCCCCTGTGAGCAGACAGACCCAAGCACTGGATGTGACCAAACAGCCAGTATCTGCAACAACAGCCTGGGCCCTGAAGAACCTGACAGAGCTACCTCATCAGTCCTGACATGCCAGTCAAAGCCTCCTGCCCTATCCCCTGGAATGAAGTCTCACATTCAGGGACCACTCCTTTGAAGTGCAGATGGTGCGGAGATGATATAATACATCGGATGTCTGACTTTCTGGATAAGGTGGTGCAGCACCCACCCAAGAGCCAGGTTTGCAGTCCGCCCAGGCTTACGGAAGCTGAAGGGGCAGCCACAGGTACGAGAATGAGAAAGATGAGTGAGAATGAGACACGAAGGTCTAGGTGAAGGTCCTTCCTCAGAGCTTCCCAATAGACAGCATCAGAGCTTGCTCCTTTGGATATGGCTCCCTAAACTTCAGGGCCCAACACTCTTGACGGAGGCTGTGGATGATGCTCTGTCTCTCTCCTGTCTTTGCATCCTCTGACAGGAACAAGGGCAGAGAAGTAACCTGGCAGCCATGGTGCTAATAGTATCAAAGCCGGCAATCTACGATGTGGGGGATATGATTCTCATTCCCCCTTTATAGTCCCAGAAGCCCCCATCTGGAGATAGTGATGCCTAGGACCAATTATTCCTCTCTATCATTCTGGGCTTGGCCAGTCTCATGTGTCCAATCAGCTCTGATGGATGGACAGACAGATAGTAGGTAGAGGGAGGGAGCAAGAGGAAGGCAGAGCAGAACCCTCTTCCTGTGTTGCTCAGCAGATACGGCTCCTCCATCCGTGCCCTTCAGTCCTTCAAGAAAGCTTTGCTTTGGACACTGGCATAACCATTTGAGTGGTTGTTGTTAATATGTGCAATATTCTGATGCTGAGAATCTACTGTGCACCTACTGGTTGTCTTAGTTAGGGTTTCAATTGCTTGGAGACAAGGTGAAGGTAGGAACAGAGATACTGTCTTAGAACCCACAGTGAAGGACAGCAGAAGTCCAGGCTCTATCGTGCCCAAGTGGAACAGCATCTGCTCTAGACTTGATGACCTTCTGTATGTCCCCTTCTGGGGACACAGCAGCATTTTTGTAACAATGACAACACCAGAGCCCGGGGCTGTGTCAACTTCTCCATCTCAGTGTAATCACATCTCAGTGTAATCTAGCATCTCTAAGAAGCCTAATACAGACAAGTCTTCTGAGCCCCGAGAGCTGGCCACAGTGTTTAGCCATCCTCGTCACCTTCTTCCTACATGAATGAACTGTCCCCCTCAAGAAAGAAACCAATGCTTTTGCAGACATTAAAAGACCTACAACACCCCAATTGCAGTCATACTTATTTTAAGTGTGTGTGTGTGTGTGTGTGTGTGTGTGTGTGTGTGTGTGTGTGTGCAGTTGAGTACCTTTGGATACTAAAGGGGGGCATCAGATGACCTGTGGAGTTATAGGTAGTTGCAAGCCACCCTATGTGAGTGCTGGAAACCAAATTCCAATCTCTGCAAGAGCTCTTAACCCATAAGCCACCCTCTATCCCCCAGGTCAGATCTCCTTCTGTTTGCTTCCAACTTGAACATTTTCTAACCAATTCATGTGCTTCACAAGAAGACTCAATGATTTGTTGGAACAGGATAGAGTTACACATTTTGGTTGCCCTAACTACAATTTACTGATATGTGCAGATGTCATGGCTATCCTCCCTTCCAAGGCTCCCATCACCACCTCTCCCCCATCAAAGGCTGACTCACATTATCCATCATAATTAGAGTCAGATTTTCAGCCAGCCTAACCCATCATTCAGAAATAACCGAGGAGCGTTCCAAACATTCTCTACAGTATTTTGTGGTGTCCAGGAGTCAGGCTTGAAGAACACACCTCCTGGGTGAGCGCTGAAGTTCCTTCTTGCTCGCAGATGGGGACCCCTTCCTAAAACCCTCCGGCCAGATGACCCTCTGCCCTGCTGGAAACAGAGTCCTGACCAATGCCCCTCCACCTGGCTTGATTCTCTGTCTCCACAAGGACAATGCTGTTTTTATTTCAACTCCTCTGAATTCTACCCACATTGCCAAAACAGAGTGGGAGGAACAAGAGGGAGGCAGAAAAAAATAACCTCTCTTTAAGCAAATGAGGCTGCAGGGCTTTGGGAACCTGCCAGCCCCTTTCGACGAGGGGTTGTTCTGTCAGATTTCTCAGCAAGGAAGAAACAAGGAAATTAGTGTGTACTTTAATCGGAGACTAAAATTAGCCATCTTGGAAAACAAATCTCTGATAAATACAACCAGGATTTATGGCTAAAATTACAGGCGGCGCAGATGGCATTTGATGGCGTCTCATCTCAAGGGGGGCAACATTCCTTTTCCACTAGACCATCAGCATTATGGCTACAGGGATGACTGCAGGGTATCTTCCACCAGGCTGTGCACACTGCCAGCCACCGGTGGGCTGGAAGATGTCAGGATCACCGTGCCCTGCAAGGTCACTCCAGCCAGTCCCTGCAGTCTTCGGGTTGGTCCCTAGTTTCCTTTGGTGTAAGAAAATCTCTTCTGATTTCAGGAAGCCCCCATACGGGAGCCCCACATGAGTTGCAGCCTCTCCTTGCTCAACACAGCAGAACTTGCTTTGTTTGCACATGATGGATAACGCAAGCCCTGCGGTCCTCCTTGCCAGCTCTTCTGGCCATCCCTGGCCACAGTTTGGAGTGTGAAGGTTGAATGGCTCCATGCCCAGAAAGAATCTTGATGTGCCAGGCAAAACTCCCCCGCAAACTTTCCCCAGATGGCCTGGACCCCCATGGCGGTTGTCTTAGCGAGGGTTTCAATTGCTGTGAGGAGACACCATGACCACAGCAACTCATAAAGGAAACCATTTAATTGGGGTGGCTTGCTGACAATTCAGAGGCTTAGTCCATTAACCATCATGGTGGGAAGCAAGACAGCACGCAGGCAGACATGGTGCTGGAGAAGGAGCTGAGAATTCTTACATCTTAACTCACAGGCAACAGGAAGTGGTCTGAGACACTGGGTGTGACTTGAGCATATATAAGAGCTCAAAACCCACCTCCTCCACAGTGACACACTTCCTCCAACAAGACCACACCTACTCCATCAAGGTTACACCTCCTAATAGTGCCACTCACTTTGCGGGCCATTTTCTTTCAAGCCACCACAGTGGTTAATATTGACTGCTAACTTGACAGGATCTAGACTCACCTATGGGCA
This sequence comes from Peromyscus maniculatus bairdii, assembly GCF_049852395.1. Classification (NCBI taxonomy): domain Eukaryota; kingdom Metazoa; phylum Chordata; class Mammalia; order Rodentia; family Cricetidae; genus Peromyscus; species Peromyscus maniculatus. The sequence continues at coordinate 57,885,377 of NC_134871.1, forward strand.
TGTCTGGGGGGGGGGGAGTTCCTAGATTAGCTTAATACAGGTGGGAAAGGCCACTTTCACTGTAGGTGGGACTATCCCATGGGCTGGAATCTCAGGTTTCACAAGAAGGGGCAAGCTAGCTGAGGATCCGCATACATTGCATCTGCTTCTTTTTTGTTTTGTTTTTGTTTTTGTTTTTGTTTTTGTTTTTGTTTTTGTTTTTGTTTTTCAAGACAGGGTTTCTCTGTGTAGCTTTGTGCCTTTCCTGGATCTCACTCTGTAGACCAGACTCACAGAGATCCGCCTGGCTCTGCCTCCCGAGTGCTGGGATTAAAGGCGTGCGCCACCACCGCCCGGCTGCATCTGCTTCTTTATTGCAGATGCCCTCTGACCAGTGGCCAGAGGTCCTGCTACCATGACTTTCTCACCATAATGGACCATAACCTCAGACTGTGAGCTGAAACAAACCCTTCCTTTCTTAATTTGCTTTTGTTGGGTTTTGCTTTTTGCAGCAACAAGAAAAATAATTAATATAGCTCCCACTGATTCTTTCCTAAAATAAAATCCTTGAAGATTAAAGGCTCTTTAGAAGCATAGCCCAAACTCCCCAGGCTGCAGCTAGAGGCCCTGAAGTCTTTGCCTGTGGTAACACTCATGTTCCTGGTTAGTGTCAGACTCATCCAGAGCCACTGTGGACACAGGGACCATGATGGATGTCACTGTTAGAGGGATTCTAACCTGAGCACACTTACCCTGTGGCTACCATGGTCTCTTATTACAAGATAAGACTCCTGAGGGATCAGGCATTGGGCCACATGACCATATAGCCTGCATAGTGGGGCAGAGCCTTTGGCCTTGGAGGATCAGCAGGTGGTTTCAGGACTGGTCAACCTGCCTCCATTTCTCCTAGGGCTTGAGAGACCTGGGCTAAGTCACTCTCAACTCCCTCCAAAGTCAGAGTTCCTCTCGGAAGTACACTGAAAAGAAGCCCACCAGCTGGACCTTAATCACTATTTCTCCTACTGGTTCGTTAAGGCCCCAGAGGCAACCAATAGGTGAAGTCTGTCTGCTTCATGCTTTTGTGCCTGGAGAGCAATGAGGTTTTCAGTGGAGCTGAAAGACAGCGGAGCCCCTGGAACTTTTCCCAGCTTCTGCCCCAGTGACAGGCTGCACGGTGCATATGCCAGACACTTGCACAAGAACTTCTCATCTGCCCTGTTAGCAGGAATGAAGGATGCCACTCATATGTCATGAGCTTTTTCCTCTGGTCCAAGTGTCCTTGAGTCTCCTCCAATTGTCAGCAGTGGCTCAACTATTCAAATAGAAATCATAAAAGGAGATCAAAGAGAAAGACAGAAATGATCAAAGACTGGACTCTGTCCCCTTGCTGTAAGGACTGTTTTGCCTTCCCAGAATTCATCATGGTGAGTCTCCCATCTTGGGCTTGAGAACGATGCCTCTGAGGTTGACTACCCTCCTATCTATCATATGAGCAGCTGGTAGCCTCCCGGAGCCTCCCAGGAGTCAGTCTGTCTTAGCTGTTATGGTTTCCATAGCTGTGATGAAACACTCTGACCTAAAGCAACTCGAAGAAGAAAGGGTTTCTTTCCAGCTTTCAACTCTCAGGTCACACTCCATCACAGAAGGAAGTCAGGGCAGGAGTTCAAGAAAGGAACTAGAGGCAGGAGCTGAAGCTGAGGCCATGGAGGAGTGCTGCTTACTGCTTTGCTCCTCATGGATTTCTCAACCTGCTTTCTTATACAATACAGGACCACACGCCCAGGGATGGCACAGCCCAGAGTGAGCTGGACAATCTCTCATCACTAATCAATCACGACAATGCCCCTAGGCTTGCCCACAGGCCAGTCTGGTGGGGAAATTTTCTCATTTGAAGTTCCCTCTTCCAAAATGACTCCAGCTTGTATCCAGTTGACACAAAACTAGCCAGCACACAGCTTTTTCAGCTTTTTCTACATGGCCAGTCCTTCTGGCCGTCTGTTTCCATCTTTCCTCTGTAGATTGAGCCAGTCCTTGGAGGTGAAGCCACCGATTTAGGGAAAGCACAAGAGACTGTGTAGACCTTGACATCACCACTGCAGCCCCTGGCAGGCATGTGGGGACATGCTATCTGGGCACCTGCCTGTGGATCTCTTCTGCCCCAACTGTCACTGTGCAATTATCATGGTGATTTGCTACTTTTCTTATTTCCTTCCCATTCCGTACTTGGAATTACTATATGAAGTGTGTTTGGTGATCTGCTACCGTGTGTTCACACACAAAAATGGATTCTTTATCTAGACCCCCGGGCACCCTTTTGATGGCACTTTCTGATTTTTGAACTCTAATTCTCCTGTATCTTCAACCCAGCATGATAATCAGCTGTTGACTGTGTTCCCTCCCCATCCCACACCTTCAGGCTAGTCACTTCCTTTTTCATGCAGTGAAGTAGCTTTATCCTCAAACTGGACAAACACACAGGTTCACCCAGAACATGCCACCACATTCGACAGTGTTACTCAGTGTTGCTGGTTAGCTTTTGACAACGGGGTATATGCTGGAGTCATCTGAGAAGAGGGAACCTCAAGTGAGAAAACGCCTCCATCGGACTGACCTATGGGCATGTCTGTGGATTGATGTGGGAGGGCCCAGACCACTGTGGGTATTTAAAAAGCAAACTGAGCAAAAAAAGAAAAGAAACGAAAAAAGAAAACTGAGCAAGCCATGAGGAGCAAGCCAGTAAACAGTGTTCCTCTGTGGTTCTGCCTCAGTTCCTGCCTGCAGAGTCCTACTTGAGTTCTTTCTCTGATTTCCCTACATGATAGACTATATGCTGAAAGATGAAATAGACCTGTTCCCCTACATGTTACTTTTGGTCATGGTATCCATCACAGCCTTAGAAAGTGGAGTAGGACAGACCACGAGGCTTCCCTCTCCAGGCAGTTGCACCCTGACCCGAGCCTGGAAGCACAGTTACACTTGCCTGTATTTTGCTGTTTCTACTGCACCATAAACATGGACCCTACAGTGGAGAGCCCCCATGGCCCAGATCCTATCAGCTGGAACCCTCATGCTGTGTGAATGAAGGCTGGTTCTCTGTTGGACAGTGCAGTGTGAAAAAGCTTCTCAGGACATCCAATGCCAAGCTGCTGTGTGAGCATAACCTTCAATAAACTTAGGTAAAAGCCTAAGAGTGGGAATCCATAGCCTATAGCCAGGGACGAGAGTTCCACATCTATGTCTGCCATTGACACAGTCATGTGGTTTAGATGCTTTGCTTTCATTTTGTTGTTATTGTTTTGTTTTGTTTGTTTGTTTGTTTTTTCTCTTCCTTCATCTATAATTTAATTATATTTTAGTTTGAGGGAGTCATTTGCTTTCCTTGGTTGAGAGTGCACCAATGGTTCAAAAACTGTTCATCAGGAAGTTCCTCTTTTCCTACTTGAACGAGCTAAAAGAGAGGGGTTCTCAACACCAACAGCTTCCTTTATGAGCAATTTCTGACTCCCTATTCCAGACCGAGGCACTAGCCACTTCTAGATTTTTCTAGAAGTCAGCCTCTGTGGCTTAGAGGTCCTCTTTCCCCACTCCCTGATGTGGTCTCGTAAGCACTGGACATTTTACTGGTCTCCTCCTGAGTGACACATGACCTCGATACCTGAAACTGTACCCTTGCATCACAGAAGATGAGATGAGTAGACCATGTCCTCAGCTCCAATGATTGTGCCACACAGCACACATGGGGACCCTGCCCTACTCTCCACGGCTCCATAGCTGGCTGCCATCCCTATGGTCAGAGGGACCGGTGGCTCTGATGCTACATTCTATTGCTTCATGGTCAATGCGTGAAGAATGAACAGCGGGGAAAGAAAGAGCTAGTGGGGGGGACCTTTACGCCATCATGCCGCCATCTTAGCCCCTACATCCCCGGGTTCATCCTCACAGCTAGTGAGGCAGCCCTTTGTGACCTGTGAGCCTTGCTCTGTCCCTGCCTGGTGACAGGCTATAGGCCAGCTGTACTCAGATGGTGCGGGCCACAAAGGAGGGATCCTTCACTGAGGCAGGTGTAGGAGTAGATCAGGAAGATGCCGGGAAGAAAGCCGCAGAGACGAGGCTGAAATGCAGGCCCGGGAGATCTTGATGGCAGGACCTGTATGTAATAAGCCTTGGGGCAGGGGCACCGGGCATGCAATGCATAGTGCTCAGGGCAGGCCGTGTGGCTGGGCAGACTGGACCTGCACAAGGCCCTACAGGGCACCCTGTGGTGGTTTGGATGAGAATGGTGCCCAAAGGCTTATGTATTTGAATGTTCCATCCCCAGTTGATGGAACTTTTTGGGGAGGATTAGGAGGTGTGGCCTTGTTGTGTCACTAAGGCTGGGCTGTGAGGTTACAAAAGCCCCTGCCATTCACAGTGTCTCCTTCTCTTCCTCATGCTTGTGGATCAGGGTGTGTGCCTGCCTACTGCCATGCTTCCCGACATGATGGTCATGCACTCTTACCCTCCGGAACTATGAGCCCCAGATGAAATGCTTTCTTTCATAAGTTGCTTTGGTCGCAGTATTGTTATCACAGCAATTGAAACATAAGTAAGACACACCCATCAGCAAGGGCAACCCCACATCACTGGGTCTGCTTGGGGGTACCCAGGCTCTCTGGGGACTTTTCAGTAGCTGTCTCAGAGTTACCACCTCTCTTACCTTCCCTGCAACCACCGCTCCTTCCTTGTCTGGCCCACAAGCATCCTTCCTCAACTTTCCTGCAAAATCAGTGTCCCCTAGAGTGAGAAAAACTAAGGGTTCTCGACCGTGTCTAGGAAAATCAGCGAGGCTACTGGTGTAGGGTTTGCTTTGCAACTAATTGTGCTGAGGCTGCTGAGGAGAGCCCTGTGAACTGGGCTGCCTCAACTCCAATCTATCCTTACTTATGATGAGTGTTGATTCACATTCAGACCATTGAGAGGAGATGAAGAAGAAACCTACCCTACTTGTGCCTGCGTTTGTGTGTAAATGGTAGGAGAAAGAGCTGAAGGAAGATGGCATCTGCGGGGCTTAATTTCTTCACTATGACATCTTGAGCCCCCAAAAGTACATTTCTATTTCTGTCCACTTCAAAGTCGGAGATGTAATGCAAGTACCTACCTGTGCTTTATGGTGGTTCAGGAGAGGAAGAAGGGGGGCCGGAGCCCAGAGGGTGGGCAGAGGCAACACACTTCTGACAGGAGAGCAATCTTGAAACAGCGGCATGAAAACACAAAGCTGTACGAAAACTGTTTAAGAGACAGAGACTCGGGTTTGGAGCGAGGAGAACATGCCCTCTGACACAATTTGCCATCGCGTTTAAGTTTGCTCTGTGGCGGCTTTTAAAATAAACACAATTCGCACATCAATATAGATGAATTACTTCAATTCTATCTTCAGAGGCGTCTATGAATAAGCAAGTTATCTGGATGCTGTAACACGGGGTGATGAACGCAGCCGCTGCTGGCTGGCAGGGCTGGTTTTGATTGCTTTGATTTTGACACATGGCAATATATTCCCAGATAGAAGCCAAGAAAAATATCTTTTCAAATTACAGAAATTCATAAATATGCAAATACACCAAACAATGCCATGTCCAATGTCTCTGCTTGGCTTCTCATTGGTTTTTGTTTTTTTTTTTTTTTTTTTTGGTTTTTGTTTTGTTTTGTGTTTTTTATTTTTGTGTCTAACAGCAGATTCCCAGCAGTCCCAGCAACTCCACATGTAAAGCAGACAAGATGCACGCCATGGTTAACTCAACATTTGAGAGATGACCCCCTGGAGACTGTGTGCTGCACAATACTCCCACTGCACAATAAAACTCAAACAGAGAATAACGTCCAGGGTGACACCCGGAAATACAGCATACGATAGCCTTTCTCCTAATTGTAGGAAACCAGGTGATCTTAACAGAAAAAAGTGAGAAGCTATCTTCCCACCACTTACAGGGGTGTCTTCCTGAGGCACACCTGGGAGCCATGGAGTTCAGGGTGACAGCCATGCCTGGCCCATTCCTCCAGGGGACTTGGTTTCCTCCTTCAGTGGCCCTAGAAGACAAAGGATTGAAGTGTCTCAATAGAATCCCCACCACAGAACATCTGCTGTACCTCAACAGGTATCCCCTAGCCCCAGGTTCCATCTCAGAGAGGAAGATGGTCTGTCTTGGTTTAGCATTTGCACATGCTGCTGTAACTACCAGGCTGTTCTCAGGACCCAACAAGGCACCTTGTGTCCAGCATCCAGGAGTGTAGAAGCAGATTTGGCAGGGAGACACTGCCCTTAAATGTCTGGGCATGTAGGATGCTTCCCTAGCATGCAAGAGGCCCTAGGTTAATCCTAAGCACCATGTAAATTCAGCACAGTAGGACAGCACTGTAATCTCAGGGGGTGGGAGGTGTGGAAGGAGCTTTGCCACAAGTACGGGACAGGCTAGGCTATAAAGTGAGACCAAGTCTCAAAAAGAAAAAGAAAAAAAGTAGGACTGTGGAAACAGGGGGGAGCATCCCTGCAGGTAACTATGACCCCTCTCAGTAGGTCAAGGTTGACAAGAATCAGGACACTGTGGGTGAAGGGAGGAGCCAAAGGAGGCACTTGCAAATGCCCTGAGCATCCTCAGAGGACTCACAGGAAAACAGAATCCTAGACACTCCTGGGGAGGACACAGGGAGGGATCCACGTGGCTGCTGTCAGTGGAATGCAAAGCTTTTGTTAAAGAACAGAAATACTTAATTTCGATCTTTAAATCCATAAGGTACAGGACTTATTGTACACCTCCTGGCTCCCATCAGGACTCACACAGAGACCAAACATTTTTGTCACACAGTCATGTGTATGGGTTGCTCAGAATCCAGAGAGCATGTGGGGTCTATTGTAGCCAGCTGGTGTCCGGGGCAGAAAGAGAAAAAAAAATGTAAGAGTCGTTCCCTCCATCCTTTCAGGACCTGATGGCCACAGCAAAGAAATCAGCCTGGGCACACAGTTCTCAAAGGCCAGCCCCAAGGCCATGAAACAATAGTGTGGCGCAGAAAGACCATGAATTCGCTGATATCTCAGACAAGATTCCTGCCCATGCCAATGAGGCCAGCCACATGTTGGTAAAAACAGGCACACATGTCCACACAGGGAGGCACTGACATGGATAACACAAACACACACACACACACACACACACACACACACACACACACACACACACATCACAGAAAGAGACAAAAGGGCCCTCTATCAAAGGGACCGTGATCTCCACCTCCAGCCAACACCACCTTATGGGAACAAAAGCTAGCACCAACCCACTCCCCTTGAGGATCATCTTCTATTTGTTTCTGGATTCTTGAAGGAAGAAAAGAGGAATGGGAGAACAATTCTGAAAGGGGGAAATTTCTGACGCTCAAGAGAGGGAAAAGAAAGGACCCAGCATGGGCTCCTGATGGAGCAACTGAGATGGAGGAGCCTCCACGAACTGGGCCAGGAAGACCCTTGGAGCAGCATCCTCAGCAAGCGTGGGAAATGGATAGCAGAGGTGAATTGCTTCATGTGCCTACACCTGGAGAAAACCTGGAAGCAGCTACCAGAAGCTCCAACTGAAGATACTGAGTATGTGTATGTTTGATGTCCTGGTGCCCTGATGGGGGTTAGACTACACGGACTGCATCCTCCTCATCCATGGTGACCATGGTGACCATGGTCCACTTGACTCTTCCCATTGAATGTGTTCATCATAAAAAATAAAAAAGCTCTAAACATTCAAATACATCATGTCATTTTCTATCAATATTGCCTTGGCATGTGATGGAGCCCATTTTTGAAAGCCTGGCCTGCTCAAGGCACACACAAATAAAAACATGTCATTGATGTCAGAGTCCACACAGGGCAGTGCAGACTTGTCCAGACCCTCCCAGAATGCTCTGACAACTTGGATTTGGGTGAGCAGCATGGAGGACATAGTTCCCTTACAATGAATTTTCCTGTTTCTCTTATTTTTCTCAGTCTAGAGGAACAAAACATATGGTTTCTTTTATTTGAAAAATCTCTAAGCAGTCGGGTGTTGGAATATCTTTTTCAAACATTTGTTAGATGGTTGGTTTCCTCCTTTGCCAACTTTTTAATAATATGATGTGTTTCTTGGATATTGTAAATAATAATCATGGTCTGTCGTTTGCACTAAGAGTAATCACCCATATATCACTTTTATATCGACCATCAAAATACTTTAATTTCTATTTGGACACAAATGACTTCCCTTTATGGCTTCCAAATTCCTTACTAAGAATTACTTCCTCATTTGTAGATTACATACGACGCTCCAAGACTGGCTCCCCTGTGTAGCCGTCATTATGATGATCACCATCTCCGAGGCTGACGCTCCATCTGGATTTGTGACTCTGTCAGGTGTGATGCTCCACTTCCATCCAGACTGGGCACTGCTGAGCTGGCAGCAGCACCGTGTGTTACACCTGAAGCTGTGCAGGGTGGGTCCTAGCAGTCATCTCCAGAACTGGGAGTAGAGACAGGAGGATCAGAAGTTTGAGGCCAACCAAGGCCACCCCAAAAGAAAGAGAGGGTGTTTGGAAGCAGAGAAAGAGAGAAGGGAGGGAGGGAGGGAAGGACAGAGGGAGGGACAGAGGGATGGAGGGGGAAGAGAGGAAGGGAGGAAAGAAAAAGGAGAAGAATGGTGGACTGGAGGAAGGAAGAAAGGAAGGATGGAAAGGAATGAGGGAGGGAGGGAGGAGAGAGAGGAAGGGAAGGGAGAAAGGAAGGAAAAGGGGGGAGATGAGGAAGGGCAGATAAGGGAAAGAAGGGGAGAGGAGGAAGAGGAGAAGGAGGAAGAAGAGGGAGGGAGGAAGGACAAAAGAAGAGAGGAATGAAGGAAAGCATGGAAGGAGGGAGGCTGTCATTCATCTCTTATCTGGATACCAGTCCTCCTGGCTCAGACCCCTACATTAGCTTCTGGTTCTGAGCTCCCTACATCTCTGTGCTGAGCTTTTCCAGCCCTGGGCCAGAACCATGTTGATTTGCTTCAAACAGTGTAGAAAAGAGCTGCCATTTGGCACCAGACAATGTTGCAATTATTCTTTCTCAGTTTCCCTGACTGTTCTGGGGAGTTTGTCCTTTCCTGCCAACTTTCAGACCATTCGACAGAGTGCCTTACAGGCTGAGGGTAGGGTGGGAGAGGAGAGTCTCTGGATCTGGCATCTGCAGGGTGAGTGGTCACACCGGACTCCCATGCTCTCCACATCCTCTGATGGAATGATGGGATGATCTACCAGGAGGGCTGCGCCTCCACAGGGAAGAGGTTTCCTCTGCATTGTGCAGCTTCTGTGATACTGTGAGCAAAGCCTTTCCCCTCCTTTTCCTTTCTTGGGTATTTTTTTTTCTATTGTAAGTAAAATTATTGATTTCTCTAAACTCATCTTGTGTCTAGCTGTCTGACCAGCACTTTGTGAACATTTCCTTCGGAGTCAATACAGGTAATTTGTATCTCCCCTCACCATCAACCATTTCATCTGGATTTCAAGTTTGGTATTGTACCGTCGCAGAGAGATTTCCATGGCAAAGTGTCCTTTCATTAATCCTATGCAGCCTCTGCTGGAGACCACTTGACACAGTAACAACCCTTCTGAAATCCATAAAACATGTATAGTCTCACTCTTACTTTTTTTTGGATTAGATTTGCCAGACATTCATCTATTTTATTAGTCTATTAAAAGAAATCGTTATTTAACTTATTTATAAATCCTCTCTGTGCCTTTCTCCCCACGGGCTGTTTTCAGCTTTTGGTCTCTTTTGCCAGGAATCCTCGTTTCTTTGATCTTGCTTAGTCTGTTGCCATCTCCTTTAACTCAATATTGAGCTCTCTTTATTTGTTTTGTCTTAGAAGATGAGATGCTGGAAGATTTGATTCCTCAACCAAGAGTAGGGACCTCAAACCTTTACCATCAGCAGGTCACTCACATTTTGGGAGGGACATGTACCATGATTTCCTAGGCCGGGCTTGGGTGGACTGTCCATCACGGGCCTGTCTTCCCGTCACAGTGGAGGCACCTCCAGGAGTGGCAGAAAAAGTGATTCCCCCATCTAGGAAGCTGCAAGAAGCGTGTCACGTGACTAGAGGTGGGCCTTTCGCATGCTCTGGGAACAGACATCAGTATGGGAGTGTTGCATGGCTGTTACCTCTGAAACATTCTCTCCTGGAAAGAGGCTCATAGGACTCAGAGAGCAAATGAATTCTATAAAAACCCAGTATGTATAAGAAGTTCCAGGAAGATCCTGACATTTACAAGATATACAAGGCCCTTCCCCAAGACTAAAAGACTCTCCTACTAGCCAAGGTGCCTACACGCTGCGCAGGGAGCTCCGGGGAAGCATCCTTTGTGAATCATGGTCCGTGATTGGGGGAGATGCTGCAGCTGCTTTTGGGCCACTCATGTTCCCGCAGGTAACCCAGTACCCACATAAAGAGTATCAGCTCAGTATAACCTCAATAAACTCACTGGCTCACTAAGCTAAACCCAGGTGGAATTGTTTCTTTGCTTTGTCATCAGCACTCTATCAAGGGTGAATAGACATTTGTTCATACTCCCCCCAAAGAAAATCTCACAACAGGAAAAAAGGATTCTCTCCATGCTCTGGCACTGAGAACACCAGCCCAGCTGACTGGTCAGCAGGGAATCCAGGTGGCCCTGGAAGCCAAACCAAGATGAAGGTGAGGCTTGGGTCCTGATACCAAGTCTGTCCCTGTGAGCCAAAGCCCTTGGGACTGGTTCAGGCTGGCTTTAGCAGTTTTTCATAACTTTGCTTTCCAGGAATGCACAGATGGGGCGGGTGCCTCCAACTGCTGTGTTTTCTTCTCCAAACCTTATTGGGTTTTCTGCTCTTATAAGGCTGTATCTCATTGTGTTAGGAATTTGGTCCATGAAATGTTCACCTGTGCAACTGAGAACTTTCTTTCGAGTGTTCTAATCTTTTATTTCCCCCAGTGTTCCAGGGGACCAGGGACATGTGATGAATTTTGTGCTTTGAGACCTACAATATGGGTTTATTCTGCTCCTTATCCCCTCCTGAAATTACAGCTATTACAGGGCTTCCTGACTCCTTTACTCTCACTCCCCTACAAGAACAGCCTCTGACACAGAGTAGATGCCCCTCCTTATGGGAAGCATATTTCTTATGAGGAGCTTTCCAATGCAAGTACGCATGCCAATTTTTCAGTTGCCTGTCTATTTTATTGATTCAAAGAAGCATTGCACATCCACACTTTGCCTGGTGTGTCCGTGTAATGTGATCTGTGAACAGCTTCCTGGGAGAGAGCCAGCACCAGGTATGCCTACCAATGTCTGCACTCAGGTTCCTGAGGTTTGCCATCAGGGGCCAATCCTGGTACCAGTGACATCGCTACCGTGTGAATCAGTAGTTTTTCTTGTTGCTGTGACAGAATCTCCAACAAAAGCAACCCGAGGAACTTTTAGCTCATGGGTCAAGGATGTATGTTCCATCATAGTGAGAACATCATGGTAGCGGAAACAGGAGGCTGGCTGGTCACGTTGCATCTGAAATGAGGAAGCAGAGAGTGGATAGGAAGTGGAGGCTTCCTTATAAAATCTAAAGGTTCACCTTCTGCCACAAGATTCCACCTCCTAAAGGTTCCACAAGCTTCCTAAATAATGCCACCAACTGGGTACCAAATGTTTATCATCTGAGCCTGTGGATGACATTTCTCATTCACATCCCAACAGTCTGCTCTTGGCCCTCATCAGTTCACAGCCATTTCATAATGCCAATTGCATTCATTCTGACATCAAAAGCCCCCATCTTCTTTACAAATCCCAACACTGCCCAGGTCCACAGTCTCTTCAGAGACTCGAGGTATTCTCTCAACTGTGACTGCCACTATGACATCATAAAACAAGCTATATACTTTTAATATGCAATGGACAGAGTCAACGTTCCCATTCCAAAAGAGAGTGATGAAGAGATGAGAAAGGAAACATCAGACCAGAGCAAAAAATGAAAGCCCCCAGGGCAAAAGTCAAATCCTGAAGCTCCATATCTGGCACCTTGGGCTTGTGACAGAGTCATTTGGGACCCAAAAGGCTTGAGTAGCCCCACCTCTCCAGCCCTGCCTCCAGCAGCACACACAGCAGCACTTCAGCTGGCTTCACTCTGTACCTCTGTCTTTCCTCAGTGAATGTCCTAAGATCTCTCGTCTCTGCTTCCCTGAGGTCTCCATTTCAATTCAGGATTCATCTTCACAGCTTCATGCACGGCCTCTCAGGGCTTCCTTGCAGGGAATCCAAATCCTCCACACACTTCTTGACTTCTGTGATTTTCTTTAACCTTCGTGAAAGCCTCCACAACCCACTTATTCTCGTGTTTTTCAAGCCTGTAAAACCAGCACCGTGTGAACAATGCTGCCAGCTCCAGAAGTAACTCAGCCTCCTCAAGCCATAGACGAAGTTGCCTCTGAGGACTTTAGGGAAGGATTTTTCCATCAGGGAACCCATTTAGCAGGATTCTCTATTTAAGCTCTCTATGTTAAAATAGTTTGAATTTTCATAAGATGGAACCTTCTGTGGATGGGGTCTTGCTTCAAGGCACTCTTCCTATTGTCCCAGTACAGAGCACTAATCATGTCAATAGTGACAGCTGCTTCCAAACCTGCTTTGCCTGTAACACTGAATTTGTGCACACACTTTGTCTTACCAAACCAAGTGGCTTCCATATCTTCATGCTCCATGTTTGCTCTCTCTGATGGATGAGATCGGTGAGTGATAATCAAGCCTGAATGCTAGCCTATCTAGAATTTCTAATTCAGCCTTGTGCAAGTTCTTGGGACATGGGAAGAATGAAAACAGCTTCTTTGCCAGAATGTAGCAAGAATGTCTACTAGCCCAGTTCCCAATAGAGTGCCTGTTCTCCTCTGAAACTTCATGAACCATGCCTCTACCGTTTGTGCTTGTCTCAGAATTTCTATCTTCAAAACTTCTACCAGGTCTTATCAAGCTCTGCTCATAACATCCTCAGGCTTTTCCAACCCAAAGTTCCAAACTCTGCCACACCCCTCCCTGAAATCAGTTCCAAAGGCCTAGGAACCACACATTCAGATCTTTGACAGCAATGGCCCCACTTCTCAGCACCACATTTTCCACATTAGCTACTTTTCCCATGCCTGTGACAAAATACCCTGACAAAGGCAACTTGAGGAAAGAAGGGTTTGCTTCTCCTTCAAGGGGGAAAACAGATGATTTATTGGTTGATTGATTATAGAAAGTAAGATGGGTAGAGACACAGACAAATAAATAATAGAAATAAGTATGGATTATAGAAAGATTGGTTGATTAATTAATAGATAGAAATAAATATATATAAATGTTAGAAAGATGATAGATACTTGTGATGCCTAATCTTGGCTGTCAACTTGACATAACTGGGAAGAGGGGAACCTCAATTGAGTCATTGCCTCCAACGGATTGGCCTATATGCATGTCTATATGGGGTATTTTCTTGATTCCTAATTACTGTGTGAGGACCCATCTCACTGTGGGCGGTGCCATTCATAGACAGGGGGCATGGCATATATAAGAAAAGAAGCTAACAATGAACCTGGGAGCAAGCCAGTAGCCAGAATTTCTCCATGATCTCTGTTTCAGTTCCTTCCTCCAGGTTTCTGCTTGAGTTCCTACTCTGACTTTACTCCATGAAGGACTGTAACCTGTAAGATAAAATAAACCTTTTCCTTCCCAGGTTGTCTTTTGGTCATGAAATTTATCAGAGCAACAGAAACATAACTAAAACAGAAACAAAACTAATGATGATGATGATGATGATGATGATGATGATGATGATGATGATAGTGGTGGTAATGATGATTATGATGATGGGGAAGGTGATAATGATGATGATTATAATGATGGTGCTGGTGATGAAGATAGATATACAGATGATATATAAATGATAGATATGTCGATGATAGATGATTGATAGATAGATAGATAGATAGATAGATAGATAGATAGATAGATAGATAGATAGACACACGTTAGACAGGAGGTAAATATGCAGAGAATTTATATAGATAGAGTTTCCATGTGCACCCTTTCAGTGAGGAGGCACTCTGTTGTATTCAGATTTTGAAAAAAGAATCTTAAAACAAATACATGAAGAAATGTTAGCAAAATGTTGGGGCTGTTTTTTAAAACTCGTATACTGTATGCACCGGCATTTATAATCTCTCTCTACTCTGAAATGTTTTTATAATAAAAGGCTAAACTATTTGATGAATAAAAGGACAGACTAATGAATTTCCACAGGCTGCACTGAAAAGTCCACCTTGAACACAAAGCCTGGGGAATTGGTGAATATAATGTCATCAAAATTGTGCAATTGAATAAAAAATGAGAAAGGGACAAAGATTATTGTAACAAAAACAAAACTGTTACATAAAGGAGAGAGGAAAGGATGGTTCCCGCCTTGACCTGCACTTCCTCTCTGATAGTGTGCAGGACTGGAAGAAGCCAAATCCCTTCTGTTTCTCATCATCTGTCCATTGATTGTAAATGTAAAAAACATGGAAGAACTTCAAGGATGTACCTCTGCTGACCCCAAGAGAAAGGAGTCTGAGACTTGTGAATGAGAGATGTTGTTGTGCTCAAGGAACAGGTGAAAATGGAAAGATGGGTAAATTAAGGCCATATAATAAAAGCAAAATCCAAGAGTGAGGAATAGAACACAGCCTACTGTGCTTCTGACGTGGAGGTGGATGATCCAAAGGCATCCAAGCCCTCCAAGCCTGTCCCAGCTCAGGGAGCACCAAGGAGATTGTGTGTGCAAAAATAAGGGGCATGCAGGGTCAGGGTTCCTGGTTGCCCACCAGTTTCTCCTGCTCACAGCTTGCAGAAGATACTCAATAGCATTTGCTAAAGGCTGGGATGTAACCCCTGGGATGTAACCCCTGGCATGTGTGCACACTGTAGCTCTCCAGGAGTCTATCAATGGGTCTGAGTTTGTTCTGTTCAGAAAAGAAAAGATTAGGACACATGAAAGAGCCCTTCAAATATGTGAAGAACATTCAAGTAGAAACAATAGTTTTTGAGTGCACATTCTCGTGTGTGTGTGTGTGTGTGTGTGTGTGTGTGTGTGTGTGTGTGTGTGTGTTTTCTCCAGAGGCTAACATGAAATCCAGGAGTGTCGAGAGAGACAGAAATCACAGCCCCACAGGAAGACACTCTCTATGTGAAAATTGGGTTGCTAGCTGTTGTTTCTGATCACTGGAGCCACACAGTGTATCAGGGTTGCCCCGTGTGGGCACACAGCCCTCAGAAGCAAATGCTGAGAGAGAAAACTCCACATACACATTCAAGGGCAGGTCAGACTCTCCAGCTCGAGGTTCTGAGAGTCTTCCCTGGAAATCCGGGTACCATCAGTAATAGTTGTATATGTTTATGATGTGTTTGTGTGCATGGTGTGGAGGGGGAGATGAGGAAGAGAGTGGGGAGGGGGAGAGGAAGAGAGAAAAAGGATTATCACTTTGTGCTCTCTGGTTGAGTAACTCTGTTAACACAGTCCCTGTATTGATACATAAAGAGAAACATGGAGATGTGCAAACCAGAGGCCCAAAGACAGGAAAAGATCAATATGTACAGATAAACCCCCAAGCCTTGTTCTTAAGACCCTTTGACACAGAATTCAAACAACACCCAGAAAAGAAAAAAAAAAAAAAAAACCTCAGAGAAGTCTCTTTTCCTGTCTGGAAATCTGGGGTGCCACACTTTGCTTCCCACTCTTTTTGGGGTGGTAAACGCTGCTAGTGTCGTCTCATTTCTTGTCTGTGTTATATTAATAAATAATTGAACACGGTGCTCTGGCTTCAGTGCTGGAATCCCTAATGCTCAAGATAATAAAGTGAGCAGCATTACACACAGATGCATTATTAACTGGCAGCTACTAGCTCAGTAATATTCTGACAAGCACTAAAGTGCAAGGAATTAATCGTACATAAATTCTTTGTTCTTCAATTTTTCAAGATCTCCCGATAAAGTCTAGGAACAACACTCAGCCGGTGTCTTTCCTGGGATTTAGCTTGGCTGAGCACGTCCTGCCCAGGCTGCTGTCTTGGGGTCCTGTGTCCCTTCAAAAATGGAACTGTAACTCCTGTAAACAGCTTGTACACCTCCCTGCATCTGAGACCTGGGCCGAGAGGAGAAACACACACACCACCACCACCCCGCCACCTCGCTGACCTGACGTGGGGGGCTGGGGTCACTCTCAGCTCATGAGCTACAGCCAGACTCTTCTGAGCCCAAGAATTTGCAAGGCTGCCAAGTTCACTTATGTATGGGGGTTTGTTCCTTTGGAGTTTGTGTCAGACCAGTGCCTCCCACAGCAGCTAACCAGTTCACACATAGGTGGCTTCCCAATAGGGATGAGGCTTGCAGTTTCAGAGAAAGGAGAAGCCAGCAATGCTTGCATGACACCTGCTGAGAATGAGGCCATAAGCAGAAAGGAAGGGATGACCAGACAGGATGGGTTTTCCAGGAGGCCAGTGGAACAGCTACCTAACCTGAGCTATAAAAAAGCTGGCAATGAGCATTCTTCTGGATCCAGGGCCTTACTTTTTTCCTTTCCCTATTTAAATCTGACCACCTGACTCCAAGGAACAGATCCTGATCCTGTGAGACCCTAAGAAGTCAGGTTCCCTGGGAGATTGATATATCAGCACCATGGACAGTATCCTTGGTTATTCAAAATTCCCGCAGTAACGGATAAGACAGGATCAATGTAACGCACATTTAAAATCTCTCCTAGTGCCATGTTACACACTGTTCAGCTCCATCTACTTGGCTGTCCTCACTGCACGTCTGTGGTCCTGGCAGGAGGAGCAATCAAGAATCCGTTCACCTTCAGGCAGGAGACTTGGCTGGATAGCGTGGCTTCACCCCTCCACATCATCACATCCAGGGCCTCCTGTGGTGAGGCAGAGCCTTGAAGTGATTTGGAGCCTAATGGAGAAAAGTTGGTCAAGACTTTCTGAGAGGCTTTTTCATGACATCCATCCTGAAGCGTTTATTAATTTAGTGGGGCTTCTTAATTAAAGGCTCAATGAATAATTGAAACATAGTTTTTGATTATACTGAAGTTGGTGCCATTTTGAGTTATAATTGTAACTAATAAATTAGTTAAATAGGTTAGATGATGAAACCCTTCTCGGGGGAACACTCGTAATTTCAAGAATTTATCTACATGTCATTCAGAGGATGTATGCAAGGAAAAAAATAGATGATCAGAAGAAATCCCAGCTTAAAATTGTATTTATCAGTGATGTCCACTCTGAACATTGAAGTTCACAGGCTACTCACTGTCACTGGGCAAGAGACGGAGGAGAGATTCTGCAAGCTCTGCCTAGGATCACTTTCTCCTATGAGCAGACCTAGAAACTGCAAGTGGCCATGTCTCTGGACCATCCTTTGTCCCGGGAGCTCTGTACAATGCCTACACACAAGAATATGACACAGCCAAGTGACTGATCCTTGTGAGTCACCTTCCCCCAGATGACGCCATTTCCATCCTGATAATTCTCTTCACGTGTGCCAGGCAACAGAATTTGTCGAGCACCTACTCAAAGTGAGGCAACCACCTGGGGGTCTCATCATGCCAGTCGGAGTCCTCTGACTAAAGCAAGAGTAACCACAGAAACCATGGGATGGGCAGATCTAGAGAGCAATTCCCAGTGTCCCCAGTACTCTTCAGTGATGAGGTAGGAAATACGGTAGAAAAGGCAGAGAACACACTCCAACCCTCAGCACGGAGTCCTCTGGAAAGAGACATCTGCATAGAGTGGAAAGTGTATCCCCAGCTATTGGTATTTCTGCTCAGATCTTATATGAAGTAGGAAACACAGAACATGACCTACCATCTCCTTCCTTTCATCCATTCCTTCACACAGCCATTCATCAAACAACAGCGAACCATAGATAAACACCAAGCCTCCCCCATTAGGCTCTTGGTTTATACAAAGTGGGAGGGGACCTCATCTGGGGGCCTGAGGAGGCTGTGAGCCAGACAAGACTCACCCTCCCTTCTTCATCTTACTGATGCGGAGGCCAAATAACCACTGGTAATATCCATGCCTTTGATCTCAGCAGCCGCCACCTAACCAATATCTCTCGAAACTCTGCATGCTCCCCCCACCACCACTCTGCTATCATCTCCCTCATTACCCACCCCTTCCCACCACCTCCCACTCCCCTCTTTTCTGACCTGCTCCCTGTCTGACTCTCTTCAGCCCTTGTGTTCCCACATCACCTGCTTCACTCTCCATCCTTCAGGCAGCCAAGGATGTAGCCACCTCAGCACATGTTCTGGGACCCACCTAGAGGCTAGGCTTGGGCCTGGAAGATATTTATAATAGACTGAAAACCAAATACAGGCTTCCTTTACCACAAGGGCAGATCCACGGTAGGAGGCTGTCCGCCTTCCTAGGGAAGCAGCCTTCAGTAAAGCTGTCACCACTGCGAACAAGAGGGACCCGTTCTGGATGCAGGGGGAGCCTGGAACCCTCACCTTAGCACCACATGCAGTATGTGTATTGTTGCCCTCTCTTGGGCACTAAATGCTGTGCCTGGCATTTACTTGTCTTGGCTGAGGATTGTGAAGGGTTGTTTTGCAAGATGACAGGATAAAAAAAAAGTCCTAGGGTCCCAGAACATGACAAGGAGCAGCTGGAGACCAAGGTTGGGCACTGTAGTGCAAGTACACACAAGTTTCAAATGGACATAACCTATCACCTGGGAGTTCATGACAGCCACCAATGTATCAGTCCAGCAGCTTGTTCTACCAGGGTTTGCTGAGGATCCACCTGCATTTAAAAAACCACCCCCAAATCCCTGACGTGCTGTAAATCACATCCCTGGAAAGGACAGATCTCACACCACGTGAAAACTGAATGCTACATACAGGTAAGGTAGAAGGACAGAGAGCATATTAGGACAGAAGAGGCAATGAAGGAGGCGGCAGGAAGGGGACATCTGAGGAACCTGGAAGCAGCCGCAGGAACTCTGCCGAGCAAGGCTTTCTCCATCCAGCGTGCTGCCTCAGTGGCTACACACACAGGTGCAGTGTGGTGCAGGCGTGCTCACCTCCTAATCCTTTGCTGGTGTGAACAAAACAAGACACGCTGCTCCACATCAGATCGGGTACTGGAAGGGTTCCAGGATTCGGGGCTTAGCAAGCCTGTTAGAGCCAGAACGGAGCAACAAGTGAATTACTCGCCCTGGCCAGCAGTTAGCTGGGAAATAAATTTATGCCCCATGAGAAAGGTCTCCTTCTCCAAGACCCTGAGGCTGACACACACATCCCACTAAGCAGTGGTCCTGAAAGAGCTACTCCATTTCCTGAGCTAATGAACAAACTCTCCATTGGCACCCATTGTATGCAGCATAGGCTCTGTGGCGCACACTGGATTTTTAGCATGTGACATATATCAAAAGCTTATCTTCCTCCTCCCAGTCCATCAGTTTTGAGCTTTCAAGTATCTGCCTGTCTCATGACAGGCACCATGGAAAGAGTCTGTTAGCAGTACAGATGATGACACACTCCTCCAAGGTTAGCAAGAAGGGTGACAGTGTGCATTCCCAGCATGCCTCACAGGGGCACCAGCTCTTCCACTGGCTGGGTTGTGCCAGCCAGCAATTCCCACTGCCAGTGTCAGAATCACCAAAATTGTCACAAGTCTGAAGCTCCCTGGATTTCACTCCAGATAGGGTCCCGAGTCTCAGAACTAGAACTCCATGAGAAGCCAACAGTTTTTCCATACACAGGTGTCTGGGACACACTGACTGACACATAGGATCCTTCTTGCAGAGCTGTGACTATGTCATGGTTGGCTGCTCTTCTTAGGTACACAACCCAGTATGTGCATCCTGGTGAAGGATAGAGGAAACCCTGCACCCTAGTCAGACCTCTAGGACAGGGGTTCACTGCTGTGTGATGTTCTGTATGTTAAATGTGTTGCTCTGATTGGTTAATAAATAAAACACTGATTGGCCAGTAGCCAGGCAGGAAGTATAGGTGGGACAATCAGAGAAGAGAATTCTAGGAGGTGGAAGGCTGAGGCAGAGAGACACTGCCAGCCGCCACCACGACAAGCAAGATATAAGGTACTGGTAAGCCATGAGCCACATGGCAACTTATAGACTAATAGATATGGTTTAATTTAAGATATAAGAACTAGATAACAAGAAGCCTGCCACAGCCATACAGTTTATAAGCAATATAATTCTCTGTGTGTTTACTTGGTTGGATCTGAGCGACTGTGGGACTGGCAAGTGAGAGAGATTTGTCCTGACCATGGGCCAGGCAGGACAAGGAAAACTTCAGCTACAGTTCATGTGGTCTCACAGGTAACACACACCTGCTCAAGTCAAATTATGCTGTGATAGAAAAAAAAAGCCATGGGGTCAGAAAAGTATGGGCCACACATGGGTGTCCCAGGCTCTTCCTTCAAAGAAGAAAAGAAAACTTCCAGGTCTTCAAAGAGTGTCTCACTACTTAATTCAGAGACAAACAAGTCTGTCTTGGTAACCTCACTATCACCACCCTCTGCTCCATGGCTCCCAGGCTTTCACCATGAGAGGCAGGTATCTGGAGCCAGCAAAGGACTTTATAAATCCAGCAGAGTCCCAAAAGCAGCCTAAAGCACCACTTCAGGTAGCTGCTGCTTGTCTTCCATCATACCTGGCAGGTGCCCTGCACAGGGAAGAACCAAAGAGGGCTCAGGACCAGATCATATCTGTGTTTGCAACATTTAGTTGAGAGTAAGAAAAACTTCTAAATTGCGTTGCATTATGTTTCCTGATGCTATGATTAAATATGTGACAAAGACAACTCAAGATTTATTTTGGCTCACAGCTCAAGAGTATAGTTTATCATGGTGGAAAGGTGTGGAAACAGGAGCTAGAGACAGCTGATCACATTGCATGTGAGGTCACGAAGCAGTGGGTAATGTTCAACTTGCTTTCTCTTTTTAATATAGTTCAAGATCCCAGCCCCTGGAACAAAGCTGACCCTATCTGGGGTGGGACTTCCTATTTTAGTTGTCTAGAAAATCCCTCAAAGAACAGCCCAAAGCTAACCTAATCTAGATAATCCCTCCTAAGTGTGCCCAGAGGCTTGTCTCCTGGGCAATTCCAGAGCCTGTCCAGTTGACAGTCAATAGTAATCACCACAGTGTCCTGTCTTGTCTTCTCTTCAGTTCTATTGTGTTAGCCTGTGTGGCTAGCAGGTTTTCTGACTTCTATTTTTGCGTGTCATATTGCTATATTTGAAACAGTTTATGGTTTGGAATAGCCCTTCTTTTCAGTGCTTTGGGTTTTTTTGTGGCTCTCTTGGTGGCCAAGAACAATCTATTTACTTTGTAAATTCAATAGTTATTACGATATGTGTTTTTCCTTCTGGGTAACATAAATCATGTATTATTGCTTATTGTTCATACTTTCTGTGTTTGTTTCTATTTCTTTCTGCCATAAATGTGTAATTCCAAAGGATGAGCATTCAAATGCCCCATTATATTTGGGTTGATTTCTGCTATTCTCGCTTTTCTAGCAGTTTTTGCTTTATGCATTCAGTTGCCATATTGCTTATTGCTTAGCATTTTAGATCAATTCAAATTTCTTATAAATTGGGTAATTTAAAAAAATCAATTATATTTCCAGGACGGGAGATACAGGTACATGCAGATACTCACCTTTTAATATAGTCCAAGTCCAATATATCACAGAGGATAGAAAAGGGCATCAGCTTCTCTGGAGCTGAAGTTATAGGCAGTTGTGAGCCATTTGATATCAGTGTTGCGGATCGAACTTGGATCCCACAACAGAGCAGTATACACTCTTAACCACTGAGCCATCTCTTCAGCCCCATAAATTGGATGATTTATTATTGTAAATATCCTAGTTTGCTTTTCTTTTGCTGTGATAAATGATATCACCAAAAGCAACTTGGGGAAGAAAGGATTTATTTTAGCTTACAGGTTATAGTCCATCTGAGGGGAAAGTAAGGGAAGGAACTGTGGCAGAGACCATGGAGGAACACTTAGCAATCAAAGAAATGCCCCACAGATATGACCACATTTGTATACTCTCTTTCCCTACGCCTTCATCTCATGTGTTCTTTGTAACACAGGGCTGACTTTGTGAGTCAATTGATTACCCTTTGTCATTTAAAGTAGAACTTGCTCCATTTGCATTAAAGCCATTTCCATATTCCTGATTAATTTCTTTTTCTGTATTCCTTTAATTAACTTTCAGGTTTTGGTAAGGTTTCCTCTCTTCTCTGATGTTTTGCCAAGTCTCTCTTCATTCTCTTTGTCTCTTTTAGATTTAGGAATCCGGGTGGAGCTCTACCACACCATCCTGACCACGTGTTATGAGCAAATGTCCCCACGAACAGGTCTGGGCCAACTTTAAGAAAGATGTGAGACTGAGGGACTTGGTCACCTGCCTGGACCAGCAATGTTGGCTGGACCTCCCTCAGTCTTAGACGGGCAACTAAGTCTAGCTCCAATGAGAATTGTAAGCACAGAAGAGTCAACACTGCTAGCCTGCTAGCCACTGCTAGAGTCACGTGCCCCTGCTCACCTCACTGGGAAGATCTACATGCCCCTATGAGCCTCACTGGGCAGAGTCATGTGCCCCTTGTGTGCTTTACTGGGAAATCTCCATTGCTCACTGCATAACCACATGCAGCAACAATTGACCAATACACTGTCCACTCGATTCAACGTGACCACATCACCCATCTTTTCCACTGTCCTCTGACAGACAGCCTAAGCATCAAATACCTTCCTGGAAAAATCAATGCTGCAGTTTGCTCATAAAATAAATTCAAAGAAAAATGCTTTCTTTCTAGTCTGCACATGGAAAATTAAGCGAAATATCAATTCTCACTCAGGTGCCTGGTCAGGCAACCCTCACTTCAACTCTAAGTTGGTTTTGACATTTACAGCTTCATCAAAGCAATGAAATGGTCACAGTTTTGTAACCCATAATTCACAGCATCACTGCCCTGTTTAAGCTATATTTAGGCAGTTCAAGAATATTTGATTGGGATTTAAGGGCTTAAGGGATTTATATTGGACTCAAAAAGTCAACAAACTTACTAAGTCTGTTTCCAAATGAGGATGACACTAGTTTAGGCACAAAAAATGTGTGAGATAAAGATTATGTTCAGCTCAAAGACTCCAAAGGGCTGTGAGATGTCAGTTTTCTAGAAAGGACCTCGGGAGTTCCTTGGCACTGAAGGGCAGACACACAGTCTGAGCTTCTCCAGATACTACTTCCAGACTGAGAACGTGTGGGGCACCAGCAACCCTTGAAAGAACCAGAAGGTTTAAAAGTTGTGTCATCCACAAGTGACTATCAGGTACACACCAATGTGTTACAGACGGGTCCTCCACACAGGACCCCAATACAGAGCACACCCTCTGCAGGCAGCTGAAGTCCTGAAGTTTGGGTAAGAACCAAAAGATTTCAGGATATGTGTGATGTCTAGAGACAAAGCTGGATAGGACGCTCACAACTTTCAGGGAGAGGAAAGGCTATGGCCAGCCGTGTGTCTCCCATGAGCAAGGGAATGAGTGTGGCATTGGCTATAAAGGCAGGTACATTCTGGTAATTACTGGGCATCGTTCGTCTACGCTGGCCCCATCGGATGTGCTGAAGATAATCTGGACTTTGCAGGAAGGGTGGCTTCCCCAGGTATGGACACTTCTATGTGTACCTTCAACTCACTTACCTCCCTTGCCCCAACACCACACAGGCACCCAGTACCAGTCTCACCTGCTTTCAAGCTCAAGGCCTTGGCCACCAAGACCATCACAAGCCCCCTGCCCCCTGGTTAGTTCTCTCAATGCCCCCCCACCTGGGCCTCTTCCCACTCATCTCTCTCTGCCCAGCACCCCCATTCCAGGTTCCTGTTCTGTGTGGCCCCAGCTTGTACTACCCACTGATCATGTGACCTCTCCTCCTCCTTCCACTGATCTGGAGCATCATGAGATGGGGTTTCTAGCCCTGCTTCAGTATGTGCCCCACGTAAGCCAAGAACACTTCGTGAGGGTTTTCAACGAAGCCTCTCCCACTTACAGAGGCTGCATAGAGATCCAAACCATGGGAGGTGAAATGATAAATGGGAGGCTGAAAACTGGGGACCCACTGTGTCCCTGCTCTGTCAACTGTCACTCACTGAGGTGCCTTTCTGGGACCTAGAGTTCATTTTCCTCATCAACGCAGTGAACAAGTTCAGCAGGCAGTTTAAACAAAGGCAAGTAGCGGGCCCTCATGGTCCTCCCCGACCTGGGAGATGAGCATATCCATCAAGCCACAACTACTAGAGAGTGCCTCGTGGGATACATGAGACATCACACCCAGATACAAAGAGACAGGCAGTGTCTTGTATCTCCCCAACCTCCCTCTAAGGGAGCAGCTAGGTTTTAGGTCTTTCGTTCTTACATTCCCTCCAGTGTGGATGTGATTTCTCAGCAGGCAGGAATGAACAGAATAAATCTCAGGAAGAGAGAAATAGAAAGAAACCACTGAGCTCACATGGGATTGCAGCCCTACCTAGATGCTCTGTCTGAACATGGAGGTATTGAAGGCTACAGAATTTGCCAATGGTGGTGAGGTAGAGTGGCTGTGCTGTAGCTGAGGACTGTGAAGTCTAGAGACTGTGGGTCCTGAACAGCTCTGAACTGGTAACCACCACACTCCTTCCTTCCCAAGCTTGGCCACATCAGGAAAGACTGAGGTTCCTGCCCCTGCTGCTCAGCTACCACCTGCCACTGGCTATTGGCATTCCTCAGCTTCCCTCTCTGCATGGCTTGGGATGGAGCATGTTCAGGGCCAGAGCCATAACTACAGTCAGCATCTCTAAGCCCAGCAATCTACCTGCACACAGAAGATGCTCGTGATAACATAGAAGGAAGACGAACAATCTCAGGTGGGGCTGCTCTGTGCAGGAAGCAGTGATGGGTGGAAAGAGTATTGTGGTGAGTGGTTGCCATGCCTGGGAGGATCTGGAGTGGGAGTCAGGGTCCCAGTCAGTCCCTTGATAGCTCAGGAGACACAAGATAGCCAGTGGAATGCCAACTTCAACATCAGCCCTTGGAACTTCTAGAACATTCCAGACCACTCTTGTGTTGGACCACCACCAAACTCCGTAGGGCAGGCTCAGTGACTCTATCCTAGCCTCACAACCGTGGGAACATGGAGGCTACAACTGAAAGCATCCGCAGGTTTATACATCTGAGCTCACCCTGCATTTATTTCTGGTTCTTATTTAAGGTACTGATTGCATGTCATTGGTTAAATTATAAAAATCAAGGTACAGAAATAGGGTGAGGAGAAGACCAGGAACTGGGGACTCCTTTGCAAAAAAAAGAAAGATTACAGGGGCCCTGGAGGTCAAGGGGGCTGGCCCCACACTTCCTGATGACAAGGCTGTGCTTGGGACTGTTGGTGAAGCCCTAGGAATACAGAACAGCCATACACATGGCTGCACCACCTTTTCCGGGGTCAAAGTTTATGGGCAGCAGGTGTAGTGCCCTCTGTCTTTTCACACCAGTGAGACCCCATTGTAGCAGGAATCTTAAAGGTACTTATTAATAAAATCAAACCTGAGACCATTTACTGGGGTGAATGCTGGAAGATCAGAGAAGCAGAATAAGCCACAGCTACCTCACCTTGCCAGTTCCTCGACTGATCCTCTTTCCTCAGACTGGAAGCCTCTCAGTCCTCATCCAGAATGAATCTCAGCTGAACTGCTGCTCAGAGCCTAAAAGCTTAAACAGCCAAATGCTTCTAGTTTCTGGTCCTCATGCCTTATCTACCTTTCTGCTTTCTGCCACCACTCCCTGGGATAAAAGGCATGTGTCACCATGCCTGGCTGTTTCCAATGTGGCCTTGAATTCACAGATATCCAGAGGGATTTCTGTCTCTGGAGTGCTAGGATTAAAGGCATGAATGCCACCATTTTCTAGCCTCTATATCTAGTGGCTGTCTGTTCTCTGACCCCAAATACATTTATTAGGGGGTGCACAATATTTTGGGGAACACAACACCACCACACCCCATCTCTACAAAGGTGCCTGACAACACTGCCAATGCCTATTTCTGCCAAGTCACAGCAGCCAATCTAGGAGCAGCAAACTCTGAACCTAGCATCTCTAAAACTGATGTTAAGCATCTCTGCCGACCTCTAAATCTGGACCTCGAACAGATACTTCCAGGGCAGGGGCATTCTGGGTCTACTCTTCCCTGGGGACAGTGAGGCCCCTGTCATGTTTTCTTCATACAACATCTCCTACACTTGGGACCCCTACTCCAGTCCTGCCCCTCATAGAGGATGGTCCTGGGTGCAGGTGAGTTCAAAATAACCAGCTGCACCCTTGAGGCATTGCCTAGTAGCCTCCAGTCTAGGCACTCAACAAGGCCTACAGGAAAGAAACAGCTGCTCACTCAGAATTAAGGGAGCACATGTGCCCACTCATGAGAAACAGGTGTGTCTGACTGGGTCCCAGACCTTCACAGGCTTAGGAACAGCACACATGGCCCTCTCTGTTGGCCTTTAGGTCAGCCGTGAAGGAAGGACAATGTTGCGCAATACATCTTGGCTTTGCTGGAATTGCCATAGAAGTTATTGCTTACCTTCCTGGCTGTCCCTGGGCAAGACTCCCAGATTCCTACAGGTCCAATTCTGAAGGGTGCCCCCTTGGAATAGGCTGCCTATGGGTGGGGGGGGCAGGTTTTCTGGGCAGCTGTTCACAATTCTGTGTCCTCTCCGTTACCCAGCATGGACCAAGTCATTCACGGCAGAACCCCCTCGCAGCCCCACCCCCACCGCTCTCAAGCCACAAGATGCTAAGTGAAGGGCAAAGTGGAAGGCTTATCAGCCTCCTCATGATGTCCCCAGGCTGACTTTTGTCACCAGGACACACCCCCAAGGCCAACACTAAACTGTTGTCCCAGCTCACTCACCCACCTACGCATGTCAGAAGTCTCACAGATGTCATCTCTGTTCTGTGGACTCTGACATATTGGTCAGGTTCTCGGAGGAGTCCATCAACTTTGGAAAACTAAATGTGGCTTATATTTCAGTGTTGTTGTTTTTTTCTATCAAAATATCAGATGACAAAAATTCTCAGGAGATGGAAAGTTTGAGGCAATTGTGGATAAAAACCATGGGGGTCTGGGGACGTTCTGGAACTAATGGCTTTCGGCAACTATTTCATTTCCTTCTGTAATTATTGCTCCACTTTGATTGGGGTCACTTGGCAATTTGCATTTTTCTAGAAATCCACACTTCATCCGGATTTTAAAAGTAGGGAAAAAAATCTCCCGGTATTTCCCACTCTCATGTTTCCTGTTTCGTGTTTCGATTAACACAGGCTTGTCCTATTTAATCGGATTATTTAAAGAACATTTTTTATTCCATTCTATAGAATTTATTATATAATTTGTCTGAGAAATGGTGTGTTTTTGTTTATAATTGACACATAACTGTGCTACTTAGGGGTAAAAATTGTAATCGCACCTTCCTATAGTAATTCCCACCGTTGTCACTGATTTAAACCACTCATTCGCTCTGTCTTCTCTCCAAATGCCCAGGAGAAAGCTGAAACAGAGGAGCCGGAGCTGCATCATGTAGGAAGGCCCCACAAGGAGACCTCAGTCTCCCGATAAGGCTAATGTAGGTAGGTCCTGGCCCACAGAGCCTGCAGTCATGACGTTTGTAAGTGACAGCATGGCATTTGGCCCAGCCTCCTCCCTCATCCTTCACTCAGGACTGTTTTCCACGCTTGAGGGAAGCTAGACTGGAATCCAAGCTCTCTTAGTGTTTCCCTTCCACTGCCTCTAGGGGTGAGAGCCCTTGCTGGGGACGGATCTCCATGAGAGGTCTTGAGGTTTGACAGGAAAATGGCAGTACTCACCCTCCCTGCCTGTGAGGATGTAAAAGGAGATTTCTCTACCACAAATGTGTGCCTTGGTGATCATGTTGGTTCACTTTTTTGTCAGTTTAACACAATCCTAGATCCGTCTTAGAATCGAAAAGGGAATCTAAACTGAGAAAATGCCTCCATAAGATTGGCCTGTAGGCAAGACTACGGAGTGTTGTCTTGGTCCATGATTGATTTGGGAGGGCCCAGCTCACTGTGGGTGGTACCACCCCTGGGCAGGTGGTCCTTGATGGCATAAGGAAGCAGGCGTAAGGAGCAAGCCAGTTAGCAGCATTTCATGGTGTCTGCCTCCAGGTCTCTGCCCTGAGTCCCTGATTTCTTTCAGTGATGGAGTGTGATTAGGGTGCGCGACCCAAATAAACCCTTTCCTCCCCAAGTTGCTTTTGGTCTTGGCATTTCGTCACAACATAGAAACCCTAACTAAAACAGTGGCCTTTCTCTGTCCTCTGCCTAAACTGCTGTGGCCATGCTTACTTAAAGCCCAGTCCCTGTGCCCTGAGATGACATTTGACTTGATACAGAAGCCAGAGAGGGAGGGTATACAAGACTCTTCATAATGTTATGCTAGACAGTTTTCACAGTTGAGACTCTCTGAACTTAACAGACAGTGTCCCTACAAAGACTTGTCTTTTGTACCTCATTCAACTACTGTCATTGTTCCTGGTGCTAGGAGGACAAAGATAGGTAGGAAATCTGGACTTGCATCTGCAGGTGATGCTGAGCCTCCAACCTGCTCCTGGGATCCGGGAAGATGAGATACACCTGACAAACACATAGGGCATGGAAAAAAATTGCCCATAGATGTGTTTATGGGGGTTATCTTGGTTACATTCACTGAGATGGGAAGACCCAATCTAAAACTGGAGACACTCCTCCCTGGGTCCTGAACTCTACAATAGTGAAGAAAGTGGGCTGAGGACTGGCAGGTGTGTGCACACTCATTCTCCCCTGGTCCTAACTGTGAGTGTGCTGTGACCAGCGGCTTCAAGGTCGCTTTGACTTCCCTGCAATGATGGACAGTGACCCAGGACTGTGAGCCAAACGAGCCTTTCTCCTCGAAGTCTCTCTTTGGGGGATGTTTTATCACAGCAACAGAAAACAAAACAAGACGGGACTCAACTCATGAAGTGTGGACACCCAGGTGGACACCAGTCCCTGGGGCTCACTGGAATGCATGGTTCCTTAAAGATGCTCACAGCCTCCCCTGTGTCACTGAAGGGCAGCCAGCTCCCCCTCAAGAACCTGGAAATGGCCTTCCTAAGCTACAGTGTACTATGACACCAAAAGACAGAGCTCCTGGAAAGGGCTGTGATCTCCTGGACCATGTGCAGAGCCTGTTGGAGATGGAGTTCATTCATCACATCCTTGGTGGGACACTGTCCCTGAGGGGGACTGCCACTCAGTAAGACCCGACTGAAGTCAAACTCACATCTCTAGGGTCTAGGAAGATGATTTCTAACAAGCGTGAGGGCCTAAATTCAACCCCCAGAACCAATACTATTCTAGTTTCCTTGCTGTTTCTGCAATAAAAAACACTCTGACCAAAAGCAGCTGAGTAGAGGCAGGGGTTTATCTCTTCCAGGTCACAGTCATTCAGGGAAGTCACGGGAGGAACTGAAGGAGAACCATGGGGGAGTCCTGCTTGCTGGCTTGCTCCCTGGGTCACACTCAACTCCATTGCTTAAAAAATCCCGCCCGCCCCCCCCCAGGTGCTGGCCACTGGGGGGGCTGGGCCCTCCTACATCAGTTATCACTCATTACAGTCTCTCACAGACATGGCCACAGGCCAGTTTGACCAATCCAGTTCTTCAGCTGAGGTCCCCTCTTCCCTGGTAACTCTGTTGTGTCAAGTTGGGAATTAAAAAAAAAATTACAGTAAACAATTTAAAAAAACAACACATGGTGGCACGTGTTTGTAACCCCAGCACTAGGGAAGCGGAAACAGAATGGCCACAGAGCTGGCTGGCCAGCCTGCAGAGCTCATGGGTTAAGTGGCTCCAGGCCAAAGAGAATTTCTCTCTCAGAAAACCACATGAGCATCCTCCAAAATGTCTTCTGACCTCTACATGTACACTTACACGAGTGTACATGTACCTGCACATGTACATGCTCACACACACACACACACACACACACACACACACACACACACACACACACACATTCCCAAATAGCTCTAACCATAGAAATCCCAGATATTGCATCCCCTGTACTGTACTTTCCTACACAACTTGAATTTTGACTGAGGCCATGTACCATCTCTACAGAAATACTGAGAATGAATGTTTCATAAGGTGATTATTATTATTATTATTATTATTATTATTATTATTATTATCTGGATATCATCAGTATAAGCTTTTCAAGCAGCAACAGTCATTAATGGGTCCCACTGCCAGCAGAAATGCTGTGACAGGAAATCAGGCATACTTACTGTCTTGATTAATAAGTAAGGAAATTGATATGAGGGGAGGTGAGCAACTCCCCAGAATTCTTACGGCTCTGGGCAGTGGGACAGAGTCTGGCCTCCCTGACTTTTGGATAAATAAGGACTGGTAGCGTTTTTCTCTGTCTCCTGGGGTCTGTATGGCTGTGGGACTACCTTCAGCCAGCTGTACATTAGGTGGGATAGCTCAAGCAGATGCTAAGAGCCTGCACCTCAGGGTTTTCAGTCTTGGTACCCCTTGTAGACTGATGCTGAAGGAACTTGAGCTGGCCTGCTGGAGACCTGAGGTGCCTAGCCACCAACCAGTCACTGTTGGACATGGGGAGAGGCCTCCTCAGCCATCAGCCTTGGCCAACAGAGCCTCATAGCCATCCACAAGGCCATGGAGAATAACAACATATATAGCAACATGTTCCATCACTTGAATGGGGACTGCTTGTTATACACCACTTAGAAGCCAGCTGTGTAGGCAAGGATGAGCAAGTTATGGGCTGTTGGGCCTTCATCAGGGACTGACTGTCCACTGCCTGGTCTCAAAGTGGATTCCCAGGCCTGCATTATCACACACAGTGCCCACAGTCTATGTGAAATTGTTTCAAATCTTTAGCTCCCAGAAGCTTTGCACAAACAGTTTGGGGATCTCTCCAAACTGCCATTGGTAACGAAGTGCCCACTTGTCCCAAGAGGCCGTTCCCAGGCACAGTGGCAAACAAAACGCTCCGGAGATATTTTTAAACATACCAGCAGAAGCCTCATGATTGAATGTGTCATTATCCAATGATGGCTGGTGATCGTCAATTACTTAACTGAGAGAATCAAGGTACAAATTGCTGGGTTCGCTCAATTACTGCTAAAATGGTATAAAAGCATTTTAATTGTAATCAGAACGCACCCTCTCCAGTGTGGATATTAAAGACAGTAATGAGCAGTCATAAATACAGTGACCCATTTATCTCCTTATCCGCCCACCAAACAGAAACACCGCGTCCCAGTAAACTGACGCGAAGAGCAGAACCGAGTTAATTAGCTTTGCTGAATTAGTGGAACATCTAAATTGGATTCTATTCCAGTGTTGGGTTGAAATTTGTCTTAGCTCGGAGCTGGTTTCCTAGCTGAAAAAACGGGTGACAAGTGAAATAATGAACTTAATACAAAATGATTTTTTTAAAAAAAAAATTAAAGTGAGAAAAACATATTTAATATCTTTCTCCTTCTACAAAGGTGGTTTGGGAGCCTCAGGGGTGACTTTTAGGCAAAAAGTTTGGTGAACTCCCTGCTACAGCCTCAGTGACAAAGGAGGGGGCCAGTCATTTGGGGTTCAGGATCAGGATGCAGGATTAGTGATTTACTGAATGAGAAGACTTGTCCTCAGGCACAGGCTGTCCCAGAGAGCTGGGCTCTGACGTGGCCATGGTCTCACTTTGGGATGCTTTGTTGGGCGTATGTTTCAAGCTTTCCAGACTAGCATAGTCAAGGGAAGCGCACTAGGCAGTTTTCTCAGCACATCTCAGCCAGCCCTGCTGGGAGGGGGCTCTCTCCAAGCTCCTCGCTGCTACCTTAGGTGGGGTCAGATGGTAGAGAGTGGCTTGTCTGGCCTGCCAGGTGATGATTAAGAACACTTCGGCGCCTTGACCTGAAAAGCATTAGGGTCACGAGTCTCCAACCTGAGTGAGTCCAGGACCAGTGTGGGCCAGTAGTGAGCAGGCCTGCATGTGTAGAAGGGACCATTAGCAGCTTGGACTAGTTAGGGAAACCCTCTGGGTTCTTTGTTTTGCTTTCGTTGTTGATTAAATTTATTCCTTGATAATTTCATGCATGCATGTAGTTTGTTTGACTTTTAAAAAGTAATTGTTGAAAGTTCATCCATCATCATGTGGCTATATGTGACTGTTCTCGCAAATCTGCCTGTGTCCTCTCCATAAGCAGGCAAGTCTGCCTGCATGCACCTCTCTCACTGACACTATTTCAGCACATCCTGTTCATGTCTATAATAAGATGAACGCCAAGGTGCAAAGAGCTAAGGATTAAGGAAACTACTGGGTTCTTGCTGGTCAAACCATATTCAGATCTGGAAGCACCATTCAGTTGAAGCGCCCGGAGTCCAAATCTTCTCCCTGACCCCCTGACCTGCACACAGTGCTGTTGCTCTCTGATTTCATGGGAGCTAATAACACTGTCACCTGAATGTCATCCGAGAGTTTCCATAAAGATACTCAGCAGAGTGAGGAAGCAATGAGCTGCTGGAGTTTCTGGTTTTCGCTGAAGGAAGTGAGAGGTGCATCCACATTTGGCTGTGACAGAGACCATAAAGCCATGTGTAGCAGGGGGAAAAAATCAAAATACAAAGGCCTAAGAGGGAAATGTACCAGTCAACACCAGACTCAAGACATACTGTGAGAGGCAGGTTCTCCAGAAAGACAGTCCGGAGTAGGCAAAGATGGAGAAGTGGAGAGATAGGTGATGGGAAGAGGGGGAGAGAATAAATGATAGAAAGATGATGGATGATAGATAGATAGATAGATAGATAGATAGATAGATAGATAGATAGATAGATAGATAGATAGATAGACAGACAGATAGATATGTAGATAGATGACAGATAGGTAGGTAGGTAGATAGATAGATAGATAGATAGATAGATAGATAGATAGATAGATAGATAGATAGATAGATGAGAGAGAGAGAGAGAGAGAGAGAGAGAGAGAGAGAGAGAGAGAGAGAGAGAGAGAGAGAGAGAGATTGGAATTGGTTCATGCAATTTGGGGGACTGAAAAGTCCTAGTTTGGAGTCTGCCTACTGGAGACAAAGAATGTTGTGATATGATTAGTCTAAATCCCTGAGGACCAGGGGACAAGATAATGTTGGTCCCAGTTTAAAGAAAAAAAAGAAGATGAGATGATCTCATCAAACAGTGATGCAAGGAAAAGATTAATTCTCTCCTCTTTTGATTGGCTCAGGCCTTGTCAGACTGGATGATGTATACCCATAGGGAGGTTATCTATCTCACTGAATCTACCAACCCAAATGCTAAGATGGCCTGGAAACAACCTCACAAGCACGCAGAAACACTGTTTAATTGGGTACCCTGCAGTCCACTTAAGTTGACACAAAATTTACCACCACAGACACCAACCACACTTTCACGCACATGTCCCAAACAGTGAATCTCAACTCCCAATCTGTATAACAGGAGTAAGAATATCCAATTTACAGTTACTATGTGAAAGATGTGTAAGTGAGGAAGCGTGTGTGGAGAAACAATCAGTTGAAGGCTGAACAGAAGTTAGCTGCAGAAGTTCGTGACCTGGAAGTGATACCTGAGTCAAATGGTTAACTAGGACCTTCTGATAAGGCATAAGAGATAAAGACACAGGTTTTAACAACTATAATTATCCCTGAAAACCTGGCTTGAGACCCTCAACCCAGACTATAGTCCTGAAAAAGTCACAGAGGACATTTCAGGGAAGGAGACTTCGATGAGCAGAGAACACATGGTGTTCCTCATTGCCATACACACAGAGGATGGAAGAGACCATAGCTTCTGAGTCCAGATGCTAGGCTGAAAGCAAGCATTCCTCTCAGGGCCTGAATGTTGGCTGCCCAGCCTGCAGGACTTTCCAGTGGAGTTGACAACTATTGCCACAACTTCCCGGATCTCTAGATTTGTGAATACACCAAACATTGAGACTGGCTTCAAGCAGCTACCTCTGTGAACAGGATGTATACCAGGGAGCAGAGAAGACTGTTCTCTAGAATCTGGGAGGGGGGATCCAAGGAGTCACTAGATCAGAAGTCGTCATCCCCCTGGAAGCCCTTCAGTCAAGAGGATGGTAAAGAAAAGGCTAGCCCAAGGTGCAAGCCATATGAGAAGTGTGGACTCAGTTGGGTTGTACATACCCATGTCAAGCTTGTTTCAGACACAAGAGCAGCATAAGTATGCCCAGTGGGCACAGTGTGCCTGGGAGCATACAGTATGCTCTACATGGTTTTTGACATCCAAAATCACAGATGAAAAGATCACTTTGCCTTGAAATATACCTGCTTATCAACATGATCATCACCATCACCACCACAATCACTATCATCATCATTACACATCATCACCACCATCATTAGCACCACCAACACCACCAACACCACCATCATCATTATGATCAACACCATCACCACAATCACCAGGATCACCATCGTCGTACATCATCACCATTACTACTTGTATTAGTCAGGGTTCTCTAGAGGAATAGAAATTATAGAATTATATAAGGGGATTTATAAGAATGGCCTACAGGCTATGGTCAACCTAGTCCAACAATGGCCATCTACCAATAAAAGGTCCAAGAATCCAGAAATTGTTTAGTCCATGAGGCTGGATGTCTCATCTGGTCTTCTGAACACTCCAGAATCCTGAAGAAGTAGCTCTGATGACAGTGAAGGCATGGAATTTCCAGTGAAAGTGAGAGCAAGCAGGCAAAGAGAGCAAGCTTCCTTCTTCCAGGCCCTTTATATAGTCTGCCAGCAGAAGGTGTGACCCAGATTAAAGATAGATATTCCCACCTCAAAAGATCTGGATTATGCGGCTGAGTTGGGCTCCTTATCCCCCCACTGAAAGTCTTGCCTGGTTACAGGAAATGGCCAACTCAGGCTCTGTGTTTCCTATTGATAAGAGTCTTAGGTAGGGTCACCCTCATAGGTTCCTGAGAGTTTCCATTGCACTAGGTTTCTAGCTCATCTCAGAGATGCCCCTGATTCCACTTGTCTTTCCTAGTACCCTCTCCCTACATCTTCCCCCAACCTAATTCTTCCTGTTCCCATATTCATCCCCCAATCCAGTCCTCTCCCCCATCTCCCTGTGATGTCTATTCTATTTTCCCTTCACAGTGAAATTTACATGTCCCTCCTTGAGACTTCCTTGTTACTTAATTTCTTTGGGTCTATGGATTGTAGCATAGCTGTCCTTTACTTTACAGCTAATATCCACCTATAAGTGAGTACATATCATGTTTGTCTTTCTGGGTCTGGTTACCTCACTCAGGATAATCTTTTTTAGTTCTATCCATTTGCCAGCAAGTTTCATGATTTATTCATTGTTTTTAACAGATGAATAATATTCCATTGTGTGAAAGTACCACATTTTCTTCCATTCTTTGGTTGATGAACATCTAGATTGTTTCCAGTTTCTGGCTATTATGAATAAAGCTGCTATGAATATAGTTGAGTAAGTGCCCTTGTGGTAGGATGAAGTGTCCTTTGGGTATATGTCCAGAAGTGGTATAGCTGGGTTTTGAGGTAGGTGAATTTTCTGAAAAACTACCATATTGATTTCCAAAGTGGCTGTACAAGTATTCACTCCCACCAGCAATGGAGGAGTGTTCCCCTTGCTCCACATCTTCACCAGCAAGCCCTGACTTACAATTTTCCCTGCCTATAAGATATGCTAGGACAAATGTGGTGCAGAAATTATGGGAGTAGCCAACCAATAGCTAGTCCTGCTTGAGACCCATACTCTAAGAAGGAGCCCACCCTTGACAATGCCTGGAGGGCCAGGACCCAGAGGTTGGACAACCCAGAGACCTAGAATAGAACCAAACATGACTGACAAAAAAGAGGAAAAAGTCAATGAAATAATTCCTATTGATACTCTGCTATATTCATAGATTCTTGCCTTGTACAATTGTCATCAGAGAGGCTTCACCCAGCAACTGACAGAAACAGATGCAGAGACCCACAGCCAAACATTCGATGGACCTCAGGAAATGCTGTGAATGAGAGGGAGGAAGGATTATGGGAGCCAGAGGGGTCAAGGGTACCACAGAAAAATGCGGAGTCAACTGACCTGGGCTCACGGAGGCTCATGGAGACTGAACTGCCAATCAGAGGACTTGCATGGAGCTGACCTGGGCCCTCTGCACATGTGTTGCAGTTGTGTGGCTTAGTCTTCTTGTGGGACTCCTGGTGGAGGGAGCAAGGCTGTCTCTGACTCTGTTGCCTGCTCTTGGGACCCTCTCCTCCTGCAGGTTGACTTGTCCAGCCTTAATAGGAGAGGAGGTGCCTAGTCTTGCTGCGACTTGATATGCCATGGCTGGCTGATATCCATGGGAGACCTGCACTCTTCTGAAGGGAAGGGAAAAGGAGTGAGAGGGAATGGCTGGAGGTGCTTGGGGAAGGGCCTCAGGGTATAGGAGGGAGGGAGGGAAAACTGTGATTGGGCTGGGGAAATTAATTGACTAATTAGTAACATGCAATTTTTTAAAGAGGAGAAAAAAATCTGAATTAAAGCTATATCTTCCCACCTCAAAAAATCTCAATTAAAAGTGGTTTTCCCTTCAAATTATTTAATTAAGAAAAAAATCTTTCACAGGTGTACCCACCTGCTTGGAGTTTAGTTAATTCCAGATGTTGTCAAGTTGACAACCAAGACTAGCCATCACACCACTACCATCACCATCACTACCACTATCATCATATATAGATCATCACAATCACCACAATCACCATCATCAATCACATATTATCAGTATTATAATCACTGTCACATCATCATCATCATGGTACCATCATGGTCATCACCATCATCATTTGCCATAATTACCATCATCACCATCATCTCCATTAATCAACATCATCACCATCAACACCACTATGACCATCACCATTATTAACATTATTACTATTATCAGCAACAGCATTATCAATATCATCACCATCATCACCACTACCGTCATCATCACTATCATTATCATAACTATTAGCATCAACGTCATTACCACCTCTTCCATTAGCACCATGAATTAATGAATTCTCTTCTACTGTCTGTGGATAATTATAATTATTCATGACAACATTCATCAACCCTAGCACCATCAAAACTTGATGACTGGATAATTTTTTGGTTGTGGGTGATATCCTGTACATTGATGACCATGCAGCAGTTGTCCTAGCCTCTGCCCAATAGATGCCAGTATCTATGAGCATCAGTACTTTCTCTGGCATTGCCCTGTTCGAGTGGGAAACAGAGTTGCAGCTGAATAAGATCTACTGCTTGAGGACCATTTGATGTTGCTACAAACTAAGAGTCCCATGCCAGCACTCACAGCCTCAAGTCCTATCACAAAATTTGTGTTCTATTGTCTGCCTGTGGTGTGCACGTGAGCAAAATCATGACTGATGTGGGCTTTTATGTAGCTTACCAGGGACATCGTGCAGCAGAAAACATCACATATATTATTTTTTTCATGTACATTGAAATTGGAAAATGTAAATCCTGATGACACCTTGTGAAAACCCAGACAGATTCACCAACAACAGGCCTGCTCAAAGGACAGAAAACTGTAATGACTTGTCTCCTTTTTCATTACTCCAAGTGACGAATTGAAAGATTCATTTTAACCACATGCCAAACACAAAATCTAAGAACACACACAAAACCCTCCCCTCCACTCTCCTCAGATGTCTCCAAGAGGCCTCTGTCTTCAGTATCACTGCTGAGTTCCACAGAACCCACCCTTCCTGGTGTGGCAGTCAGAAGACGGGAGTTAACCAGCTTTGTCTGGCCCCAGCTGTGTGGAGACTGGGTGAAGTGATGTGGTGGTGCTGTAGGGATGTGGCTGGCCTAAAAGACATGCCTGAAATAGAGGAGCTGCAAGCTTCAGAACCCACTGGGAGGTCTGTGTGAGCCCAGCTCCTCAATCTTCATTTTCCACTTCTCTGGTCTGCACTTTGATTAGCTTTTCACTTTCTCCATCCGCTTGCATTTGTCGTTATTAATTTACAAGAGAGTCCTAGTGCCCTTAGTCAAACTGTTCCCCTTCCTTGACCTAGCTGTGTTAACAAGTTGCCCCTGTGTCCAGTCCACCTTAGTGCAAGTTAGGGAAGGTAGGAAGGTGAGCGCGGACAGACCAACAGATGGCATGTCCACATCAAATAAGGAGAGAGGCTGAGAGCAGAATGCAGTTCCCTGCCTGATGGAGGAAGATATCCTATTCTGCCATTCTCACAGCCTCTGGGACACCCCTACATGACTGTGTCTCAAAAATGCTGTAAACTCCCATATGGCAGATGAGCACACCAGAGGAAACCCAGCACTGAGTACTTGGAGCCAATCAAAGTTTGAACAGAAAGAGCAATAACCTAGGGTTACAAGCTAAAACTGAGGCTTGGGAAGATGCATAGTGGAAGCAGATCCTCCATTTCCCACAGTTTCCTTTATATTCTAAGCATGTTGGCCTCCTGTCCTCATTCTGATCCTGACCCCCAAGCTTGCATCTCTACCTCACCCCACCTCACTGCCACCTTCTTCCTCTTCCTCTTGGACCCTGAACCTCTACCCCTCTCAACTCCACAGTGAACCCACCCCAATAGGTCAAACGTTGGAAATTATGGGCCTCATGGTCTCATGGCCTTGTATGCCTCTCATTAGTGGCTTCTAGGTTGAAAACACATGGGCTACCACATTGCAGCCCAGGCTATAGAACCTATGATTGGTTAAAAGATGGTTTTTTACCTTTACTGTACCCAAAAGAAGAAAGGAAATGGGGAGAGTGGAAGAGAAAAAAGGTATCAGGAGCCCTCTTAGCATAAGCTGAACTATATCAATTAAAATTATTTTAAAAGACATAAATGATTGATAGATTGGTATAATAATATTAGGTAAAATGATGATTATGATAATAGATGATAGGTAAGTAGGTAGATAGATAGATGATAGATAGATAGATAGATAGATAGATAGATAGATAGATAGATAATAGAGAAATTGAGGATAGATAAAATACAGGGGAAAATGGTGATTGGTTGGTAGATAGATAGATAGATAGATAGATAGATAGATAGATAGATAGATAGATAGATAGATAGATAGATAGATAGACAGATAGATAGGCAGACAGATAGATAGATAGATAGGCAGATAGATAGATAGATAGATAGATAGATAGATAGATAGATAGATAGATAGATAGATAGATAGATAGATAGATAGATAGATAGATAGATAGATAGGCAGGCAGATAGATTAGATAGATAGATAGATAGATAGATAGATAGATAGATAGATAGATAGATAGATAGATAGATAGATAGATAGATAGACAGACAGACAGACAGACAGACAGACAGACAGACAGACAGACAGACAGACAGACAGACAGACAGACAGATAGATAGATAGATAGATAGATAGATAGATAGATAGGCAGACAGATAGATAGATGATAGAAAAGCAACCTGTTTAACTCTTTGATCTACATCGTCTTATAAGATGTTTCCTGCCAATTTCCTCAAAGTTGAGTTGCAATCGGACTCTGGTGAGGTTTGGTTTGTGGTCTCTCAGAGTCAAAGTCATCTACACATAAACAGAAAATGAGTTACACTTCTTGTCAAGTTTTTTAAATTTTAAAATCAGGTTGTGACCCAGGCAGAATGTTAAATGCAATCATTGGATCAGAGACCTAGAACACCTTGAGGCATGTGACTTGACTGACGAGGACCCTATCCACTAGCTGGGTCTCTAGTGGAGGCTGCAGAATCCTCTGACCACCTTTCAGGTGTGACCTTTCTGTACACCCCACCACTTTATGGCCTCACTGCCCCATTTTCTTTAGGCTTCAGAAGCTGAGCACTTCTGCAAATCCATGGAACCAAGCTCCTTTGACATAAGCAATTTGAAGTGAGGTTCAATTGATTTGATACTACTTCACAAATGAGATTGTTGCATTTTCCAGCTCTTCTGTAACTGGTAACAATACAAATAAAAAAAATCTACCTAATATGATCTAGATATATGGCAGAGCCTCCCTATGCCCCAGCACCCACATCTCTGGTCCCTTTGAGCTCAAGAGTCCATTTTGTTTCAACTCTCTCACTTGTAAATAGGACCGGATGACTGGGAGACAAGTGTCCTTGACAAGCCAGGCAAGTGCTACCTCTGAGGAGATCATTCATCCACCAAGAGAACTTCAGCCCTGCTGCTTTTCACTGCACAAACAAGGACACCCAGGACCAACACAGCTAGTAATGCTAAGCTAATATAGAGGGGCGTGGTGCCCAGAGACACAGATTGTAGGAACTATATTTGCCTGAGTGAGGAACAAGGTTTTGATCACTACCCTTAGAGGCAGAGATTGCTCCTCACTGGGATGCTCCTGAACTATCTTAACTGTGTCTAGACCAAGATCCACATGTCTCACCTATCTAGTGCTCATGATTAACCTATGAGTCAATGCTCCCTGTATATCCATCCTTCAGATGAGGAAACTGAGTATGGAAAAGTGTGATGTCATGTTCTGGTTCTGTCTTGCACTATGTGGTTCTCAGATGCACCACAGTCTGCTGGGCCTTAGGAATGCTCATCCTTCAACAGCACTCGCATATTCTCCTTTATTCTCTTTTCCCTAATCAGCACCTGTTGGCCAAGTGCCATGGAATCTCCAAACTATAACCAATATCTTATCCCATCTCTAAATCCTGTAGGTCACCACTATAACAAACCAACTTGCCCCAGGTTGTTCCCATGTCCCTGATTCTTGAAGTATTAATTACCTTAAGATTTTCTCAGGAATGAGAGTTCAACAAAACATTAAGACCTAGTAAAATTGGGAGCCAATGTTCACATGTTGACTCCACCACCCATGCCAATTCAACAGGCTGTAATCTCCCTTTCCAAATGGTCTACATTTGGCAAAATTCAATTCAATTTTGAAATCAATAAACATGTGCTTACAACCTGTAGAATCTCGTGGACACTAGTCAGAATCATATGGCTCTCACCAGATGGATGGGGAGGACACATATGCTCAGATAATAAAGCAGCTGCTCATAAATTTGATGACAAGAAAGAGAAATAACTCAAACAGTGACAATAATGATGGTCATTATGGAAGTGATGATGATGAAGGTGCTTGTGGTTGTGGTGATAAGGGTGGCAGTGACAATTATTGTAGTGATAATGGTGGTGATTGTTATGATGATGGTGGTGATGGCAGTGGTGGTGGAGATGGTGGTGAGGATGGGAATGACAATGAATAGTGGAGATGGTGATGATGATGATGATGATGGTTGTCTTAGTTTCATTGATGGTGATGGTAATGATGATGGTGACAATATTGATGGTGATGGTATGTGGAGGTGATGGTGATGATGATGGTGGTGTGTGGTGGTAGAGAAAATGATAGTAATTATGGTGATGATAGGGATTGTGATGGCTGTTCTTGGTTGTCCACTTGACTATATTTGAAACTAACCAAAGTTCAAGCTGCTGTGTATACTTGTGAAGGTGTTTTTTCTTAGATGGGAAGAACTACCCTAAATCTGAATCATTAGAGGTGGGAAGGTTCACCTTAAATTTGGGCTACACCTTGTGGTGGCTGCCTATACAAGGAACATGGAAGAAAAATGCTCTTGCTCCTTTTCTGCTTGCCTTTCTTCCTTTTCTTCTCACTCTTGCTGGCAAGTTCATTCCTTCACTGGCACTAGAAACCACATCTTTGGGATTCTAGTGTATACCTAAGACCATTGCAGACTGAACAACTATTGGATTC
Source organism: Peromyscus maniculatus bairdii (assembly GCF_049852395.1). Taxonomy (NCBI): domain Eukaryota; kingdom Metazoa; phylum Chordata; class Mammalia; order Rodentia; family Cricetidae; genus Peromyscus; species Peromyscus maniculatus. The sequence goes on from NC_134871.1 coordinate 57,927,352, forward strand.
TTAGACCTGTTGTTGGAATAGTCAGACCACTAACTCTGAGCCTCTCTAATAAGTTCTACTTAGATAGATTAGATAGATTCATTCTACCAGTTCTGTTTCTCTAGACAACTGTGATTGATACCATGATGGTGGTAATGGTGATGGTGATGGTGGAAATGATGGCAATGATCACAGGGGACAGTGATGATAGGACAGTTATAGTTAACTTAATGAAATAGAAACCCTACTTAATACTCACTACCACAGTCATCACAGTGTAAGTGCTATTTACCTTTCCTCAAGTGACCATGAGAAAGATGATGTGAGAAATTATTTCATCTGATTGAGGGTAAGTTTGACTGAATGGTCAGGTCTCAACCCCAAGCAATCTGGCCTCACAGCCCCTGCATTCAATAGCTCTGTGTATACAGACTAGAAAAGGTGCTTGGAGACCCTAAATTTCTATGTATTGATCCCAGGATGCCCTCACCCCCTTGTAAGGCAGCTCAAAAGAGGATGCCACAAGTTACCCTCTAGCCTATCCATACACAGGGCACCCACAAGAAGTGAGTGAAACACTCCAAGCTTCTTACTTTTCTCTGCAAAGAGATCCCTCACCTTCCCTGAGGAAACTGCCAGACTCCCTACATTAGGGCTTGTCCATTGCTTCTCAGTGCTTCATGGTGGCAAGGCTGAGAATCCAGCATGCTGGCAAGGGCTCATGAAGCTATTCCTCCCACTGGGCTTTAGAGTCTTGGGTTGTCCAAGCCAGTGTTCCCTACTGCTAGCAAAGGCTCTGGTGGTCACCATCTCCCTCAGCAAGCCTTCATACTAGGTAAAGCAGATCATGGCCAGCGCTTAGAGAACACCTGCTTATTTATCCAGGATGCCATCAATGACCTTGACTTACCCAAGACTGAAATCCAAGCTCTAATTCCAGATCTCTTCTTTATCCTTAATGAACTTCAGCACCACTCAAGTTTAATCTTCTATGAAATGGTATGTTAGCTTGACTCCCATGACTATAACACATATCTAAGATAATCCACTTTTTTAATAGATGGATCTTCTTTAGCTTGCCATTTTTGATGGTCCATCCACAACACATTGATTTCATTGCTTTCGGCCTGAGGTACCGCAATATATCATGGTGGGAGCATAGGGTAGAGAACAAATTTTCACCTCATTATGAAAGAGACTAAAGTCCCATGCTCTACTTCCAGGCACGTCCTATGATGTGTCTCCTTTCTTCAAAGTTATCTAAGAAATAGGAAGCAAGAGTCAGAAGGTGATGTGAAGCTTTCCAGATCTGGCTTGTAGAGTGGACTGTGTGCATATGGAGTTCAATTTGTTTTTCACCCAGTGTATTCACAAACATCCCATAATGATATTACAGTCAACAATGGGCCACTGTGGACCCCTAAGATTATAAAGACACAAAAATCAGCTCTCACCAGAAGCCGCCAAGGCATCACCTTGCCACACAGTCTTTGGATACATGTGTAGATACTGGTGCAACATGCCCTCTGCATCACTAGCCAGATAACAGCCCAGCATGTGCAATGGTAAAGAGTGCACAATGCACATGTGGTGGATATGAACTTCCTGTTTCTGGCCTACGTATCCACTACACAGTATTGGAAGATTTTCATAATACAATAGAAGAGTGGGAAACGTTTAAGATGTATTTTTTCTCCAAAGAGGTGACAGAGTGAAGACTCTCCACTGAATCTAGGTTAGGTGTGTCTTACCAATGTGTAGTAGGACAGGTCCATGGGGTCAAGGAAATTGGCTCAGACCAGTTGTCAAGGCATGCACACAATATACTTCCTTATGAGTCAACCTGGAGTCTGCCTGAAGGCCTAGCAACAGGTGCTGTCAGAGTTCCTGGTCACTGTTGGAGGTCCTGAGCATGTGGAGGCTGCCCAAGGACACAGCAACAGTTGCTGTTAGAGTTCCTGATCATGCCCAGCCAATGAAGGATGACCGCACAGACTGGGTGCTAGGAGGAGGGTATATAAGGTCTTCCCTGTTTCTGAATAAATAAATTCATTATTTGCCTTCAACTGACTCCCGGTATCTGTGCCATTGACACCACACCTTCTCACCCCCTCCTTCTGAGGGAGCCATTAGATTCAAAACAACACCAATGGGCTCAACATCCAGAGTTACCCAGTCATAAAACTGGCCAACATCCCTAAGAGGGCCTGTGCCATCTGGTATTGATCTTGAGGAACCACAGGACCATGTACCCTTCCTGCCTTACTCAGGCCCCCCTGGAAGGCCTCAGTCAAAAGACTATGCCACCATAATAGTTCTAGCTGTATCTGGTTCCTAAGATAGACCATGGCTGCCTCCCTCTTCCCCTTACCTTCTAGAACCCAACAGGTAGGAAGCACAGAGTCCTGTACTAAGGCAGCCACAGCCAGTTAGTGCTGTACCCCTTGTCAAATGTCAAGTTACTTAAAACAAAAGTAAAAAAAAAAAATGCTCTCAGTTTAGGGTAAGAGGGACCTGCCACAGGGAAAGTATGTGTGGAGTCTCCAACAACACCACAGCCCTCTGCCAAGTGTTTGGCTATGGCCTTCTGTGACTGAGAACTGAAACACAGAGCCCCAAGCTAGTTCTGGGTCCTCCTGGCTCGGACATTCAATCACAGGGTGATTCTGAGCGCGCTAACAAACACTTCACTTGGCTGCCAGACAGAGTGATGTTTATCTGAGGGACCTTCACAGATGAGATGCTCGGATCACAAGATGGTAACTGGGATTGGGGCAAAGTATTGGTGCAACCGCGCCAGGTGGGAACAGAGGGCAGCCGAGGGTTTAATTGCAGGCGCTTTATTATTATTTAGCCATTCTGACATTTCACACATCATTTGCCTCTACAATTACTTCTAACTTCATTTTAGAGCCATTTAGGGAACGGACAGATGATGACTCTCTTACAGGAGGGATGTCTTTGTCAACAGACAAGTGTTAAGTGACTCTCCCAGTGGTCCCTGTGCCCTCACTCTCTCCTCTCTGAGCAGGAGAGCTGCCCTGAGATGAATCCTCCTGTCCCACTCCCCAGCCCAACTCGCACTTAAACCTGACACTTGTAGGGAGCCAGCAGTCTTAGGAGGTTGGGGCATGGGCAGTGGTGAAGTCTGGAAAGCTGGATCCCTGCTGTTTGAAAGGTGGGTTGGGATCCAGAGGGCACCCACTGAGATTTCCAAGCACTTGTGTCCTGGTCCAAAGAACTGGACCAGGAACTGGAGGTGGAAGGAGTGGTAGGGACTGAGCAAGTTTATAAAGAAAGAGAAAGGTGGACCTGAGAGAGTGGACCAGAGAGCCAGAAAGACTGGATGTTCTCATGGCCAGAGTGGTGGTTCCTCGGGGGTTGTTGACGTGGTACACTCCTTCCCCTGCATGTGGCAGTTACAAGGCTTCTCTTGCGGATGCTCTGTCCCTGTGGATAGACTTGATGGGGAAGTACTTCCTGTCTTCCAGCCAGCTGGCTTCTTTCATGCCACTCTTGTCCCCTCTCCCTCCAGGCCCTATCCTCCTGCTGTGAGGTGGACCGTGGCTGGGCCAACATTCCCAGAGCTGTCTATGCCTCCCACCAAGGAAGGAAGCTGTTTATCAACCAAGAACTGGACCTCACTGGTTGCACTAATTAGGCCAGAGCTGTCAGCCTCCAGAACTGAAGGGGACAAACCTGGTATTAACAAGCTGCTGGTCTATGGTGCTTTGTTACAGGGCCGGCTGAGAGGACCAAGACAGCCACATTCCACTCTGCTGCTGTGCACATTGCGCAACACCTCAGTGTCCTCTGACCGTTAGAGTACAGTGGAGACAAGGCTGTGCTCCATCTCCAAGGCTGTCTTTTTTAAGAGCCAGACCACATTAGCTTCCCCTAGTGGCCCTCACAACCAACCCCGTCTTTCTCTCCATGCCCAGATTCCTGTGACGTGGCAGGGCTTCTGGGAGCTGCTACCTTCTTATCTAGCAGATCCAGGTTAAAGGAGATAGGCAGCAGTGTTCCTGAAGTGAGCTGAGCAACCGGCCCAGATGAGCCAGCTCAAATGCTGAGGAATATGGGATAAAGCAAATGATTTGCAAAGGTTTCATTTGCATGATTTAGCAGAAGGAAGCTTGCACTGGAGTGCAAATCGTTAACGGTAGTGGTTTGCTTTGGATAACACAACTTGGCACACACATCCCGGTTTACAACCTTTGCTGCCTCTGGAAAGCACCACAGCAGTTATGTAGACCTCAGTTTAAACAGCTCCTCCGCTGCCGGTGTTGCAGGGTGACAAAGGAATTGTGCTGTCATTTGCATATGGTGCTCTGGTTGAAGGTATGTTCCAGATTTATTGGGCATTTTTATTCACCTTCTGTGGCTGAGTTCTAAAACTCACTATGTGCAACTAACTTATAAAGAGGAATCTTAAGCAATGAGGACATGCACAAAGATGCGTGTCATTAGCCCTGTCATAAGATGCAGAGAGGACAATTCAGGGGCACAAGTTTGTGCTGTGATGGGATCTACAGGATGTCCCTAGCACATATGGAGTTGATGACCCTAGTAGTGAAAGTCCGCTGGTCTGAATTTCATGAGGCTCAGAAAAGGACAAGCTGTACTCTTGGCTTACCATCCCAGGCCAGCTGAGCAGCAGGGACCTGTCAGGTGAAGAGAGTGGTTTTGATGTTCTCAGAAGGCCTGCTACACAGAGCAGCCACCAGCACCACCCACCTCCTAAGCATAGGGGAGCACAACCTCAACAGACCACACACACACACACACACACACACACACACACACACACACACACACACCCTGTGGGAGCTACTGAGTGCACTGGTGCATGTGCACATCCTCAGCTCAGTTTGATAAATAACTGTGTCAAGTGACCTTTTACCTCATAGTCTTGTATGCTGTTTAAAGATGCCAGACACAGGGCTAAAGAGATGACTCCATAGTTAAGAACGCTTCTTGCTCTTACAGAGGATCTGGGTTCAGTGCCCAATATTAGCAAGAACTCCTGGAAAGAAGCTGTGTCTGCAAAGATGGAATGATAGATTAGAACTGTGGTGATGTGGAGAGGTTGGGATGTTGCAGGTCCAGAGCCTAATGTTGGGCTAGTGTTAGCCAACTAAATAGCCGTTCTTTGCCCACCTCTGCATCAGAGCTAACATCCTGTGACTGATAGATTTAAAAAAAAAAAACCTTTTTTAGAATTTATTAACTAAGCAGACCACACTAGTTTGCACCAACCCAACAGCTAGTGATGTCAACAGATAAACCTGTGAGACCTGTGGGAGAGACTCCTCATCTTGCCGTAGCCACCTCTCTGTGTACGCACCAGTGTGTTTTTAAATGACTTTCATTTAAAAACTGTAAAACATCACACGATTGCTTCCACATTGGAACATGGAACCTAGGGTCACCTAGCTTTGTGTTTCCTGGGCCATTGTCACCCAAATTTGGCTTCTAGCTTAACTATCTGTTAATGCAAAAAACACAGTTCTCATGTTAAAGAAAGTAAGAGTTTGTTCCAGAGCCATTTTAAGTGACCATGACCTGACAACACAGACTTAGTTTGCCCCAAATCCTATGTTCCAACATGGAAGCTGTTGCATGATGTTTTATAGTTTTACAGAAGAAAGAAAGCCATAAATCAAGGCAAATTTAAAGTTCATTGATGTGTACATCAGAGTAGTTTCAGCCAGATGAGTGAGACTTTTCTATAGATTTCAAATGTTATCTGATGACATTCTTGGCCTTTGGGTTGATAGAAGCCAGTGCATCTAAGGCAATGGATTCCAACGATGTTTTTCTATTTGACACAGGATATTGGGCAAGGAATGGCTGTTCCAGGGACTGAAATTAGCCCAAGATAAGGAAACTCACTTCCAGAAGTGCAACATTCCAATCTCCCCACAGTCCTGAAATTCTAATCCGTCAATCTCTGTAGACACCGCTTCTTTTCAGGCGTCCTTGTTCACATACTGATTTTTAAGGAGGGAGCTGTGAGTTTTGCATCAACACCAGCACCCCACATGGTGGTACAGCCATCTAAAACTCAAGTTCCTGGGATCTTATGCCCTCTTCTAACACTCATGGGCACCAGGCATGCATGTGAAGCACAGACATACATGGAGGCAAACACTTATACACAGAAAATTGGTTAATTAATTAAAAATGCTGGATATGGCTTTCTAAATTAATTCCATAACCTACAAAATATCTATGAACCAGCTGTCACCAAGCCTAATCTAGAGCTTTCTCTTGACAATGTGAACACTGGGGTCACCTCCAAAGACAATATAACTTTAAAATATATAAAATGCATTCATATATTGAAAAAATAAATCAGCCAATAACTAACTAAATAAATAAATGTCTGGTAATACTTCAGTCAGAAGGTAAAGAAAGAAAAACAAAAGAGGTAGGAAAAGCAGGACAGCCAGTATTTTTAACTCCAGATTGCTCAGGGTAAACTGAACGTTAGTTGCTACAGATATTTGGGGGAAAGAAAACCCTAGTCCCAAAGGATAAGTATCTTTGTTAGAGCCTCTGCTTCTATGAAAGAATAACATAACCAGAAGCAAGTTGGGGAGGGGAGGGTCTAAGTCATCTTACACTTCCAGGCAGCAGTCCATCAATGATGACGTCAGTGCAGGAGCCTTTAGACAGGCTCGGAAGCAGAAGTCATGGAGGAGTGCCGCTTACCAACTTGCTCCCTATGGCCTTCTCAGCATGTTTTCTTATAAAGTTAAGCCAGGGGTGGCACCACCTACAGTAAGCTGGGCTCTCCTACACCAATTATTAATCAAGAAAGTGCCCTACAGGTTTGCCCACAAGCCAATCTTATGGGAGAATTTTCTCAATTGAGGTTCTCTCTTTCCAAATAACTCTAGTTTGTATCTTGTTGACACACACACAAAAAAAAAAGCTAACCAGGACAATTGACCCCTTGTCAAACTGGCAAACTAATACATTACTATTAAACTATAACCTTTCCTTTCTTGTTTGCTCTCAAGATCCCATATTAATACCAATATCTAAATACAAATCATTACAACTTCTAAAGTCCCACAGTCTTTAAAAGTTCAGTCTCTTTAAAACATCTAAAATCTCTTTCCAACTTCAAATCTCTCTAAAATATCCAGACCTTCTCAAATATCCAAAATCTCTCTAAAACATCCAATGTTTCTCAACTGTGATCTCCTGTATAATCAAACATGTTACATATTTTCTCACTCCAAGAAGGAAGAATCAGAGCACAGTCACAATCAGATAAGAGCAGATGCACAATCCAACAACGTAAATAAAGCTCAGTGTCAGACATCTGGGACTCATCATCATCTGGGTCCAAAGGACTTGGGCAGCTCCACTTCTCTAACTGTACCACTGACATGGTAGCTCAGGCTAGCTATACCCCACAGCCGCTGCTGTCCTGAGAAATCATCTCATGATACTGGCATCTCCAAAATGCTGGGCTCTCTACTGAAACTGGGTTGTACCTTCACCAATGACCTCTCCTGGGCTCTCATCAGGGACTCCACCCCTCTTATATGTTGCCAAGGTTCAATTTCTCTCTATAATCCCTTTGTGGAACAAAATAAGAAAAATACATAAAAATGTAAAAATAATAGAAACTCAAAACCACATTTTCATTGAATAGTTATATAGTTTAAGATGTCAGTTTTCCCTAAATTGACTTCAAGATTTAATATAGCTACATATAAAATGTCTAGGCAACTTTAAAAAAATCTAAAATCTAACTCTGAAATGTATATAAAAATGTAGAGAATCTATTATGGTTAAGCAAATTATTTTTTAAAGCAATGCTGGAGATTATTGTGGTGATTTGAATGAGAATGTTCCCCATGGGCTCATATATTTGAATGTTTGGTACTAGTTAGTGAAATGGTTTGGGAACGATTAGGAGGTGTGGACTTGGTGGAAGAGGTATGTACTTGGAGTGGGCTTTGTAGTTTCAAAAGCCCACACCAAGCCAAACTAAAGGCCACTATGCCTTTAGTCCCAGTACTCGGGAGGCAAAAACAGATGGATCTCTGTGAGGTCAAGGCAAGCCTGGTCTACAGAGCAAGTTCCAGGACAGCCAAGGCTACACAGAGAAACCCTATCTCAAAAAAAAAAAAAAAAAAAAAAGTCCATATCATCGCACTATTTCCAATTAGCTATCTCTCTGCCTCCTCCTTGCTGACCAGATGCAACCTCTCAGTTCCTGCTCCAGTGCCATACCTGCCTACCTGGTGACATGTTGCCCACCATGATGGTCATATATTCTAACCCTCCAGAACTGTGAGTACCAATAAATGTCTTCTCCTACAAGTTTCCCTGACCACAGTGCCTCTTCACAGCTATAGGAAAGTAACTGGAAGACTTACACATGTGAACTTTGAGTTTAGAGTAACACTAATATAAATAAGACATGAATATGAAGATGGGCAGACACATCAGTAGAACAGGAATCCAAAAACAGATAAATAATTACAGGGTCAATTGATTTTTTTACAAAGTTATCAAAGCAATTAAAAGGGAGAACATGCTATATTACATGGGGCTCAATTACCTGGACAAACACATGCGAAAGCAAGAGGCACTTCTGGTTTCCAGTCTGTGTGTGACGAACTTACGACATTGACATTCCTGTTATACAAAAAGGAGAAAGCAGAACAGCAAATCAGAAACCAACACTCTTCTTGCCATGAGGTCAACTGCTGCCCAAACCAAGGAGGCAGAAAGTGGTACAGGCAGCCATGATCACGACAGCAGAAACCTCCACAGGAACCTGAAGTATGGTTATAGTTTTAACACCATTGGGAGCTCCATATAGACTCATCCAGTAGTAAAACCTCAGAGAGACCCAGGTATAGTATAAAGAGTCTGAGCTCCATGACCCCACTAAGGTTCTTACAAAGAAGCCAGCAGAAAAGCTCCAGGGCCTTCAGAAAGTGATGGCGAGTGGCCACCATGAAGAAGGCTGGGGCATCCTGTTCCCAGCAAGTCCTGTTTCCCTTGTTTGCATTCCGCTGCCATGGAAAAAGAAGGTACTCTAACCAAAGTGACTTAGGGAAGGAAGGGTTTTGTTTGGCTTATACTTCCAGGTCACAGTTCATCCCTGAAGGAAGTTAGAAAAGAACTCAGGCAGGAACTGAAGCACAGACCATGGAGGAACATTGCTTACTGGCTCATACCCAGGCTCATGCTTAGCTAGCTTCCTTATACAGTCCAACCCTCCTGCCTAGGGATGGTACCACCAACAATGGCCTGGGCCCTCCCACACTCATCACCATTCAAGATAGTCCTTCACAGACTTGGCTTGTACACAAAACTGTAGACATTTCCTCATTCAGAAAACTTCAGGTTCAGAAAAAAAACCTGATGTAATACGACTGAGCACTTTCTAATTCATGACAAATACCAAGATATAGACCCAGGAAGCCAAATTAGCACCAGATGGGATAAAGGCCAAAAAAAAAGTCTATGCCCATCATATCATCTCCATATTACTTAACATCAAAGACCAAAATAGATTTTGAAAGAAGTTGGGTGAGGCATGGTACCTAATGGAGCAAGGAGGATAAGATGATGTCAGAGTTGTCTTTAGGATCCATGCAAGCCCAGAGAGGAGGTTCAAGCATCTCATATAAAAGGAGCAAACCCACCAACCTTCACTGAGATTCCAGCAAGTTTATTTTTCAAAAGTGAAAGAGAAATAAATACTTTTTCATATAAACAAAAATTGAGGCAACTTGTTGCCAACAGTCTGTTCTACATAAAATTGTTAAAAGAATTTCTTCACAGAGAAGGGAATTACTTGGGCCAGAAATTGGATTGATATAAAGAGGATTAATAAAGAATAAGCAGGGCTAGAGACATAGCTCACTTGATAAAGTGTTTGCCAAAGCCCTGAGTTTGAGCCTAAGTATCATATAAATGCCATAATCCCAGTACTGGTAGAGCCAGGAGGATCAGAAGTTC